>NC_080170.1:23191742-23491742 GCF_950295315.1 Erinaceus europaeus
TACAGGAATGCAGAGGTCACATAGGCTCCTAAGCTGAATATGGGCCCCAGATCACATCAAATCGATGGTGTTTATAGTCAACAGTATTTATACACCTTTCCCATATTTGGGAGCTACTCTCTTTCTTGATCCAGCTTTCTGGCCCTTTTTCCAGCCATGACATCATCTCCCCAGACAATAACTTGGATCCACCTGCATATAAGATTTCAGGGGAAAAAAAAAAAAAAAAAACTAGTATAGTCACAGCCCTTTTGAATAAAACTAAAATATGCCTGCTAGCTATCTACAAAATGGAGACACCCCCCCCCCCAACTCTTCATCTGCACTACTCCAGCCTTTAGGTTCATGATTAGTCAATAACTTGTTTGACTTTATATATTAACTCTCTTTTCAGCCACCAGGTTCCAGATGCTAGCATAATGCCAACCAGACTTCCTTGGACAGACAACCCCACCAATGTGTCCTGGAGCTCCAATTCCCCAGAATCTCGCCCACTAGGGAATGAGAGAGACACACTGGGAGTATGGATCAGCCTGTCAACGCCCATGTTCAGCGGGGAAGCAATTACAGAAGCCAGACCTTCAACCTTCTGTATCCCACAATGACCCTGGGTCCATACTCCCAGAGGGTTAAAGAATAGGAAAGCTATCAGGGGAGGGGGTGGGATACTGAGTTCTGGTGGTGGGAATTGTATGGAGTTGTACTCTTCTTATCCTATGGTTTTGTCAATGTTTCCTTTTTATAAATAACAACAACTGCCGGGATAGCCTGAGGGTGCTCCTTCCTGAGCAAGTGCTCTCTGGGTTGGAGAGAACTTGACTGGAGCCAACCTAGGCTGCTGCATGGAAGAGGGATCAGGAACTCGTGCGGGGCTAGCATCCGCCAGGCTAGTGTTGCAGGAGAGAGACTCTGGGACTCTCTGAGTCGGAAGGCAAACCCAAATGTGTTCAAACAGAAGAGCAGCTGTATATATACTTGCCAAGTAGGGCGAAAACAGGATGTGACCTAAAGAGAGGGTGGAGCGAAAAGAGATTGGTGGAAATCAGGGTGTGTCTAGGAGAGGGGGCGGAGCAAAAAGGGAGTATGAACCAGTGGGGATTAAACCAGTGCCCTGCTGGCAGGGCGGTTCTAGTGGTTATGTAAATAGACCGCAGAGTTAAGCAGGGGGAAGTTGGCATACTGCCCAACAAACAACAACAGCAAAGATAGGCAACAGGGAGTTGGGCGGTAGCACAGCGGGTAAAGCACAGGTGGCGCAAATCCTAAGGATCCGGTTCAAGCCCCCGGCTCCCCATCTGCAGGGGAGTCACTTCACAAAAGGTGAAGTAGGTCTGCAGGTGTCTATCTTTCTCTCCTCCTCTCTGTCTTCCCCTCCTCTCTCCATTTCTCTCTGTCCTATACAACAACGACAACATCAATAACAACAACAATAATAACTACAGCAACAATGAAAAAGAACAAGGGCACCAAAAGGGAAAAAAATAAATAAATTTTAAAAAAAATAAAAGGAAAAAAATATGGTGGTGGTGTGTATTGCATTACACTGTAGGCCATTACAGAGTACATACTGTTTACCACTAACATGAATGCATTTTTTACATCAGTTCCCTCAGTTAATTACTGCTACTACTGCTAATAATAATAACAATGACAATCAAAAACTAAATGTGAACTGTTCATCACAAAACCATTTCAAGAGAAGGAACTTGAGAAGCAGAAAATTTGGTTTGGACCCTGCACCTATGAGGCCCATTATGGATGGTTTTTACTTAGTGCTTCACTGAACCTTGTTCTCTTGACTCATTTTGAAAAATAAAAGCTCTAAACCCTGGGGAGAGTCTGATTTATGATACCCACTCTCCAAACTAGGTGTCAGTTGCCAAGAAGATTTGGTGGAGCTTTGCTTTTTATAATTCTTTTTGTGAAGGCAATAGGATTTAACTCCTCCCTGACCCAAACATACTAAGGAATTAAAATAATGGGTATATAAGGATCCCAGTTTGAGCCCCCAGCTCCCCACCTGCAGGGGAGTCGCTTCACAGGCGGTGAAGCAGGTCTGCAGGTATCTGGCTTTCTCTCCTCCTCTCTGTCTTCCCCTCCTCTCTCCACTTCTCTCTGTCCTATCCAACAATAACGACATCACTAACCACAACAATGTTAAACAACAAGGGCAACAAAAGGGAAAAGAAATAAGTAAATAAATAAATAATGGGTATAAAAAAATAGGGGGTCAGGTGGTAGTGCAGTGGGTTTAGTACATTGTGATGCAAAGTGTAAGGACCAGCGTAAGGATCCCAGTTCAAGCCCCTGGCTCCCCACCTGCAAGGGGAAAAAATATGGTGGTGGTGTATATTGCAAGGGGGTGTCTTCCCCTCTGTGGCTCCTCTCCTCTCTTGATTTCTCTCTTTCCTATTACAACAACAACATCAATGGCAACAGTAACAATAACGACAATAACAAAATGGGAGAAAATGGCCTCCAGGAGCAGTGGATTCGTAAAGCAGGCACCAAGCCCCAGCAATAACCTTGGAGGCAAAAAAAAAAAAAAAAAAATGGGTATGCTACTTCTGGTGACATATGCAAAAGAAAGAAAGAGACAGAAAGAAAGGAAGAAAGAAAGAAAGAAAGAAAGAAAGAAAGAAAGAAAGAAAGAAGAAACACACACACACACACACACCAAGTCCCCTTCCCTCAATCCACTTCCCAGGGGAGGCTTAGTTGTTTCTAGCTGAAGACTCACTGTTGAAGGACTTGCTCTCATCAAATTCCCTCCTGGTTACAATGTGGTTTTGCATTGAAAGTTTTCCATCCACAGAAAATGTGCTAACCAGCAAACAATATTTAGGGTCTGCTTGTACTTTTGTTCCCCGATGCAAGCTAATTAATTGGCATTCATCAGCCTGGAGAATCTCATTGTATCTACATGTGCACATGCTGAAGTTTCAGAATTTATGCAACTAAAGGCCATATTCCAGAACAAGTTCTCTGCTATAAGCTGTACTCCCACAAGAGGTGTGACTTGTCCTGGTAGCCAGATTGTCATTTATTTAGCCATACTCACCAAATTGCTTCTCATTCAAAATGTATTCAATTTGGTACATTTTGGTAGGAGTTATAGCATAAAGGTTTTGCAAAAAGACTCTCATGCCTAAGGCTCCAAAGTTCCACACCACCTTAAGCCAGAGCTGAGCAGTGATGGGGGTGGGGGTGGGGGGCCGGGGAACACAACTCTTTTTAAGGGACCAAGGACAGGAGGTGGCACAGTGCCTGGAATGCTGGACTTTCAAACATGAGGTCCTGAGTTTAATCCCCAGTATCACAGGGATGCTCTGGTTCGCTCCCTCCCTCTCCCTTTCCCTCTCCCTCTCCCTTTCATAAATAAATCTGTTTTTAAATTCTAGCACGGGAAAGATATCATAGTGATCATACAAAAAGATGCCTGAGACTCCAAAGTCCCAAATTCAATCTCCTGCACTAACATAAATCAGAGATACATAGTGTTCTGGACTCTTTATCTCTGTATATTGCTCATTAAAATAAAACAACTAAAGAAATTCTGTTGTCTTTGGGGGGAAATCCTTTTTTAAAAAAAAAATGGAGGGGGCATGTGGTGGCACATCTGTTTGAGCGCGAGCGCACATGTTACAATGCTCAAGAACCTGGCTTAGAGCCCCCGGTCCCCACCTGCAGGAGGAAAGTTTCACAAGTGGTGAAGCAGGGCTGTAGGTGTCTCTCTGTCTCTCTCCCTATCACCCCCTTTTCTTTTGACTTCTGGTTGTCTCTATCCAATAAAAAAATATTTAATTTATTATTTTTTTTTTTTTTACAAAATGGCATGACGGGGCTAAATAGATAACTCACTGGGTAATATCATGTCCTGCCATGTGTACAGTCCAGATTTGAACCCAGGCACTACATGGGAAGGTGTTATGACACTAGGAGAGGCTCTAGTGCTACGGTAGCTCTCCTTTCTCTGTCTCTGTAACAGAATGATGGAGAAGGAGGAGAAGGAGGAGAGGTAAGAGGAAGGGGAGGAGGGAGAAAAGCAAAGGAGAGGGGAAGGAGAGGGGAAAGAGAAGGGGAAAGGGAGGAGGGGAAAGGGGAAGAGGAATGTGTACATATATGAATGCACATGTACACACACACACACACACACACACACACACACGTGTACACCAACATAAGCTCAAAAATATACCCTTTTCCCCCCAGTATAGTAGTTCACAAGCTTTCAAACCATGAGGAAGGATCAGATGTGACTATTTTTTCTTTTTCTGCTTTTTTAAAAATATATATATATTTTTATTTGTTTTATTTGAATGAGAAAGAGTAGATACAGAGGGAAAGAGAGAGAGACCAGATCACTGCTCAGTTCTGGCTTATAGTGGTGCTGGAGATTAAACCTGGGACCTCAGAGCCTCAGGCTTGAAAAGTTTTTACAAAACCATTATGCTGTCTCCCCAGCCCACTTTTTTTTTAAATTTTTAAATTTAATTATTATTGGATAGACACAGAAAGAAGTTGAAAGGGAGGGCGAGATAGAGAGGGAGAGAGACATCTGCAGCCCTGCTTCACCACTCATGAAGCTTTTTCCCTGGTGGGGACCAGGGACTTGAACCCGGATCCTCATGCACTATGATGTGAGCACTGAACCAGGTGCACCACTGCCTGGGCCCTCTGCTTTAAAAAAAAAAAAAAAATTGTTTTTTATTATGTATGAGAGAGTTTCACATGAAAGATACAGGAGAGAGAGAGAGAGAGAGAGAGAGAGAGAAGCATGTTAGAGCACCAGTTTGATACATGCTGTACCAGGGGACTGATTTTTTTTAACCAGAGTACTGCTCAGCTTTGGTTTATGGGGGTGCATCAGATTGAACCTGGGATTTCAAAGCCTCAGGCATGATAGTCTCTTCGTATAATTATGCTACATACCCCACCAATTGATTTTTCCTTATTCTCCTATCCTTTTCTTTTTAAGAGGTTCATGAGTTAGAGATAGAGAGTATAAAAAATGGTTGTTGTTTAATTAACTAGTTTGAATCTGGCAGCTTTCCCTTTACAGCTGAAATCATTTATAATGTAATTACAATATGATCTTGGTGGGGGACGTTTGATGCAAATTATAATTCCAGCATACAACTCAATTAGCCATGAAAGAAGGAGAAAGGGGGTCTGGGCATAATGCAGCAGGTTAAGTGCACATGGCGCAAAGCATAAGAATCCTTGTTCACTCCCCACCCGCAGGGGGGTCGCTTCCCAAGCGGTGAAGCAGGTCTGAAGGTGTCTTTTTTTCTCTCCTCCCTCTGTCTTCCCCTCCTCTCTTGATTTCTCTCTGTCTATCCAATAACAGTAACAACAACAAGGGCAACAAAATGGGAAAAATGGCCTCCAGGAGCAGTGGATTTGTAGTGTTGGCACTGAGCTCCAGAGATAATCCTGGAGGCAAAAGAGAGAGAGAGAGAGAGAAGGAAGAGAGGAAGGAAAGAAAAGCAAAGAAGGAGAAAGGGGTACGAATCACTGTGCTGCTGGTCCAGAAGACTAACGTTTCTTCACACTCACCCCTTTTCCATCCAAATCAGGGCATTAAAATATTTTCAAATTGTTGCACATTTACAGTTCAATGGTATTAGAAATCACCTTTGTCCTTTATCTCTTGGACACCAGGGGGCAGAATCTTAACTCTCCCTCCATTTAGGACAAAATTTTATTCCCCCTTCCTCAACAGTTTTTCTCCTCTGGAGTTGCTTCAGTTCAGCACCCTAAAAACAAAACCAAAAAGACCTTAAGAGCTGGCAAAGTAGCTGACTTGGATAATGTGTTGTTTGGTCATGCATGCGATCCACATTCCAGCCCTGCCCCCCACCTCCCTGCTATGATCTCTCCCTCTCCCTCTCCCTCTCCCTCTCCCTCTCCCTCTCCCTCTCCCTCTCCCTCTCCCTCTCCCTCTCCCTCTCCCTCTCCCTCTCCCTCTCCCTCTCCCTCTCCCTCTCCCTCTCCCTCTCCCTCTCCCTCTCCCTCTTCTCTCCCTCTCCCTCTTTCTCCCTCTCTCTCTCATCTCTATTAAACAAACAAAATCATATGAACAATTCATATTTGCTCTTGCTGGTTGCAAAACATCTACCAGAGACAGAAAGTAATGATTACTCAGAATATTATCACCCTTTATCCTTCAGTGTCCTGAAAGCATTGTCCTATTTATTTATTATTGGATAGAGACAGAGAGAAATTGAGAGAAGAGGGGGAAATAGAGAGGGAGAAAAAAGAAACCTGCAGGCCTGCTTCACCACTTGAAAAAACTTTCCCCCTGCAGGTGGGAACCAGGGACTTGAACTTGGGTCCTTATACACTGTAATGTGAGCACTTAACCAGGTAGGCCACCACCTGGCCCAGAAACAATTGTCCTTATGAATAATCTTTTTTTTTTTTTTGCCTCCCAGGTTATCACTGGGGCTTGGGGCCTGCACTACCAATCCAATCCACTGCTCTTGGGGGCTATTTTTTTCCCCCTTTTTGTTGCCCTTGTTGTTTTATCGTTGTGGTTATTATTATTGTTGTTATTGATGTTGTTGTTGTTGGATAGGACAGAGAGAAACGAAGAGAGGAGGGGAAGACAGAGAGGGGGAGAGAAAGATAGACAGACACCTACAGACCTGCTTCACCGCCTGTGAAGCAACCCCCTTGCTGGTGGGGAGCCGGGGGCTTGAACCGGGATCTTTACACCAGTCCTTGTGCTGGTCCTTGCAGTTTGCGTCAAGTACACTTAACTCGCTGTGCTACGTGAATAATCTTTGTGAGTAATCAACTCCTACCTTTTTTTCCTCTGCAGCTAACTTGTTTTTAGGCTAAAAATGATATAAAATCCTTTTCTTTTCTAGTCTTTAGAGCTTTGAAGTGAGATAATAGAAGTGGACTCAGCTTCAAAGGGGGGAGGAGAAAACTGTAATTGCAAAGTAGAATATGACCCCTAGAAGATAACTAGACAAAGCCATGTGCCCAATAAGTAATGGATAAATGCTCAACAATGATGGCAGGAACACATTAGCATATAAACATAATTCTTGATGACTGTGAATCTATGTCGTCTTTATTTTATTTCAGAGAGAGAGAGAACAGGCAGAGACCAGAGCACTGCTCAGCTCTGGTTTATGGTGGGGCTGGGGATTGAACCTGAGACCTCAGAGACTCAGGCATTGAAGTCTTTTTGCATAACCATGTCTTATTCTCTCTAACCCCATGAAAGTAGCTTATTTTATTTTATTTTATTTTATTTATTCATGAGGAAGATAGGAGGAGAGAAAAAGAACCAGACATTGCTCTGATACATGTGCTGCCAGGGATTGTACTCGGGATTATCATGCTTGACAGTCTAATGCTTCATCCACTGTGTCACCTCCTGGACCACTGAATGTAGCTCCTTTTTTCTTTATTTTTTTTAGGCATTTATTTATTTATTTATTTATTTATTTATGTATTTATTTATTTTCCCCTTTGTTGCCCTTGTTGTTTAACATTGTTGTGGTTATTGATGTCATTGTTGTTGGAGTTCCTTTTTTCTTATGACTTCTCTGTTCATCTGCTGAAATTGACCGTAACTAAGTTTTACCCTGTATCTATTACGAATGGTGTTACAATTAACAAGGCTGTACATTGATCTCTTTGGATGTGTTCTTGTGTTCTTTGCATAGAAGAATCTCTAGGAGAGAAATTGCTGGATCATATGGTAGGTCTATCTTTACTATTTTAAGAAATCTTCAGACTGTTTTGAACAGGAGTTACACCCATCTACATTCTCACCAACAATGTAAGAGGGTTCCTTACCCACCCCCAACCACCACCTGTTTCCGTCTTTATTTTGATTGATTTATCTTTTCATATATAATATTCTGACAAGTGGAAAGTGTATTCCATTGTTTAGATTTGCACTTTTCTGACAATAAATGACCTGGAGCCTTTTTTCGTATGTCTATTGGTTAGCTGAATATCATCTGATGAAGGGTTTGTTTCACTTTTCTCTTTCTTTTCTTTTTTTTTTTTTTTTAATTTTCCATTTTATTTATTTATGAGAAACATAGGAGGAGAGAGAAGGAACTAAGCATCACCCTAGTACATGTGCTGCCTGGGATTGAACTCAGGACCTCATGCTTAAGAGCCTGATGCTTTATCCACTACACCATTTCCCGGACCACTCTGTCTTTCTTTCTTTTTTGGTTGTTTGTTTTCCTTTTTTTTTTTGTTTTTACCAGAGCATTGCTCAGTTTTGGCTGATAATGGTGCTGGAGCTTTAGAGCCTCAGGCATGAAAGTTTTTTGCAGAACTGATATGCTATCTTTCTGACCCTTTCCTCATTTTTAATAATGGAGTTGTTTTTGTGATGCTGACTTTTGTGAGCTCTTTCTTTCTTCTTTCTTTCTTTCTTTCTTTTTTTTTTTTTTACCAGAGGATTGCTCAACTCAGGCTTATGGTGGTCTCCCTTATGGGGGACTTTGGAGCCCCAGGCGTAAGAGTCTCTTTTACATAACCATTATGTTATCTATCCCTGCCCATGAGCTCTTTATATCCTTTGGTTATTAGCCCTTTGTCTGACATATGTTGTGTAAAAATCTTGAACTCAGAAGGGTGTCTTTTTGTTTTGATGATAGTTTATTGTTCTGTGCAGACTTTTAGTTTGATATATGCTCATTAGTATGATTTTTTTTTTTTGCCTTTATTTTCCTTGCTGTTGGATTCAAGACTCATAGACATTTCTGGAAGTAGACACTGTATAGTGTTCTGCCAAGGTTTCCTATGTGTTTTATGGTGGTTTCTGGTTTAACATCCAAATCTTTGCTCCACTGGGAGTCAGCTTCTACACAGTGAGAGGTAGTGGTCATTTTTCATTTTTCTGATGTCTCAAACCAGTTTTTCCAAAACCATTTATTGAAAAGACTTTTGTTTCAATTTATTATTCTGGACCCTCTTGTGATAAGTAATTACCTACATGGTTGAGGACTTATCTCTGGGCTCTCTATTCTCTCTCTCTTTTTTTTTTTGTCTCCAGGGTCATTCCTGGGGCTCAGTGTCCTGGAGGCCTTTTTTTTTTTTCAATTTTTTGGATAGGACAGAGAGAAATTGAGAGGGGAAGGAGATAAGAGAGAGGGAGAGTGACAGAGAAACACCAGCAGACTTGCTTCACAGCTTGTGAAGTGATTCCCTGGCAAGCGGGGAGCAGGGGCTCGAACTGAGATCTTTGCACATCTTTTTTTTTTTTTTTTTTTTTAAATCCAGAGAACTACTCAGCTCTGGCTTATGGTGTTGCAGGGGACTGAACCTAGTACTCTGGAGCCTCAGGCAGGAAAGTCTCTTTGCATAACTATTATGCTATTTACCCTCTGCCCGCACATGTCTTTATACTTCCTACTAAGTGAGCTTAACCCAGTGAGCAGCCACCCAGTTCCTGGGCTCTCATTTATTTATTTATTTATTTTCCCTTTCATTGCCCTTGTTGTTTTTATTGTTGTAGTTATTATTGTTGTTGTTATTGATATTGTCATTGTTAGGACAGAGAGAAATAGAGAGAGGAGGGGAAGACAGAGAGGGGGAGAGAAAGATAGACACCAGCAGACTTGTTTCACGGCTTGTGAAGCGAGTCCCCTGCAGGTGGGGAGCCAGGGGCTCGAACCAGGATCCTTACGCAGGTCCTTGAGCTTTGCGTCATTTGCAATTAACCTGCAGCACTACTGCCCAACTCCCTTGGGCCTCTCAATTCTATGACATAATCCTGTATTATTATTTTGTCTCTGTCAGGGTTTCTCTGCTGTGGGTTGACTTTCTCAGATAGAAATGGAGACTTAGGGAATCTGCTGTGCAACTCAGGCATCCAAGTTTGACATCCTCGAGGAAACACGAAAGACATGTCTCTGATATCTGATTACTGTAAAAAATGGCGACTAATCCCTAGCACTGCAAAAACGGTATCATCTGTTTTCCATCTGCACCATGCCTAGGCCTCGCGTGAGCTTAATGTGCAGCTTGGCGATACGAGAATCCGGCATGAAGCCCAGCCAGTCTATCTTGGCGTTACTCTCGATCGCACCCTGTCATTTCACAAACATCTCATAAAAACTGCAGCAAAGGTGGGCGCGAGGAATCACATCACTGCAAGACTGGCCAGCTCCTCATGGGGCGTGGGCGCTTCCACACTACGATCATCATCTCTGGCATTATGCTATTCCACTGCAGAATACTGTGCCCCAGTATGGTTCCGTAGCCCCCAAGTCCACTTGGTCGATTCCAAATTATATTCCTCCATGAGGATAATTTCTGGAACCATCCGTTCCACCCCGGTTCCATGGCTGCCAGTTCTTAGCAACATCGCCCCGCCAGATATTCGTCGGGATGCGGCATCATCTAAGTTCATTTCCCACGTCTACGCTCGACCGGACCTGCCAATATACGCGGATATCTTCGCCCACCCTGTCCAACGCTTGACGTCTCGCCACCCAATCTGGTCCCCTACGCCTACACTGAACTTCTCTGTTCCAGACTCCTGGAAACAGAGTTGGCAGTCAGCTGAGGTAAAGAACAAACACCTCATCGCAGACCCCTGCAAGCGTCAACCCAGCTTTGACCTAGCACGTTATGATTGGGCCCTCCTCAATCGCTATCGAACAGGCCATGGCCGGTGCGCCGCTATGTTCCATCGCTGGGGAGCCAGAGACGACCCGAACTGCCCCTGCGGCTACAGACAGACTATGACCCACATAGTCAATGACTGCCACCTCTCCAGATTCAAAGGAGGTCTTGAAACTTTACATCAGGCTCAACCTGACTGTTGACTGGCTGTTGAAGAAAGGCAAATGCTAGAAGAAGAAGAAGGGAATGGGGGGGACACCACAGTACCAAAGTTCTCTCCAGAACTATGAGGGCAGGAGCTAACACCTGGGTCACACACACAGCAAAGCAGGCATGTTCCCAGGTGCTCTATCAAACATTTGAACTGGCTGGGAGAGATGTTCAGAGGTAGAGCACATATTTTTTTCTACCAAAGCACTAATCAGCTCTGGTTTTTGGTGGTGCAGGGGATTGAACCTGGGACTATGGAGCCTCGGGCACGACAGTCTCTTTGGGTAACCATTAAGCTATCTCCCCTCCCCCCCCAAAAAAAAAAAAGAGATAATTTAAGATTGATTTTCTTGGATTTCTTTTTCTTTTTTTTTTATATTTATTTATTTTCCCTTTTGTTGCCCTTGTTTTTATTGTTGTAGTTATTATTGTTGTTGTTATTGATGTCATCGTTGTTGGATAGAACAGAGAGAAATGGAAAGAGAAGGGGAAGACAGAAGGGGGGAGAAGGAGAGACACTTGCAGACCTGTTTCACTGCCTGTGAATCGATTCCCCTGCAGGTGGGGATCCAGGGGCTGGAACCTGGGTCCTTGTGCGCTGTAACATGTGCACTTAACCAGGTGTGCCACCACCCGGCCCCAACTTTTTTCTTTCTTTCTTTCTTTCTTTTATTTCATTTTACTTCTATTTACTTTGTTTTTATTTATTGGATGGAGACAACCAAGGGAGAGAGGCAAACAGATACCTGTAGCCCTGCTTCACCACTCAGGAAGCTTTCCCCCTACAGATGGGAATTGGGGACTCGAACCTGGATCCTTGTGCACTGTAACATCTGCGCTCAACCAGGTGTGCTACCATCTGGCCCCTCCTTCTTTCCTCTCATTATTTCAGCTCCACTGAGCATTTATTAAAACAAAAAATAAGAACTGAACATCTGTTGTGTATCAGATATATACTCTCTCTTCATCTCTGTCTCTATCTAAAGAAATGTGTTTTTGTTTGTTTTATAAACTTTTAACAAGAGCAGGGAGAAAGTAAAAACCTCCTAGCATCATATTCTCTCTCTCTCTCTCTCTGACTGACTGACATTGGCTATGAACCATAAAGGTGAAGTGAATTTACTTGCTTGATCTCACTTCTGACAAGTCATGCTAATGATAATAGTAAAATTGTTTTACCGTTTTACCATTGACTTCATAAACTTTTTTTTTGCCCTTTTTTTTTTTTTATTGTTGTAGCTATTATTGATGTCGTTGTTGCTGGATAGGACAGAGAGAAATGAAGAGAGGAGGGGAAGACAGAAAAAGGGAGAGAAAGATAAACACCTGCAGACCTGCTTCACCACCTGTGAAGTGACTCCCCTGCAGGTAAGGAGCAGGGGGCTTGAACCAGGATCCTTATGCCGGTCCTTGCGCTTTGCACCACATGCGCTTAACCCACTGTGCTACTGCCCAACTCCCATAAACTTTTTTTTTTAATATTTTATTTATTTATTTTTGAGATAGATTCAGAGAAAGAGAGAGAGAGAGCCAGAGAGTGAGAAATACAAAAGCACTGCTCAGCTCTGGCTTATTGTGGTGCAAGGGATTGAACCTGGGACTTAGGAGCCTCAGGCATGAGAGTCTATTTGCATAACCATTATGCTATCTCCCCTGGCCAACTTCATAAACTTTTGACTGTTATGTCAAGATTCTATTTTTTTTTGCAGGTATGTAAATTATCTTCATTTCAGCTCCTTCTCCTCATCTTTCTCTCCAGCTGTGTCCTTATGAGCAAGCCAATATGTAACCAAACTTTGGTAAAGTTCAGCAGAGAAGGCTTCCTATAACTAGGAGGTAGATCACTTTGGTACTGTGTTTAACGTTACAAACTTTCACAGCTAACCTGTGAACCTGACCCTGCTTTTTATTACTGATATATGTGTGTGTGAACTTGGGCAAGTTACATAACTTCTTAAAAAAAAAGTTTTGTTTATTTTTAAAATTAAAAAAAATTATTTATTTATTCCCTTTTGTTGCCCTTGTTGTTTTATTCTTGTAGTTATTATTAATGTTGTTGTTGGATAGGACGGAGAGAAATGGAGAAAGGAGGAGAAGACAGAGGGGGAGAGAAAGAAAGACACCTGCTGACCTGCTTCACCGCCTGTGACGCAACCCCCCTGCAGGTGGGGAGCCGGGGGCTGGAACTGGGATCCTTACACCGGTCCTTGTGCTTTGTGCCACCTGAGCTTAACCCGCTGCCGCCTGACTCCCTGTTTATTTTATTTTAATGAGAGAAAGAGATACCAAGAAAAAGATACAGAGAGTAGTCCAGGAGGTGGTGCAGTGGATAAAGCATTGAATTCTCCTGCTGGAAGTCCTGAGTTTCATCCCCAGCAGCACATGTACCAGAGTGATGTCTGGTTCTTTCTCTCCTACTATCTTTGCCTGAGGTTCCAAAATCTCAGGTTCAATCCCCCACACCACCATAAGCCAGAACTGAGCAGTGCTCTGGTAAGGGGGGGGGGGGAGAGGGAGAGAGAGAGAGAGAGGTGTCTTTTCATGCTGGGGAGAGAGCATAGAGGTTATATACAAAGACTTATATGCCTGAGACCCCTAGGTCCCAGGTTCAATACCCAGTATTACCACAAACTAGAGCTGAGCAGTTATCTGGTGAAAAAAATTTTTTTCAATAGAAATAGAAGCTTAGAGGGAAATAAGGAGAGAGAAAGAGACATTAGCAGCACTACTTTACCTCTTGTGAAGCTTCTCCTTACACATGAGGGCCAAGTGCTTGAACCCTGATCTTTGCACATTGTAACACATGTACTCTACTAAGTTTATTGCCTGGCCTCTGTAGTGAAAGTTAAAAATAAACAAAGGGTGGGGGAGATAGCATAATAATTAGGCAAGGGAGTCAGGTGGTAGTGCAGTGGTTAAGCACACGTGGCGCAAAGTGCAAGGACGGGCTTAAGGATCCCAGTTCCCCACCTGCAGGGCGGTCGATTCACAAGTGGTGAAACAGGTCTGCAGGTGTCTTTCTCTCCCCCTCTCTGTCTTTCCCCTCTTCTCTCCATTTCTCTCTGTCCTATCCAATGACGACGACATCAATAACAACAACTATAATAACTACAACAATAAAACAACAAGGGCAACAAAAGTGAATGAATAAATAAATAAATAGTTATGCAAACATACTCTCTCTTGCCTGAGGCTCTGAGGTCCCAGGTTCAATGTGTAGCACCAGCAGTGCTCTGGTAAAAATTGATGAATTAATTAAAAATAATATAAATCTTTCCAAAAACAAACAGGATTTTCGCTTGGGCCCGTGAGGCCGGCAGGATGGGCAAGTGTTGTGGTCTCCTTACTGCCAGGAAGCTGTGTAGCCACCGGCAAGACTAGAAGTGGCATGATAAACAATACAAGAAAGCCCATCTGGGCACAGCCCTGAAGGCCAATCTTTTGGGAGGTGCCTCCCATGCCAAGGGGATTGTGCTGGAAAAAGTAGGGGTTGAAGCCAAACAGCCAAATTCTGCTATCAGGAAGTGTGTCCGAGTCCAGTTGATCAAAAATGGCAAAAAGAGTTCGGCGGTGGTTAAGCGCAGGTGGCGCAAAGCCAAGGACCAGCATAAGGATCCTGATTCAAGCCCCCGGCTCCCCACCTGCAAGGGGGATCCCTTCACAAGCAGTGAAGCAGGTCTGCAGGTGTCTATCTGTCTCTCCCCCTCTCTGTCTTCCCCTTCTCTCTCCATTTCTCTCTGTCCTATCTAACAACAACAACATCAATAACAACAACTATAACCATGAAAATCAACAAGGGCAACAAAATAAAATAAAATAAAACAAATGGCCTGGGAGGTGGTGCAGTAGTTAGTGCTTTATTTGAAAGCATGATATGTTGAGTTCGATGCCCAGCATCACATGTGCCAGAGTGGTACTCTGGTTCTCTCTCTCTCTCTGGCATTAATAAAGAAATCTTTAAATAAACCAACCAACAGCAAGAAGGACAAAAACAATAGAGCGAATCCCTCAGCCTGGTTGAAAATAAAGTCACTGCTCTATTTGGAAGCAGCAGAGAGTTGGAGAGAGGATGAGAGGTTGAGCAATTACTCTGTGCATCTATCTTTCTGATGACAAATAGATCAAAGAAGTAGCTGGTGAGAGGGTTGACAGATCTCTGGGTAGTCATTGTGTCCCCATTAAGTCACCAAAGCAGGATGAGAAAGTTTCCCTGCAACCAGGATCTGACCTGTTGTCTAAGGACACAGACCCTTTGGCATGGGCAGTGGTAGTGAAGGCTACTGGGGGTATTGATCAAAGACAGCTTGCTGTCTTGACTTCCTACCTCCAAGATGTGTACTAGCAAAGTCCTGGTCCAAACCCTCCCCCAGTGCTTTTCTCTGTTCCATTGGCTTCTTACACTGGCTTTTCCATTTGCATAGCTAACGCACAGTTCGTGCAATTTGAAAGACAGCTGGCCAGCATCTTGGATGCTGATGTCAGGAAACATCTGGAAGAGGGTTAAAGTTACTGAAGGCCCAAGTGAGAACAATGCAAGCACATTAATATGGAAAATTCAGTCAAGGGGTGGGGTGGTACCCATAAAAATGGCTGCCAGGTCAACTTATGAAAGGCTTATGCGAATCAAAGCCCTTGTATCCTTTTGGATACCACTAACCCCTTGATTCCTAGCCAATCAGAGCGGAGATACTGTTATTCTCCTTTTACAAATTTATCTTTGAAACTTTCTTTTTTCTTGAAGGATTTCCTAGAAGCCCTCCCAGTTAACCAAGCTACTCTTCTCTGAAAAAAAAAGAAATCACTGAGTATTTTATCTTACAACAACATAAGCCAGTTTCTCCATTCTCCCTTGAACGCCCTCAAAATATAAAGATGTAAAAGAGAAACCTGGGGCCAGGTGGTGGCACACCTGGTTAAGTGCATATATTACAATGCTGAAGGACCCAGGTTCGAGCCCCCAGTCCCCACCTGCAGGGGGAAAGCTTTGTGAGTGGTGAAGCAGTGCTGCAGGTGTCTCTCCCTCTGCCACCCCCTCTTCTCTTGATTTCTGGCTGTCTCAGTAAATAAAGAAAGGTAATACAAAAATTAAAAAAAAAAAAAAAAAAAAGAAAGAAAGAAACAGACCCAGTGAACTTATTCTTACTCTCCCTAAGAAGTCAGTTGGTAGAAATAATGACCTTTGGTTGGCCAGTGTCACACCTAGTTGAGTGCACACATTCAATGCACAAGGTCCTGGGTTCAAACCCTTGTTCAAGCTTGAACCTTCCCTCTCTCATTCTCTCTCTCACTGGGGCTCAGTGCTGCATCACAGCTCCTGGGGGCCATTTCTTTGTTTTGTGTTTTTTGTTTGTTTGTTTTCGATAAAACAGAGAGAAATTGAAAGGGGAGGGGGGAGACATGGAGGGAGAGAGAAGGAGAGACACCTTGCAAATCTGTTTCACTGCTTGTGAAGGTGACCCCCACCCTTGCATATGGGGAGTCAGGCTAGAACAGCGTCATTGCATGGGACCTTGCACTTCATACTTAACCCAGTGAGCACCGCCCTGACCCCCCACTGCCCATTCGCTATCTCTTGCTTCCTTCTTCACTTCTCTCTGCTTATATCCAAAATAAATATATAAAGTATTGCACTCTGAAGAAATGAGACTGAAATATTTATTAGTTACTTTGTTTATTTTCCAGAGCACTGCTCAGTTCCAGCTTACCTGGTGCTGGGGGTTGAAATTTCGACCTTTGGTGACTCGAAGCATCAATGTCCATTTGCATAACCATCATGCTATCTCCCCAGTCCTGTAATATTTAAATATAAATATTCTCTTCTAAGGCAGTACACTTCTAAGAACAGTTCAAAACAGTGGGTTTTAAGAGTTGAATTCTGTCTGAGCCTCCAAAGTCCCAGGTTCAATCCCCCACACCAGAGCTGAGCAGTACTCTGATTTAAAAAAAAAAAAAAAATTAAGAGTTGGATTCTAGCTCTTCCATTTACCCACTTATGTGTATACAACTTAATTAGCCTAACTTGATCTGTAAAACTGTGGTTATCTTCTCTGTCCATTTGGTTTTTTAATTTCTATTTGTTTATTTTTAAATAATTTATTTATTGAGGCCAGGTGGTGGTGCACCTGATTGAGCACACATATTACAATGCGCAAGGACCTGGGTTCGAGTCTCCGGTCCCCACCTGCAGGGGGGGGAAGCTTCACAAGTGGTGAAGCAGGGCTGCAGTTATTTCTGTCTCTCTCCCTATCACCCCTTTCCCTCTGAATTTCTGGTTGTCTCTATCCAATAAATAAGTAAAAGATAACAACAACAAAAAAAAACCTAAAAAAAAAAAAAGAAATGTAAGAACTTAAAAAAAGAATTTATTTATTTATTCATGAGAAAGATAGTAGGAGAGAAAGAACCAGACATCACTCTGATACATGTGACGCCTGGGGTTGAACTCAGGACGTCATGGTTGAGGATCCAATGCTTTATCCACTGCACCACCTCCTGGACCACTTCCATTTGTTCTGTCGTGTGGAGCACACAAGTTAATGTGTGTATGCTAGAGGTGTTTGGTGAAGTGTTTGACCACGGTAGCTATTAAGTTGTGGCTTTTCTGATATCCAAGCACTAAGAAGTCCCTGCTATTCTCTGCTTCTCAGTTCAACTCCCAAACACTGAGCACTCGCTCTCTGTTTCCTGTCGTACAGATGTGTGTTTTGGAGTAAAGTGTTGTCCCCTGAGTGTTTCTGAGAGTACTTTCTATGGTTTGATCTGACTGTAGAAACTTAAGCAGTAGACTACTTTCTGTATGCATTAGTTATTACCATTTCATATAGTCAGAGTTCACATTTCAATTCCTATGGATGCTGATTTTTTTTTGTTTTTGAGGGTTTGGGGTGGAGAATAGATTGTCTCTGAGGCTTTGTCATTTTAGGTCAATTTATTTTTTTATTATTATTTATTTGCTAAAGACAGTAAAAAAAATTGAGAGGAAGGGGGAGATAGAAAGGGAGAGAGACAGAGAGATACCTGCAGCCCTGCTTCACCACTCGTGAAGATTTCCTCCTATAGGTAGGGGCTGGGGGCTTGAACCCGGGTCCTTGTACATTGTAACATGTGCACTCAACCAGATGTGCCACCACCCAGCCCTTTATTTATTTGTTTGTTTGTTTATTATCAGAGCACTGGTGCTGAGAATTGAACCTGGGAACGCAGAGCCTCAGGCATGAAAGTTGTTTGCATAACCATTGTGCTGTTTTCCCAGTCTTGACTTAATTATTTTTTTCAATGTTGTTGCTGTTGCTGGACAGGACAGAGAGAAATTGAGAGAGGAGGGAAGACAGAGGCAAAGAGAAAGATAGATACCTGCAGACCTCCTTCACTGCTTGTGAAGCTACCTTCCTGTAGCCGGGGAGCCAGGGGCTCGAACTGGGATCCTTGTGCTGATCCTTGTGTTTCGCACTATGTGCACTTAACCCGGTGAGCTACAACTTAATATTTTTAATTAATTAATTTTAAACCAGAGAGAGCACTATTCAGCTCTGGTTTAAGGCAGTACCAGGGATTCAATCTAGAACCTGGGAGCCTCAGGTATGAATGTCATTTTGCATGACAATTATGCTATCTCGCTGGCCTTCAGACCAAAATATATGTGTATATGTATATATGTGTATATGTATATATACACATATATATATATACACTTTTTTTCCCCCCAGCTAGAAAGAGCAAGACAGACAGGCAGGGCAAAGGCAAGAAAGCACAGCACCAAAGCTTCCTTCACTTTGCCACCCCTTTTTTTTAGAGCACTGCTCAGCTCTGGCTTATAGTGGTGCTGAGGTCAAACCTGGGATCTCAGAGCCTCAGGTATGAAAGGCTTTTTGCACAACCATTATGCTATTTCCCCAGCCCCCCCCCCCCCCCCCCCCCCCCCCCCCCGTGCTGTGATGTCCTGCATGTGATATACTACAACTTAGCTGCCCTCTGGCAAATGCTAGAAGAAGCTGCCCTCTCTGGGTTCATTTTGTTCTTCATCTTTTTTTTTTTTTTTTTTTTTTTAGAGAAGAGAGAGAGAGAGATACAGAGAAAGGAGAAACACCACAACATCGTTTCACCGTACATAGAGCTTTTTCAGTAGAGTATGTGGTGCTTGGTTTGTTTCAGTTTTCTTTTTTCTTTTTTTTTAAATTTCTTTATTGGGGGATTAATATTTTACAGTTGACAGTAAATACAATAGTTTGTACATGCAGAACATTTCTCAGTTTTCCACATAATGATACAGCCCCCACTGGGCCCTCTGTCATCCTTTTCCAAGACTTGTTCTTTCCCCGCCCTTCAGTTTTCATTTATCAGAGCAGTGCTCAGCTCTGGCTTATGGTGGTGCAGGGATTTGAACCTGAGACTTCAGAGCCTCAGGCTTGAGAGTCTCTTTGCATAATCATCATGTTATCTTTCCCCACTGCTTCAGTTTTCTAGGGAAGATAAATCTATGTCAGACTAGTGGGGTTGGATATACCTGGCTGACAGTGACCTGAAAGTAGCCTGGAGAATTTATTTATTTATTTTTCATTTGCTCATCATTGAGGCTTCACTGCCCTAAGATGACTTTTTCAGATAGAAACAGAGGAGAGAGTCGGGTGGTAGCACAATGGGTTAAACAAACCTGGTGCAAAGCCCAAGAACCGGCATGAGGATTCCGGTTTGAGCCCTGGGGTCCCCACCTGCAGGGGAATCACATCACAAGTGGCGAAACAGGTCTGCAGGTGTCTTTCTCTCCCCTCTCTGTCTCCCCCTACTCTCTCCATTTCTCTCTGTCCTATCTAACAACAACAATATCAATAACAACAACAATAATAACTACAACAATAAAACAAGGGCAACAAAAGGGAATAAATAAATATTTTTTTAAAAAGAAACAGAGAAGGCAACCATGAGAGGGTGAGAGCTCTTGGAAGAGAGGGAGGGATATATCAGAGTACCTAAGCTTCCTCCAGTATTGTGGGACTAGGCTCAAAATGGGTCACACACATACATAGCAAAACAATGTGCTATCCAAGTGAGCTATTTTGCCGACTGCAAGAGAATTACACCATAGCATATAAATTTTCTTTTCTTTTCTTTTTTTCCTTCTTTTTTTTCTTTACTTTTCTTTTTCTTTTTTTTTTTAATTTAAGAAAGGATTAATTAACAAAACCATAGGGTAGGAGGGGTACAACTCCACACAATTCCCACCGCCCAATCTCCATATCCCACCCCCTCCCCCGATAGCTTTCCCATTCTCTATCCCTCTGGGAGCATGGACCCAGGGTCATTGTGGGTTGCAGAAGGTAGAAGGTCTGGCTTCTGTAATTGCTTCCCCGCTGAACATGGGCGTTGACTGGTCGGTCCATACTCCCAGTCTGCCTCTCTCTTTCCCTAGTAGGGTGGGTCTCTGGGGAATTTTCTTTACTTTTCTTTCTTCCTTTGCTGCTGGGATAGCCTGAGGGTACTTCTTCCCGAGCTAGTGCTCTCTGGGTTGGAGAGAACTCAACTGGAGCCGATCTAGGATGCTGTGTGGGAGAGGGATCAGGAACTCGTGCCGCACTAACTTCCGCAGGAGATACACTCTGGAACTCTCGGAGCCGGAAAGCAATTTCCAAGTGTTTTTAATCAGAAGAGCAGCTGTTTTTATACTCTCCAAGTAGGGTGGAAACAGGATGTGATATAGAGAGGGTGGAGAGAAAAGTGACTGGTGACAATCAGAGTGTGACAAGGAGAGGATCAGGGTGTGACAAGGAGAGGGGGTGGAGCAAAAACATCATGAAACAATGGGGGTTGAACCAATGCCCTGGAGGGAGTGTGGTGCTTTATGTAAATGTAAAAGTGATTTATGTAAATAGACCAAAGCTTTGAATGGGATTAAATCTATCCCTATACAGGCATATGGTTAAGCAGAAGCCAGGGGGAGCTGGCATACTATCCAACACTTTGCCTCCAGAGTTGTGGCTAGGCTCAGTGCTGGCACTACAAATCCACTGTTCTTGGCAGCCATTTTTTTTTTCATTTTGCATAGGACAGAGAGAAATCGAGAGAGGAGGAGGGGGAGAAAGAGAGGAGGAGAGAAAAATAGACACCTGCAGACTTGGTTCGCCACTTGTGAAGGGTTCTCCCTGCAGGTGGGGAATCAGGGTCCTTAGGCATATACAATTTCTTCACCTGTTTTCAGTATAGTATTCCCACCCTGAATAATGCCAGGTGCCCCTAACTGTGGCCTGGATACTCTTAATTATACCCTCCATGGGGAAATAAAAATGCAAGTTCTCCCCTGGGAGTGGGGAGAGGTTTTCCTTTTCAATAAGCTGTTTGGGGGCTGACTTGTCCCAGCAGTTGGGTTGAGACTTGGTTTTTCTCTCTGCTAACTCTGGATTTAAATTTCTCAGCTTTCTAAATCAAACTCCAATTGTCTTATCTTTTCAGCTTCTATGGATTTGTTGCTCTAATTGTTTCTTCTTCCTTTTAGTTTTTTTTTTTTAACTTTATTTCTGTTTCACTAACAGTTGGGGCAGCAAAGGCATTTGTTAAATCAGCTACCTTTAAAAAAAATGTTTTTTAATGGGAGTCGGGCGGTAGCACAGCAGATTAAGCATACATGGTGCAAAGCGCAAGATCCGGCATAAGGATCCTGGTTGGAGCCCCCCCATTCCCCACCTGCAGGGGAGTCCCTTTACAGGCAGTGAAGCAGGTCTGCAGGTGTCTTTCTCTCCCTCTCTCTGTCTTCCCCTCCTCTCTCCATTTCTTTTTTTTTTTTATTTCTTTATTGGGGAATTAATGTTTTACATTCAACAGTAAATACAATAGTTTGTACATGCATAACATTCCCCAGTTTCCCATTTATCCTCTCTCCATTTCTCTCTGTCCTATCCAACAATGACGACATCAGTAACAACAATAATAATAACTACAAGGGCAACAAAAAATCAATAAATAAAAATTAAATAAACTTTTAATTTATTTTAGCCAGAGCACTGTTCAGCTCTGGCTTATCATGGTGGTGTGGGGATTGAACCTGGGACTTTGAAGCCTCAGGCATGAGAGTCTGTTTGCACAACCATCATGCTATGCTGGGCTAGCGTGAGGGTGTTTCTTCCTGGGTACATGCTCTCTGAGTTGGAGAGAACTCGACCAGAGCCAACCTGGGTTGCTGCTTACCCAGCGACTGCAGGAGAGAGACCAAGAACTAGTGGCGGAGTGGGAACACAATGCGTCTTTATTGATCAGAGACAATGCTTTTATATGCTTTTATATATTTTGAACCGGAGGTAGCAAGTCGGAAAAGGAAATGGCTAGGAAAGGGGGGGGGAGAAAAGGAAAGAGTGGGAAGGTAGAAAGCTTCCGTAGCAATGGTTGCTAGGGTTTTAACTGGTGGGATTAATTAATACCCTGAAGGCAGGGCTGGTCTCGAGGTAGAAAGAAGACAGATCAAAGGTGGGGATCTTTCAGTCAAAACAATGATTATGTAAATAGACCATAGTGTCAGCCAGGGAGGATGGAACAGGGGGGCTGACAACGGTATCTACGGCCTGACAATGCTATCTACCGTCCACCCTATTTATTTTATTTTATTTTTAATATTTATTTATTCCCTTTTGTTGCCCTTCTTTTGTTATAGTCATTATTGTTGTTGTTGTTGTTGTTGATGTTGTTGGGTAGGACAGAGAGAAATGGAGCGAGGAGGGGAAGACAGAGAGAGGGAGACAAAGATAGAGACACCTGCAGACCTGCTTCACCATTTGTGAAGCGACTCCCCTGCAGGTGGGGAGCCAGGGGCTCGAACCTGAATCTTTATGCCTGTCCTCGCGCTTTGCACCACCTGTGCTTAACCCGCTGCGCTACCACCCAACTCCCTTTTTTTTTTAAATTTATTTTTTATTTTTTTATTTTTTTTAATTTATTTATTCCCTTTTGTTGCCCTTGTTGTTTTTTATTGTTGTAGTTATTATTGTTGTTGTCGTTGTTGGATAGGACAGAGAGAAATGGAGAGAGGAGGGGAAGACAGAGAGGAGGAGAGAAAGACAGACACCTGCAGACCTGCTTCACCGCCTGTGAAGCGACTCCCCTGCAGGTGGGGAGCCAGGATTCCTTATTTTATTTTAATGAGAGAAAGATACAGAGATCCCAGAGCCCTACTCAGCTCTGGCTTCTGATGGTATAGGAGACTGAACCTGGGACTTTAGAGTCTCAGGCATGAAAATCTTTTTTTTTTTGCATAGCCATTATGCTATTCCCCCCCCCCCCGCCATATTTTTCAAAAACTGTATTTGTTATAATTTTTTTTTGCCTCCAGGGTTATCACTGGGGCTCGGTGCCAGCACTGCTAATCCACTGCTCGTGGAGGCTATTTTTCCCATTTTGTTGCCCTTGTGGTTGTTATTGTTGTTATAGCTGTTGTTGGATAGGACAGAGAGAAATCGAGAGAGGAGGGGAAGACAGAGGGGGGAGAGAAAAATAGACACCTACAGACCTGCTTGTGAAGTGACCCCCTGCAGGTGGGGAGCTGGGGGCTCGAACCGGGATCCTTACCAGTCCTTGCTCTTTGCGCCACACGCATAACCCACTGTGCTAACACCAGCCCCCTTTATTATAATTGTCTATTTGATAGGATAGAGAGAAATTGACATCGTAATGTGAGATAGAGAGAAAGAAAGAGACGGGCCAGGTGGTAGTGCATCTGGTTAAGCACACACACATTACAGTGTGCAAGGACCTAGGTTCAAGTCCTGGTCCCCACCTGCTGGGGGAAAGCTTCACAAGTGGTGAAGCAGGGCTGCAGGTGTTTCTCTGTCTCTTTCTCTCTCTATCTCCCCTTCTCTTCTCAATTCCTCTATCTAGTAATAAACAAATAAGTTTTGTTTTGTAACAAGAGTGCTGCTCAGCTCTGGCTTATGGTGGTGCAGAGGATGGAACCTGGGGCTTATGGAGCCTCAGGCATGACAGTCTCTTAGCATGGCCATTAACTACCCTCACCTTAAATAAAAACATTTAAGAGAGATATACACCTGAAGCACTGCTTCACCTCTCACGAAGTCTCCCCCTGCATGTGGGGGCTGGAGACTTAAACCTGGGTCCTTGTGCTGAGTAACATAAGTACTTAGTCAGGTGAACCACCATCTGGTCTGTCCCCCAACCCTTCCCCTTGTCATTTTTTTAGCCTTATTTCAATTATGATAGAGAGATAGATAGATAGACAGACAGACAGGCACACAGACAGACAGATAAGGAACATGCCCCAGAGTACCATCCAGCACATGTGTTGTTGCCAGGGATCCAGTTTGGGGTCCCAGCATTTGAATCTGTGCTCTACTCCCTGAGTCATTCCCACAGTTACCAATCAACCATCTTTTTTGCTTTGTTTTTCTTGCCACCAGGGTTATCCCTGAGGCTTTGTGCCAGCACTACGAATCCACTGCTCTAAGCAGCCAATTTTTTCCTTTTCCTATCTCTCTCTCTCTATATATATATATATGTGTGTGTGTGTGTGTGTATTTATTTTTTTCTTTTGTTGCCCTTGTTTTCTATTGTTGTAATTATTGTTATCGATGTCATCCTTGTTGGATAGAACAGAGAGAAATAGAGAGAGGAGGGGAAGACAGAGAGGGGGAGAGAAAGAGACACACCTGCAGACCTGCTACACCGCCTGTGAAGTGACTCCCCTGCAGGTGGGGAGCCGGGGGCTCAAACTGGGATCCTTACCATGTCCTTGTGCTTAGTGCCACGTGCACTTAACCCACTGTGCTACCACCCGACTTCCCTATATTTATTTGTTGGGTAGTATGCCACCTCCCCCTGGCTTCTGCTTAACCATATGCCTATATAGGGATTTACTGATCCCATTCAAAGCTTTGGTCTATTTACATAAATCACTTTTACATTTACATAAAGCACTCCCTCCAGGGCATTGGTGGTTCAGTGATAGGATTCTCGCCTGTTCCGCCCCCTCCTTGTCACACTCTGATTTTCACCACTCACTTTTCTCTCCACCCTCTCTATATCACATCCTGTTTCCACCCTACTTGGAGAGTATGAAAACAGCTGCTCTTCTGATTAAAGACACTTGGAAATTGCTTTCCGGCTCCGAGAGTTCCAGAGTGTATCTCCTGCGGAAGTTAGTGCGGCACGAGTTTCTGATCCCTCTCCCACGCAGCAGCCTAGATCGGCTCCAGTTGAGTTCTCTCCAAGCCAAAGAGCACTAGCTCGGGAAGAAGTACCCTCAGGCTATCCCGGCATTTATTTATTTATTTATTTTAATTTTATTTATTAATGAAAAAGATAGGAGAGAGAGAATGAACCAGACATTACTTTGGTACATGTGCTGCTGGGGGGTTGAACTCAGATGCACTGCGCCATCTCCCGGACCACACTATTTATTTTTATTAGAAAGAGACAGAGAAATTGAGAAGGGGAGGGAAGATAGAGAGGGAAAGAGACAGAGAGACACCTGCAGCCCTACTTTACCACTCGTGAAGCTTTCCTCTGCAAGTGGGGACTAGGGGCTTTGAACCTAGGTCCTTATGCACTGTAATGTGTGTGTGTGCTCAACCAGGTGCACCACCACCTGGCCCCCTCTCTACATATATATATATTTTTTTGTTTGATAGCACAATTTTATTTGTTTTATTTGTTTTTATTGATTTGATTTGATTTGATAGCACAATTTCACAGAATTTCCATCACCAAAGTTCCACATCCCAAAAAAAAGCAAAAATAGCAAAAGCATTAATGAGGAAAAAGAGGAGAAATGATAAAGAGGAGCATTAATAAGGAAAAAGAGGAGCACAGAGAGAAATTGAGAGGGGTGTGATCTAGGAGGTAGTGCAGTAGATTAAGGACTCTCAAGCATGAGGTCCTGAGTTCAATCCCCAGCAATGTCGGGAAATTGTGAGGATGTGGTAGAGCCTGGCAGGGCCTGACCTGAGGAGTGCATCTATCCTGTCAGTCTCTCTCTCTACCGAGAGGTTGAGCAAGAAGGGACAGGAGTAACCCCAAAGGTTTGTCCAATCTTATCAGACTCCCTGCCTCACAAAGCACTCTGCATTTCTAATACTATGGCCTGCTCCCTTATTATCTACATAATCATTGTTTTTCCTAAAAGGTCCCCACCCATTCCATTCCTTTGATCTATCTTCTTTCTACCCTCCCTGCCTTCAGGGTATTATTAATCCTATCAGTTAAAATCCTTGCATTTCCTAGCCCCTTTTGCCTTTCTCCGCTCCTTTACAAACCATGTCAAGCTATTTCCATTTCCATTGCCACTTCTGGGTCCGACCTTTAAAAGCCTGGGCTCTCTGATCATTAAAGAATAGATTTGCCTTGATGCCATGAGCGCTGTTCATGAGTCATCTCCCTTGTGTCACTGAGTGAGTAGCAGCCCAGGCACGTTCTCTCCAACCCAGAGAGTATGAGCCCAGGAAGAGTCCCCCACGCTAGCAGCACATGTACCAGACAGATGTCTGGTTCTTTCTCTCTCTCCCCTCTAGCTCTCGCATGAATTGATAAAGAAGTTGAGAGGGGAGGAGAGATAGAGAGGGGGAGAGAAAGACAGACACCTGTAGACCTGCTTCACTATTCATGAAGCATCCTCCCTGCAGGTGGGGAGCTGGGGCTTGAACTGGTTCCTAAAGCATGGGTGTACTGCCATCTTCCCACCCCGCAACCATCTTTGAGCAGTAGAAGAGAGATGCTTGATGTAATGGTTTAGTCTGGAAAATGAGATGCCTTTACTGGGTGCCAGAATCCCAAATCAAGGAATCCCGATGAGATCAACGATTCTATCTCAGAATTGTTTTCCCATGTATTCATTAGTTCTTGACTAGTTTTTAACATCTTGGCCCATGTAACTGCTGCGTGGTAAATGTTTCTATTCGTTGGCAAAACCCTCTTGGGTTATTCATCACCTTGTATTGTGGTTAGAGATGTAAACAACATGTGGGCCACAGATGGGTTCAGGAATTCTGGAACCCAAGCTCCCCACTTGGCGACACCCTGCATCACAACACCAGGACTTCGAAATGCCTAGTCCCCAAATCAGTGCATCTCAGCTCCTATTCTGGCAACTCTCAAATGGCTGTCTCTGAGAGACTAAAACATTTAGAAAGAGAAAGCATTGAAGTTGGAGATAGCACACACTCGCCTTCCCATCCTGAGGGTTTGAGCCCCTATACCACACAGGAGTGTCATGGATGTCACTAGTGGGAAATTGAGTGGATACTGGGGTGAAATGTGGTCATTGTCTGGCCTCTTGCTCCCAAGTCCCACCCCACTTTGTCTTTCTTTCTTTCTTTCTTTCTTTCTTTCTTTCTTTCTTTCTTTCTTTCTTTCTTTCTTTCTTTTTTTTTTTACCAGAGCACTGCTCAGCTCTGGCTTATGGTGGTGTGGGGGATTGGATCTGGGACTTGAGAGCCTGAGGCAAGAAAGTCTCTTTGCATAACCATTATGCCATACTCCCACCCTACTTTGTGTTTCTAAATCAAATCAAATAAAATAATTGAGGAGGTGGAGGCCCCATAACACAGTGGCGCAGAGCAAATACAAGAGCCCTGTGACTTCACTCTTGGGCGCTACCTGAAATAGAAACCTATTTTTATATTTTTCTTACTTATTTATTGATTTTGGTGCATCTGGGCCCTGTGCCTGCATAAGTCCACCACTGCTTGCAGACTCTCATTTTTCTTTATACAAGGCACAGATAGATACTTGTACACCTATGATGTGTGGGTAGTTGTACATAATGTTTCCTTTTATTTTTTTTTAATTTTACTTATTAATTATTGGATAGAGGCAGAAAGAAATAAAAAATAAAGGGGAATAGAGAGGCAGGGAGACAGACAGACACCTGCAGCCCTGCTTCACCACTTGTGAAGCTTTCCCCTGCAGGTGGGGACCAGGGGCTTGAACCTGGATTCTTGTGCACTATAATGTGTGCACTCAACCAGGTGCACCACCACCTGCCCCCCCATTTCTTCTTTTTTGTTTTCTTTATTTCTTGGATAGAGACAGTGAGAAATTGAGAGGGAAGAAGAGGGAGAGAGAAAGAAAGACACCTGCAGCCCTGCTTCACCACTCACAAAGCTTTCCCCCTGCAGGTGGAGATCAGGGGCTCCAACCCGGGTCCTTGCACATTGTAACATGTGCGCTCAACCAGGTGCGCCACCACCTGACCCCTACTCTCATTTTTTAAAAAATATTTTCTTTTTTGTTGTTTGTTTTATTTTATTTATTAATTCATTCATTGGATAGAGACAGAAAGAAACTGAAATAGAAGGAGGAGCTACAGAAGGAGGGAGAAAGAGAGACATTTGCAGACCAGCTTCACCACTTGTGAAGCTTCCTGCCTGCCTGCAGATAGACTGGGGGTTTGAACCAGGATCCTTGTGCACTGTAAGATGTGTGCTCAACCAAGTGTACTGCCACTGGCCCCACAGATGCTCATTGTTGGTTTTCATTAGATATGTGTTTTAAAGATTTTATTTATTTATTCATGAGAAAGATAGGCAGAGAGAGAGAACCAGACATCATTCTGGCACATGTGCAGCTGGGGATTGAACTCGGGCCTCATGGTTGAAAATCCAGTGCTTTATCCACTGGGCCACCTCCTGGACCACCATTAAATATATTTTTTAAAACCTTTTAATTTTTTTAAAATTATTTTTCCTTTTTGTTGCCCTTATTGCTTATTGTCATTGTTGTTGTTATTCCTGTCATTGCTGTTGAATAGGACAGAGAGAAATGGAGAGAAGAGGGGAAAACAGAGGCGGGGAGGGAAATATAGACACCTGAAGACCTGCTTCACCGCCTGTGAAGCGACTCCCCTGCAGGTGGGGAGCTGGGGTCTCGAACTAGGATCCTTACTCCAGTCCTTGAGCTTTGTGCCACATGTGCTTACCCCCCCCCCTGCACCACTTCCTGGCTCCCCAAATATTTTTTTTAAGATAGGGCTGGGGAGATAGCATAGTAGATATGTAAAAAGATTCATGCTTGAAGCAAAAAAGGTCCCAGGCTCCATCCCCAGCACCACCATAAGCCTGAGTCAAAGGAAGCTTACCTGGTTTGCTGCTTTTTAGTCAAATCAGATAACAGAGGGTATCTGATAGATTTGGGTTGTCTATTATTATCATCATCATCATCATTATTATTACAATTATTATTTATGCAAGTGCTCTTAAATAAATCACAACTCTGGGATGGGAAGGGAGAATTCAGGCTCTGGCACATGATGGCAGAGGAGGACCTGGGGGAGGGGTTAGATTGTTATTTGGAAAACTGAGAAATGTTACACATGTACAAACTGCTGTATTTTATTTCATTTTTTTAACCATTTTTAATGATTTTTTTTTTTTGGATAGGATAGAGAGAAATCGAGAGAGGAGGGGAGACAGAGAGAGGGGGAGAGAAAGGTAGACACCTGCAGACCTGCTTCACCACCTGTAAAAAACTCCCCTGCAGATGGGGAGCCAGGGGGCTCGAACCGTTTAATGATTTTTTTAAATTTATTTATTTATTTCCTTTTGTTGCTCTTGCATTTTATTTTTAAAAAACATTTTCCTAATTGTTTAATGATTTATTTTATTATCTTTATTTATTGGATAGAGACAGCCAGAAATCGAGAGGGAAGGGGGAGATAAAAAGAGACAGAGAGACACCTGCAGCCCTGCTACACCACTCGGAAAGCTTTCCCCCTGCAGGTGGGGCCAGGGACTCGAAGCCTGGGCTGTGCACATTATAACATGTGCACTTAATCAAGTGTGCCACTACCCAGCCCCAAGCTACTGATTTTACTGTTGACTGTAAACCATTAATCCCCCCAATAAAAATAATAATAAAAAAAGAATGGTGTACTGTACCAAAGTAAAAGTTTCTGGGGTTGGGGGAGGGTTCAGGTCCTGGAACATGATGGCAGAGGAGGACCTTGTCGGGGTTGTATAGTTATGTGGAAATGTTCTGCATATACAAACTATTGTATTTTACTGTCAATTTTAAATTAATTAATCCTCCAGTAAATACATTAAAAATAAAATACAGTATTACATTATGATAAAAGTCTGTACTTGTGGAATAAAAATAATGAGCTTGAGCCAAAGAGATAGCTCAGCATTAGTGCACAGGACTTGCATGTCTGAGGCCCCAGGTTCAAACCACTCTCTCACTCCCAATATTGCCATTGGCCAAAGAGGAGCAGTGCTCTGGTCTTTCTCTCTCTCCCTTTAATAAAGATAAATAAATGGATTTTAATAAAATAAAGTAGAATACATTTTTAAAATAATGAACTTATGGAGAACAAGAATTATAAAACTGTCAAGAACTTGTTTACATATACTATAAGTGGATGATGGTGGGCATCACATTGCTTGGATTTTCAATATTATTGGATCTTTTCAAAAAAAAAGTATTGCAAAAGTTTATTGTTAAATGCTTATATTCATGCAGGCTGGAAATTGCAGCCTCTGCAATTATTTAAACACATGAAATATCTTGGATGTCTACTAAAATTTTTGTGAAGAAATACATGTTTTTTTTTTTCAATTCTTTCAAGGAATGTGCCAAAAAAAAATCCTTGAGGAGACTTCAAAGAACCTATAAAGACTTGGAACTTGACCTTTAGTGAAAGCTGCATAGATTCACCAGACTAGAACACAAGCCAGAGTTTGTTTGTTTTTAAAGCCCACTTCTGGCCTTTTCAAAGTCCCATGTCTATGCCACCTTCGACAGCATTCAAACACACAAGTGCCTTTCCATGTCAGAAGACCTGTCAGTGGTATCATTCAGTTAGGTGTCGAGTCATTTCTCCTCACCTAAGATTCCCTGTTGAATTCCAAAGTGGAAGGCTCTCTCTTCCTTTCCAGAGCTTTCCTTTCTTGGTTGCTCTCAGCATTCCTGAGTTAAACATTTGTGAAGTACTTGGCAATATTTGGCTGAAACTACAAAGTCATACTTATTGTTGTTGGAGGAATGGAAAGTACTGTACAAGTGCAGAGTATCCCTCCTTTTCCTGGGCAGACAGCACCCCCAGCAAGCTCTTGGCCCCATTTCTCCTGGGAGGCCAGTTCATTTACATAACCAGCCACTAAAACACAGCACTCAACAAAGTTAACCAGAGTTAACAGAGATCTGGGAGAGGATTTGTGTTTCCCCTCATTCAGACAATCTTTTTTTTCTTTTTTCTTTTTCTTCTCCTTCTGCTCCTCCTCCTCTTCTCTTAACTCCTCCTTCTATTAGTTTATTTAGGTGAGAGACAGAAAAATTGAGAGTGAAGGGGGAGATGGAAGCTTTTCCCCTGCAGGTGGGGGTTGAGGGATTGAACGTAGGTCCTTGTGCTTATTAATGTGTGTGCTCAACCAGGTGGCCATCGGCCACCGTCAGCTAGGACACTTCATTAGGAAAGGACGCTGGACAGTGAGGACATGAAAAGGACTTTGTTCTTGTTTCCATTTGTCCTGTCTTACTCATTCAATCCTGCACCAGTTACTCTACCTCTTTGAGCCTCATTTTCCTCACCTAAAAAGTCAGTGTCAGGGGCCAGGCAGCAGCGCACCTGGTTAAGCACATGCATTACAGTGCGCAAGGAAGCAGGTTCAAGCCCCTGGTCCCCACCTGCAGGGGGAAAGCTTCAGGAGTAATGAAGCAGTGTTGCAGGTGTCTCCCCCACTTTTTTTTTTGCCTTCAGGGTTATTGCTGGGGCTCAGTGCCAGCACTATACCTTCACTGCTCCTGGAGGCCATTTTTTCAAATTGAATATGACAGACTGAAATTCAAAGAGAAGAAGAAGATAGAGATGGGGAGAAATACACCTGCAGGTGTGCTTCACAGCTTGTGAGGCAACCTCCACCCTCCCTGCAGATGGGGACCAGGTGACTCTCAAACCAAGATCTTTGCATGGGTCCTTGCACTTTGCACTATGTGCTCTTAACCTGGTGGGCCACTGCCTAGTCCCTCTCAATTTCTGTCTCTATCCAATAATAAATAAATAATAAATATATTTTTTAAAAAAGCCAGAGTGGTGGTCCGGGAGATGGTGCAGTGAATAAAGCATTGGACTCTCAAGCATGAGGTCCTGTGTTCAGTCCCCGGCAGCACATGTACCAGAGTGATGTCTGGCTCTTTCTCTCTCCTCCTATGTTTCTCATTAATAAATAAATAAATCTTAAAAAAAAAAATCCAGAGTGTCAGAACATGTGAAATGTCCTCTTAGTTTGACAAAATGCTCTAAAAAATTCAGCATGCTGGTGTGAGTTATTTGGTACCATGCTACACGCCTATGGAAGCACACGTAGATTAAACACATGAGTGTCTTCCAAATAATGCTGGGTTCTTTTATTACTACTATTATTATTATTTTCTTTTTTTAAAAAAGATTTTATTTATTTATTAATGAGAAAGATAGGAAGCAACTCTGGCTTATGGTGATGCAAGGGACGTGGGAGTTTGGAGCCTCAGGGATGAGAGCCTCTTTGCACAATCATCATGCTATCTACCCCCTGCCCTGTTGTTTTTCTTTTTTCTTTTCTTTCAGCTCTGGCTTATGATAGTGCCTGGGGCTTTGGAGCTTTAACCATTAAAGTCTCTTTGCATAACCATTATGCTGTCTACCCCCACCCCATCATAGAGTTTTTCATCTCTGTAAGCCTCATAGTACTTAGCACATTGCCTAGCTCAAGGAAGATTTTTAAAAATTGTTTTGTTTTGGGGGCTGGCTAGTGGTGCACCTGGTTGAGCGCACATGTCACAGTGCACAAGGACCCAGGTTCAAGCCCCCCCACACCCCCGTTCCAACCTGCAGGGGGAAAGCTTCACGAGTAGTGAGGCAGGACTACAGGTGTCTGTCTCTTTCCCTCTCTATCACCCTTTTCCCTCTCAATTTCTGGCTGTTTCTATCCAATAAATAATGATAATAAAAAAATTGTTTTATTTTATTTTGTTTATTTATTTGTCTATTCATTTACTAGATAGAGACAGGTGAAGAGAGAAAGAGACCACAGCACAGAAGCCTCCTTTGATGTGGTGGTGGGGAACCAGACTGGAAAGGGCAGATATGTTTGTTAATGAGTTTATTTCTCTTCATTTTATTTGTTTGGTTGGCTTAATTTTGGTTTGTAAATTGTAAGAGGGTGGGGGAGATAATGGTTATGCAAAGGGACTCCCTACAGGTGGGGAGTAGGGGGCTCGAACTGGGATCCTTCTACCGGTCCTTGCGCTTTGTGCCACGTGCACTTAATCTGCTGCACTACCACCCGACTCCCTGTCTCAAACTTTTTAATGCACAGACCATAGGCTGAGTCTTTGAAACGTTGACTCTTCTAAAAGCTTAGACCAGGAGAGCAGAAACAACCAGTAGTGTTACTTTATAATATATATATATATATATATATATATATATATATATATATATATATATATATATTATCAAAGGACAAATTATGGTGAGGTCCTGTATGATACAGCAAATCCTAACAATGGGATTTTCAAAGCCAACCCAATTGCCAAATAACTTGATTATAGCAATAACTATCTATTGCCTTCTTAAATCCTAGAACAGCAGAAACCTCCTGCTTCCTCTATAAAGCCCAAATTTTCCCCAGTCCTGGAACCTCTAGGCTGGGGCTCACTTTCCAGCATGCTTCTCTCAGTTCATACCAAATAATATTATATCTGCTGATCCCAACCTATTCAATGCAAGGAGTACCACCTCGGCATGCATCACTTCGTAATGTGTCCAGAGACCTTAGAAGTGCAATGTCAACCCTTCAGCATCATTTCTCGGGTGAGAACTTTCCTTTCTCATATGACTCCTTAATTCCATTTTGGGTGGTCCTCTTCCTAAGAAAGCCCCCAAAACTACATATAGACCATGTCCCATGAGATAGGGCAGATGTACACATGTATCCATAAATTAGGGCATAATATATACCTTAAAGCAAGAGTGCACAATAGTTTGCAATGAGTCAATAAATGAAGCAAGCAAGTAGAAAGGCCTAAAAAGACACCTTAAAGTATTTAATGAAATAGTTTCTACTTAGACCTAGATACCCTCCTCACCTATTTCCTATTATATTTCTCCCAGTCACTCCAAAGCTAACCTTATCAAAGTAAGCACTACAAAACCTGAATAAGGGCAGAAGACTGGTATACTTTAATTCTTCTGCTAGCGTTTGCCCTTCTTCCATAGCCAGTCAACAGCGTCAGGTTGAGCCTGATGTAAAGTTTCAAGACCTCCTTTGAATCTGGAGAGGTGGCAGTCATTGACTATGTGGGTCATAGTCTGTCTGTAGCCGCAGGGGCAGTTTGGGTCGTCTCTGGCTCCCCAGCGATGGAACATAGCGGCGCACCGGCCATGGCCTGTTCGATAGCGATTGAGGAGGGCCCAATCATAACGTGCTAGGTCAAAGCCGGGTTGACGCTTGCAGGGGTCTGTGATGAGGTGTTTGTTCTTTACCTCAGCTGACTGCCAACTCTGTTTCCAAGAGTCTGGAACAGAGAAGGTCAGCGTAGGCGTAGCGGACCAGATTGGGTGACAAGACATCAAGCGTTGGAAAGGGTGGGCGAAGATATCCGCGTATATTGGCAGGTCCGGTGGAGCGTAGACGTGGGAAATGAACTTAGATGATGCCGCATCCCGACGAATATCTGGCTGGGCGATGTTGCTAAGAACTGGCAGCCATGGAACCGGGGTGGAACGGATGGTTCCAGAAATTATCCTCATGGAGGAATATAATTTGGAATCGATCAAGTGGACATGGGGGCTACGGAACCATACTGGGGCACAGTATTCTGCAGTGGAACAGCATAATGCCAGAGAGGATGATCGTAGTGTGGAAGCGCTCACGCCCCATGAGGAGCTGGCCAGTCTTGCAATGATGTTATTCCTCGCGCCCACCTTTGCTGCAGTTTTTATGAGATGTTCGTGAAATGACAGAGTGCGATCGAGAGTAACACCAAGATAGACTGGCTGGGCTTCATGCCGGATTCTCGTATCGCCAAGCTGCATATTAAGCTCACCGGAGGCCGAGGCATGGTGTAGATGGAAAACAGATGATACCGCTTTTGCAGTGCTAGGGATTAGTCGCCATTTTTTACAGTAATCAGATATCAGAGACAAGTCTTTCGTGAGTGTTTCCTCGAGGATGTCGAACTTTGATGCCTGAGTTGCACAGCAGATGTCATCGGCGTAGATGAACTTCCTTGAAGAAGTTTCTGGGAGGTCATTGATGTAAATATTGAATAGCGTAGGAGCCAGAACAGAGCCCTGGGGAAGGCCACTTGAGACAAGTCTCCATCTGCTAGACTTGTCACCCAGATGCACCCGGAATCTTCTGTTTTGGAGAAGAAACGATATAGTGTTGGCCACCCATGGAGGTAGGCATCTTGAGATCTTGACTAGGAGACCACAGTGCCAAACCGTGTCATAGGCTGCTGTGAGATCAACAAAGACAGCACCCGTCTTTAAATTCTTCTGGAATCCATTTTCATTGTAAGTTGAGAGGGCCAGGGATTGTTCGCAGGTAGATCTTCCTGGGCAGAAACCAGCTTGGGCGGGTGATAGGAATTTCTCTGTAAGATGAGAAATACGTGACAGAAGCAGCCTCTCAAGGAGTTTGTAACACACGGAGAGGAGAGAAATTGGTCTATAGCTGGCGGCCAGTGTTGGGTCTTTCTTTGGTTTCAAAACCGCTATTATCTTCACACGACGCCAAACTTTGGGCATAGACTCAGATTCCAAGATGTGGGACAGGAATGAAGCGAGCCACTTCTTTGCCACGGGACCCAGGTTAAGAATGAGTTCTGGGGTGATGTTATCATAGCCAGCAGTTGTTCCTGGTTTAACCCTCTTCAAAGCGTCTTCCAGTTCAGACAGTGTAAAGGGAGAGAGTTTTGGAGATGGACAAGATAACCGGAAGTGGGATGACCACTCATGGGAAATTTCTCTTTTCCGGACTGGGTCGATCTTAGCACGTCCAACTTGAGTTAGGTGACTGGCCACTGAGTTTGGAGATACGGGAGGATGGGAGACGGGAGGGGGTTGGCTACCGGCACCCAGTCTGTGAAGAAGCTTCCAGGCCTTCCTACTTGAGTGGGTGAAGTTCAGACTTTCCGTGAGTTGTTGCCAGCAGGCTTGGCGTGCTGCATCCAGGGAGGCAATGGGATGGTCAGCCACATCTGGGTCGCCCGACTCATCATACTGCTTTAGTAGTTGCTCGCATTCAGCATCAAGACAAGGCGTATAGTTAGCACGTCTCCCACGAGGAATGGCTTGGAAAGCTGTTTTGAAGATGGCTTGGCGGAAGCGCCTGTAGGAATCTTCAGAGGGGATAGAGTTAATTGGAATTGCAGGAATAGATTTGTTGGTAAGATCACTGAACAGATGCCAGTTTGCTTTCCGAAAGTTCCATCTTAGTTTCTCCGAGCACAGAATCAGTGGGAGCTGGAGACCAATGTGGATGATAGCTGGGCGGTGATGACTGTGCGGGAAGATCTCGAGAACTTGTCTAGTAGCGGGAAAGGCTTGGCCGTTGACTGTGCTAATCCAGCACAGGTCGGGTGATGAGTCTTTATTCCATCTAGAACTGTGAAAAGAGCCTGGCTGTTTGGGATCGTATAATAGGGAGAGGTCATTCGCTGAAGCCCAGTCGGCTAAGATAGAGCCATCAGCACGAGTGGAGGAATATCCCCAGTCTTGGTGATGACTATTAAAGTCTCCAACGTAAACGGCTGGGTGATTTGGGCTAGGCAGGACCTCATTATCCCATGAGGCACTGGGAGGCTTATATACGTTGACGAGCTAAATAGTTCCAATAGTAATGGAGTCGTAGAAGGTCGAAGAGGCCATATGGTAAACGTCCACAAGACACGATTTGGCGTAGATGGCTCGGCCGTGTTTAGGATGGAGATTATAGCATATTAAATCGAATCCACTGATGGTGAATCGAGCAGCTTCATCGACTGCTATATGTGTTTCTTGTAAGCAGATAACATCTGCCTGATGCTGTATCGCCAATTGACCAATAAGAACGCGTTTGGCGAAGGACAGCCCCTCAACATTAAGTTGGAGGACTCGAAGAGCAGGACCAACAGCTTGAAAGCTGTCAGGAGCTGCTTGTTGCTGGCTTTGAAAGTGACTGGGATCCATGTGGATTCAGTCGGCTAGGGAGGATCGTCAGTTTCCCCAATGAATGGGTACTCACGGGATGCACCACGGGAAGGTCGATCCAATGCATCCCGTGTACTTTAATGATGACTCTTTAGTCACTATAAGGCTACCCCATCAGCTGGGGCACTAGTGGAGAGTACTGGGATTCCCATACAAACACGATGAGCCTAGACCTCGAATAGATCCCTCTCTCCCTTATCACTGGTCATCTCTCTATCAGGAACAACAAAATAGACACCTTTGTGGGCCCCCATAGGACCTTGCCCTCAGTGTGTATCAACAATGGTAGAGAATGTTCCATCCTCTGATTGACCTGCCAACACCCATGCTCGTAGAGGAAAGAATTACAGAAGCCAGACCTTGCACCTTCTGCATCCCATGGTGACCCTGGGTCCATACTCCCACGGGGTTAAAGAATCAGAAAGCTATCAGGGGAGGGGATAGGATATGGAGTTCTGGTGGTGGAAATTGTACCCCTCTTATCCTATGGTTTTTGTCAGTGTTTCCATTTTATAAATAAATTAAATAAAAAAGGGCGGGGGTAGATAGCATAATGGTTATGCAAAGAGACTCTCAAGCCTGAAGCTCTGAGTTCACAGGTTCAGCCCCTTGCTCCACCATAAGCTAGAATTGAGCAGTGCTCTGGTAAAAACAAGTGTGTGTGTGTGTGTGTGTGTGTGTGTGTATTTTGAGAAAGGGCTCCATCATTTTTCACTTAATTCCAATGTGAAGTAGTGAAGTGTCAACTCTCAGAAGCCTCAAAATAACTAACCTTAGGGCAAATGGGAGACATAGGTTTTAGGGATGGATGGTGGAGCACCTGGGTGAGAGCACATGTTACAGTGCACAAGGACCCAGGTTTGAACCCCCAGTCCCCATCTGCAGGGGGAAAACTCTGCAAGTGGTGAAGCAGGGCTGCAGGTGTCTCTCTCCCTTTGTTTTTCCCCCTCCTCTCTATGGCTTTTTCTATTCAATAAAGATAATTTAAAATTTTTAAAAAAGGACAGATTTTTTTACCATAGATTATATTTAAATCATTATTCTCAGTCTACCAGTTTTTTTTAAAGATTTTTTTATTAATGAGGAAGATAGGAGGAGAAAGAACCAGACATCACTCTGGCACATGTACTGCCAGGGCTCAAACTCAGGACCTCATGCTTGAGAGTTCAAAGCTTTATCACTGCACCACCTCCGGGACCACTGCCACCAGTTTTATTTTTATAAAAAGTCAGTGCCACTAGACTCTGGAAGACTGAATAATTATCTATGGTGTTGAATCGTAGGCTGTGTAATCTGTATCAGGGGAAAGTCTTGCTGGTCACTTTTCATATCCAATAGTCACAGAAGAATTAATTATGATAGTAGTGGGTGGGTGGGTGAGATATCACAGTGGTTATGCAAAGACTCTCATGCCTGAGGCTCCAGCTTCCATTCTGAGCACCTTCTCTTTTTCTCTTTGTCTCATGTGAAACTCTCATTACTGTATGTAATAAGTAAATAAATCATTAGGGCTTGGGAGATAGCATAAATGAAAAAAAGACTTTGATGCCCAAGGCATCCGTAGTCCCTAAACCACCATAAATGAGAGTTGAGCAGTGCTCTGCTAAAAAAACAACAAAACCTTCAAAGAAAAAAATATATTTCTTTACCTGAATTCAAGAGGAGTCATGACAGGAGAGGTGGCTCTGTGGTATGACAAATGACTTGCATGCCTAAGCAGCCTTGTGACATATAAATTGGAGTCATGATTTTGTTATAAACATTTTCCCACAGCACTGCTAAAAGCTGACTGCTGGTGGTACTGGGGTGTGAGCTTGGAACCTTTGGTGCCTCAGGCATGTTTTTTTTCTCTTGCATAATCATTATGCTATCTCTCATGTCTAAAACAAATCAATCCTGGGCTGGGGTAGATAGCATAATGGTTATAGATAGCATAATGGGACTCTTATGCCTGAGGCTCCTGAGTCCCTGGTTCAATCCCCCACACCACCTTAAGCCTGAGCTGAACAGTGCTCTGGTAAAAATAAAATAAATCCTTAAAAAGATAAAAAAAAAAAGGGGGGCAGAAGAGATAACACAGGGATTTATGTATAGATTCTCAATGACTGCCGTGCACTCACCCCAAATTCGATCCTTGGTACCGCCATAAACCAGAGCTGAGCAGTGTTCTGATCAAAAAATAAAGAATTAAGGGAGTCTGGCAGTAGCTCAGCAGGTTAAGCACACGTGGCACAAAGTGCAAGAACTGGTGGAAGGATCCTGGTTTGAGTCCTGTCTCCCCATCTGCGGGGGTGGGGGGAGAGGGTCATTTCACCAGCGGTGAAGCATGTCTGCAGGTGTCTATCTTTCTTTCCCTCTCTCTGTCTTCCCCTCCTCTCTCAATTTCTCTCTGTCCTATCCAACAATGACATCAGTAACAACAACAATAATAACTACAACAATAAAACAACAAGGGCAACAAAAGGGAATAAATAAATAAGTAAATATTAAAAGAAAAAAAGAATGAATATCTAGTGACTGGGGAAGCAACATAACAAGTACGCAAAAGGCTTTTTTGCTTGAGGCTCTGAAGGTTCTAGGTTCAATCCTCCTACCACCAGAGCTAAGCAGTACTCTGGGAAAAAAAAAAAAAGTTAAAGCTGAAAGAAAAAGAACTTCAGGAATATGACACTTAAAAAAGTTAAAGGGTTGGGGCCGGGTGGTGGCGCACCTGGTTGAGTGCACATGTTATAGTGCGCAAAGACCTGGGTTCAAGCCCCCGGCCCCTACCTGCAGAGGGAAAGCTTCACAAGTGGTGAAGCAGTGCTGCAGGTGTCTCTCTGTCTCTCTCCTTCTCTATCACCCCCTTCCTTCTCGATTTATGGCTGTCTCTATCCAAATAAATAAATAAAGATAATTAAAAAAAAAAAGTTAAAGGGGTAAATAGCATAATGGTTATGCAAAGAGAGTCCATGCTTGAGGTTCCTAGTCCCAGGTTCAATCCCCTGCACCATCATAAACCAGAGCTGAGCAGTGCTCTGGTAAAAAATAAAATAAAATAATAATAATTAAATTAAATTAAAAAGAGTTAGGGGGTTGTGGTACGGGAGGTGGCACAGTGGATAGAGCACTGGACTTCCAAGCATGAGGTCCTGAGTTCAGTCCCCAGCAGCACATGTACCAGAGTGATATCTGGTTCTTTCTCACTCTCCTCCTATTTTTCTCACTAATAAATAAAATCTTAAAAAAAAAAAAAACTTAGAGAGTCGGGCGGTAGCGCAGTGGGTTAAGCGCACATAGTACCAAGCGCAAGGACCTGTAAGGATCCCGGTTGGAGCCCCCAGCTCCCCACCTGCAGGGGAGTCGCTTCTCAGGCGATGAAGCAGGTCTGCAGGTATCTATCTTTCTCTCCCCTCTCTGTCTTTCCTTCCTCTCTCCATTTCTCTCTGTCCTATCCAACAACGACGACATCAATAACAATAACAGTAATAGCTACAACAACAGTAAGAAAACAACAAGGGCAACAAAAGGGGAAAAAAAAAGAACTGATTTTTTTTTAAAAAAAGCAAAAAGCAACAAGGGCAACAAAAGGGAAAAATAAATAAATATCAAAAAAAAAAAAGCAAAAAACTTAGGGGCTGTGTGTCCCATATAAATGTGCAGTGATGAGTCACATTTAAGCCAGGCTCTCTAGCACAGACAAGCACTCCATTAACCAGGGTTTGATTGCATTTTAAGTACCTCCAACACATTTGAGTTTTTATTTACTTAATGAGAGGGAGGAGGCAACTAAACTCCAATTTAAAGTTTAAGAGACTCTGTGCACTGGATAGTCATTAGATGACCAAGCATCTATGAAATGATACTATAAATCAGAGTAGGAAAAACAGCTTTAAAAAATCTCTTGCTTCCTCTTCATTTTCTTTTGTTTTAGCAACAGACAGAATTATACAGGTTCTGGCGACAGGGGGCAGATAGCATAATGGTTATGCAAAGAGACTCTTATGCCAGAGGCTCCAAAGTCCCGGGCTCAATACCCTGCGCCACTATAAGCCAGGGTTGAGCAGTACTCTGGTTAAATAAATAAATAAATAAATAAATAAATAAATACAGGCTCACAGAGAAGGAAACAACTAAGTCTCTGGTTTAGCTAAGAAAGTAGATAAAATAGGTGTAGTTTGAAAGCCTGGAAGCACTAGAATTTTGGCTCTTTTGTTACTAATAGTTGACCTTTGCTACGCTCAAACTTCTGAATCTTTGCTTCCTTTTGTTTAAAATAAGAATTCTAGTGCAGATTGTGATGGAGCATAGTAGGTAAAGCCTTGGACTCCTTTTTTTTTTTTTTTTTTTGCCTCCAGGGTTATTTCTAGAACTCGGTGCCAGCACTATGAATCCGCTACTCCTGGTGGCCTTTTTTTCCCAGCTTATTAGATAGAGAGAAATTGAGAGGGGAGGAGATGATAGACAGGGCAAAGGAAAATGAGACACCTGCAGACCTGCTTCATTGCTTGAGAAGCAATCCCCCCACAGGTGGGGAGCGGGTGGGGCTGGTGGTATTATGTCCACTTAATTCAGTGTGCTACTGCCCAGCCCCCAAGCCTTGTACTTTCAGACACAAGGTCCTGAGTTTGAGCATTTGATTCCTGGCAGGCGGGCGGGCGGGGACAGGCAGGCAGGCAGGCAGGCAGGCGGGCAGGCGGGCAGGCAGGCAGGCGGGCGGGCAGGCGGGGACAGGCAGGTAGGCAGGCAGGCAGGCAGGCAGGGAGGTAGGCAGGCAGGCAGGCAGGGAGGGAGGGAGGCAGGCAGGCAGGCAGGCAGGCAGGCAGGCAGGGAGGGAGGGAGGCAGGCAGGCAGGCAGGCAGGCAGGCAGGCAGGGAGGGAGGCAGGCAGGCAGGCAGGCAGGCAGGCAGGCAGGGAGGGAGGGAGGGAAGGCAGGGAGGGAGGGAAGGCAGGGAGGGAGGGAGGGAGGGAGGCAGGCAGGCCGGCAGGCAGGGAGGGAGGGAGGCAGGCCGGCAGGCAGGCAGGCAGGCAGGCAGGCAGGCAGGCAGGCAGGGAGGCAGGCAGGCAGGCAGGCAGGCAGGCAGGCAGGCAGGCAGGGAGGGAGGTAGAGGAGGTGAAGACAAGAGGGAGGGAAGAAAACAGTTGGAGCAATGGTTCAACTGGTAGAACTTTGGGCTTACATGTCTGAGTTTCCCAGTTTGATCTCTGGCTTCCTTCTCTCTCCTGTGTTATCTGAAACTCTCTCTCTCTCTCTCTCTTTCATATATAACAAATAAAATAAAATACAAATTTTAAAAAGAAAGTTAAAAAAATTTTTTTGAAAAGTTATTTTAGGGGAGTCAGGCGGTAGCACAGAAGGTTAAGCTCACATGGCACGAAGCGCAAGGACTGGTTCGAGCCCCTCTGACTTTAATTTGTTGAGCATCTTTTTATGTAATTCTGTATGTCTTTTCTTAGTAAGATACTTGAACATATATTTTACCCATTAAAATTATTTATTTATTTACTTCATGGAATGAAAGAGAGATCTAGAGCATCACTCTGGCCCATGTGAAGCTGGGGACTGAACGCAGAAACTCATGTTTGAGTCTAACTCTATTCATTGTGCTACCTCCTGGGCCACTGCCTATTTTCTATATGGTTGGTTTCTTTGTGAAAATGACCAAAGCCAAAATATTGAGTCTTAGGTGGGTGTTAGAAAACTTACTTCTGGGGGCTGGGTGGTGGTGCAATTGTTAAGCGTACATGGTGCGAAGCGCAAGGACTGGCGTAAGGATCCTGGTTCGAGGTCCCGGCTCCCCACCTGCAGGGGGGTCACTTCACAAGTGGTGAAGCAGGTCTGCAGGTGTCTATCTTTCTCTCCCCCTTTCTTTCTTTTTTTTTCTCTCCCCCTTTCTGTCTTCTGCTTCTCTCTCCATTTCTCTCTGTCCTATCCAACAACAATGACATCAATAACAACAACAATAATTACAACAACAGTAAAAAAACAAGGGCAACAAAAGGGGGGAAAAAGTTATTTTAGTAAGGAGTACTGTCTGCCCATCCTCAGTTACTGTGACATTTCCATTGATTGTCTGTGGCGACTTCTCTATAGACTGTAAATACAACAATATTATTTGCTATTACTAGCATAATTGAAACCCTCACAGAGTGTAATTATGACTATGTGGAAATATTTACAGTCCTATGGTCAAATGGGGATTTATTGTGTGATAGACACTACATAAGACTAGATTCACCCTTCTATTGAAGATGATCTGAAAAATGTATTTTTATAGAGGAAACCTGTTATTTTTAGGCATCTGTGAATTAAACTTAACATGCACAGGGTTAATTCTCTTGCAGAGCAGGATTTGCACACTGGACTGCCACTTCATTTTCTTTGAGTGGGATGGTTTCTCTCCCCTCTTTTTCGCTCCAGATCAAAAATTGAGTTTTCCTGACCAGACAAGAGAAGTGGTGTCACTTTGGTTTGCACAAAGTTGAGAGAGAAGAAAAAGAAGGAGGAGGAGGAGGAGGAGGAAGAATGGAAGGAGGAGGGGGGATAGATAGGTAGACATTACAGTAGAGTCTGGATTTGGTTGACTCCTGTCAACATCACAAATAAAATAGGGGGTGAGAAGAGGCTTGAACAGCTGGTGTAACCAGATCTGGAACTTACTTGGGTAGAGGGAGGAGCTGAATGACATCATCAACCAATGAGTGTCCTTGCATGTGGTAAATTCTTCCATGCTCAGCTTGAATGACCACTTCTGGTCTTGTATACAATGGTCAGCCAAAAAAAAAAAAGATATATATACACACACACACACACACACACATACACATATACAGGGACCAGGTGGTGGCACACTCAGTTGAGCACACAGGTTATATATACTAGGTTCAAGGATCCGGGTTCAAGCCCTAGGTTCCCACCTGGGGGCAGGGGGAAGCTTCACAAGTGGTGAAGTAGTGCTGCAAGTGTCTCTTTGTGTAAATCAATAAATAACACACACACTCATTTCTTGAATGGATAAATAAGATCAAACACCAGAAAATGGTTTCCCCTTACCCCCGACCCCTGACACTGCTAATCACTCTTCTCTTCGTGCTCCAAATGAACATGGTTTAGATTTTTGAGAGGAATTCTGTTTCTCTGTTGTGTTTATACATTTACATAGATCTCAGTACATAGAGTGGCCTGGGAGGTGGCTTAAGGGGTAGAGTATATGTTTTGAATAAAGGCCCATGGTTTGATCCCTGGTACCACATATGATAAGAGTGGTACTCTGATCTCTCTCTTACACATACACATCCATAAACAAACAAGAAGGGGCTGGGCTGTGGTGCACCTGGCTGAGTGCATGCAGTACCAAGCACAAGGATCTGCGTTCAAGCCCCCAGTCCCCACCTGTAGAATGCTGCTGGTGCCTTTCTTTTCTCTCTCCTTCTCAACCTATCTTTCTTTCTTTCTTTCTTTTTTGTCTCCAGGATTATTGCTGGGGGTTGGTGCCTACACTAAGAATCCACTGTTCCTGGTGACCATTTTTCCCATTTTTGTTGCCCTTGTTGTTGTTATTGTTGCACAGGACAGAGAGAAATTGAAAGAGGAGGGCAAGATAGAGAGGAAGACAGAAAGATAGACACCCGCAGACCTGCTTCACTTATTATGAAGTGACCACCCTGCAGGTGGGGAGCTGGGATCCTTTTACCGGTCTTTGCACTTCGCGCCCTGTGGACTTAACCCGTTGTGCTACTGCCAGACACCCCCCACCCTCAATATTTCTTTCTCCTATTGGTTTATCTTTGGCCTATCAAAAAAATAATAATACATAAATAATGTTCAAGTATAAGGTGCATTAAAGTATAAACAAAAGAATAAGTACATAGAAGAATTTATAATTTTATGTTTATAGAGGTATTTTATTATATATATATATACACACATATACATATACATATACATATGTGTGTGTGATAGCATAATGGTTCTGTTAACAGACTCTCATGCCTGAGCCTCCAAAGTCCCAGGTTCAATCCCCTGCACCACTATAAGCCAGAGCTGAGACGTGCTCTGGTGAAATAAATAAATATAATACTTTTTACTCATTGTTCCTCATAGTTTTGAAAAATGATTTAAAGGATCAGTAAAATAGCTCACTTGTAAAGTGTGCCATTTTTGTGATCTCAGAGGTGGCGCAGTGGATAAAGCACTGGACTCTGAAGCATGAAGTCCAGAGTTCAATCTGCAGCAGCACATGTACCAGAGTGATGTCTTGTTATTTCTTTCTCTCCTCCTATCTTTCTAATAAATTAATAAAAGATTTTTTTTAATTATGTGCTGTTTTGCCATGTGTGTGACCCAGATTCAAGCCAAGCTCTACCACACTGGAAGAAACTTCTGTGCCATGCCATAGTCTGTTTCACTTTGTTTCTCTGCCTTCTTTGTTACTACCTTAAAATTTTAAAAAGGCATCTTTTTCATGCTGTTTTATTGTTTCATAGGTTTTAGATAGCTACCAAAAATTTCATTGAGTATATGAAGTCGTTTTATAGACTTGGTCATTGTCTTGTTAAATGTTTAGAAGACTTATAATTTTTCCCTAACATTGATTATGCTATGACTAACAGTTTTGTAGCATAACTTATAGCTTGATAATTCACCTCTAAGCCACACTTTATGTTCAGCATCTGCACAAAATACAATATCTTCCTTTTCCAAGAAAACATTTTTTAAATTTTTTAAATCTTTTTATTTATTTATTATTGGATAGAGACAAAGAGAAATTGAGAGGGGAGGGGGAGGTAGAGAAACAGAGAGACACCTACAACTCTGCTTCACCACTTGTGAAGCTTTCTCCCTGCAGGTAGGGACCCGGGGCTTGAACCTGGGTCCTTGTGCATTGTAATGTGTGTGCTTAACCAGGTGTGCCACCACCAGACCCCTCCAAGAAAACATTTTTTTTAATCAATTATATATATTTTTCCATTATAGATATTTTCTTGGAGCTGCAGAGCTAGTTTACCAGGTTGGGCATGTGCATGGTCCAGATTCCAGCCCTGGCATAACAGAGCAGAGACTATGGAATTGGAGAGAGCTTCACTTCTGTGGTGTCTCTCCTACCTTCCCATTTTCTGTGTGAGCTTATCAGGAAGAAAAAAAAAAAGGGCCCTGAGAGTTAAAATATGCAAGCCTGAAAGCCTTCTACTCTAGATTTAGTGTAGAATCTACAAAAACAACTAAGAATTTCTGCAACTGAGGTGGGATGGCATTGTGGGGGTGGATGGCTCAGTGGGTAGATTTCAGGATTCAGAGGTTCCAGGTTCAACCCTCTGCTTGCACCTTGTGGGCTGGGGTGGTGCTCTGACTTCTCTTTCACAATACTCTCTCATGTGATTTAAATTAGAAGAAGGATGAGGGGAGTCGGGCTGTAGCACAATGGGTTAAGCACAGGTGGCGCAAAGCTCAAGGATCCCGGTTTGAGCCCCCAGCTCCTCACCTGCAGGGGAGTCACTTCACAAGTGGTGAAGTAGGTCTGCAGGTGTCTTTCTCTTCCCCTTTCTGTCTTCCCCTCCTCTCTCTATTTCTCTCAGTCCTATCCAGCAATGATGACATCAATAATAACTACAACAATAAAACAACAAGGGCAACAAAAGTAAATAAATAAATATTTAAAAAAAAGAAGAGGAAGAGGAGGAGGAGGAGAAGAGGAAGAAGAAGAAACATGAAGACAAATAAAAATATTTCCTCTACTCTCAGATAACAACAAAACAACAAGAACAGTGAGAATGCTAAAAAAAAAAAAAAAAAGACAACTTGAACACAATACCCAAGCAAAGCAAAGCAGACTTGCAAACTCCTTTTTGTACACCCCCGCCCCCCACCGCCTTGAGTCCAGCCTTGTAGCTGAAGCAACAGAAACATCACAGTAGGCAGATGGTCATCTTCCTCAATTATTTTTCCCTTCTGAGAATGCCAGGGCATATTTATTGGGAAGATCAAGGTGAAATGTGACTAGCAAATTAGTTCTAGCGAGAAACAAACAAACAAACAAAAATGGTGGCCCCAATCTGCTGCAAGTATTGTTGTTGGACCCAAACCTGGTGCTTGGGATGTGGGAAATTATGCATACACCAGACTCACCGTTGATCTGCTAACTCTTACCCTCTCTCTGGAATAAAGACTAATCATGATCAACAATTTTCAGGACTCTGCATGATTCATGCCCTTATTTATGCAAGATCCCTCTCTATCTAGTGCCTCTTCAGTTGCTAATGGTAACCTTGTTCCGAGAATTTTTTTCCCTCATACTGGTTTTACTAGTCTAGTCAGGTTCTGCCCCAAGGACTTCTAGGTTGAGAGTCTTTTATCAATTTACTTATTCCACCAAATTTTGACTGTTCTCCTTTGCTGGAATCAGTCCATCTTCACAGCTCAGCCAATCAGCTGGATGGGGCTGAATAAAGTAGCTCCAGTCTTCCCTGAGGCAGAAATGACAAAAGACTGGAAAAGACCACAAAAGAACCTCAGGCCAGGCAGTTGCAAGGACTGGACACTGCTGTGCGGAGAATACTTTGGTAGGCTTGGGAAAAACAAACAGAAAATGGAGTCCTCTCAATCTTGTTCCTGAACCTTGAGGGAACAGAGGCCAAACTCATGGCAGGATCCTTATGCTCTCAAGCAATTTGGCTTTCAGAGGGGCAAATAGAGCTAACTAGTGTGCATCCAAGAGCCCTGCAGCTACTTACAGTTCTGCTGTGAAGGGGACAGGATTGAGGTGGAAGTTAGAATATAGTCCGGGAGAAAGTGGCAGCTAGCTAGTGGAGTATAGTATTTGCATGCCTGAGGTCCCTGGTTTGATCCCAGTCAGCACTTAAACTGGAGTGATGCCCTTGCCTCTCTCTCTCTGTCTCATATGGAATTCTCCCCCTTTCTCACTCTCCCTCTCATGAAGTAAGTAGATCTTTTTAAAAGAAAGAATGCAATATAGGACTGGGCAGTAGTGCACTTAATAAAGCAAACATGTTACAAGGTGCAAAGACCCAGGTTGAAGTCCCTTGTCCCCACTTGTATGAGGAAAGCAGCATGAGCACTGAATCTCTTTCTCTCTCCTTCTTTATCTCTCTCATTCCTCTCAATATAGCTGTCTCTATTAAATATATATATATATATTTATTTATTCATTCCCTTTTGTTGCCCTTGTTGTTTTTTATTGTTGTAGTTATTATTGTTGTTGTCGTTGTTGCTTAGGACAGAGAGAAATGGAGAGAGGAGGGGAAGACAGAGAAGGGAAGAGAAAGATAGACACCTGCAGACCTGCTTCACCGCCTGTGAAGTGACTCCCCTGCAGGTGGGGAGCTGGGGGCTCGAACCGGGATCCTCATGCCGGTCCTTGAGCTTTGCGCAACCTGCACTTAACCTGCTGCGTTACTGCCTGACTCCCTAATGTATTTTTTAAAAGAATACAATATAGAGTGGAGAAGACAGCATGGTGATCATGCAAAAGACTTTCATGTATGAGGCTCCAAAGTCACGAGTTCAAATCCCCCGTACTACCATAAGCCAGAACTGAGCAGTGCTGTGGAGTCTCTTACTCTCTCTCTGTATCTTACTCTATCATTAAAAGGTAGAAGGAATAAAAAAAAAAAATGGACCCAGATCCCCAACTGCACGGGAGTCGCTTCACAAGCAGTGAAGCAGGTCTGCAGGTATCTGTCTTTCTCTCCCCCTCTCTGTCTTCCCCTCCTCTCTCCATTTCTCTCTGTCCTATCCAACAATGAGGACATCAATAAGAACAATAATAACTACAATAATAAAACAACAAGGGCAAGAAAAGGGAATAAATATTTTAAAAAATACAATATAAGGCTGAAGTGCATACGATTTGTGTGTCAAAGGAGTGAAAAAGACAAAATCAACTTCTATGTAGGGGATAGGTGGAAGAGGCTTAGTGAGGTCTCAGCAGTGGAGTTTGGAGGGCAGTTTTGAACAGGAGTCACTTAAACAGTAGTGAAGAGCAGGTGAAAATGCTTACCTGCAGGGGAAGAAGGGCCTAGTGTTTGGTTAAGAATCAAGGTCAGGCAGCCTTGAGAGGTGGCATGATGGTTATTTTAATACTTGCAAGCATGAGGTCCCAAGTTTGATCCCCAGCATTGCATGTGCCAGAGTGGTGCTCTGGTTCTCCCTCCCTCTCTGTCATTGATAAACAAATTAAGTATTAAAAAGAAATCAAGATCACATCACAAAAGTATAGAGATGGGTGGGGGTCGATAGCATAATGGTTATGCAAAGAGACTCTCATGCCTGAGGCTCCAAAGCCCCAGGTTCTTCAATCCCCTGCACTTCCATAAACCAGAGTTGAGCAGTGCTCTGGTAAAAACACAAAACAAACAAAACACTACACAGATGGCACCTATTCAGTCTGTTGGAAGAACCTGGGTGTCAGATTGAGAGTTTTGACCTTTTTTCCTTTTATTTACTTATCTATTTATCTACCAATCCACTGCTCCTGGTGGCCATCTTTTTTCCATTGTTGTTGTTGGATAGGACAGAGAGAAATTGAGAGAGGAGGGGAAGGCAGAGAGGAGGAGAGAAAGAAAGACACCAGCAGACCACTTGAGAAGTGACCCCCCTGTTGGTGGGGAGCCGGGGGCTGGAACCAGGACACTTGCTCCAGTCCTTGCGGCTTTGAACTATGTGTGCTTAACCTGATGCGCTACTGCCTGAGCCCCTCTTTATTTATTTTTTAAGAAAGCTCTTTCTTTCAGAGAGAGAGAGAGAGAGAGAGAGAGAGAGAGAGATCCAGAACACCCTTCTAGCACATGCAATGCTGGGGATTGAACTTTAGACCTCATGCTTGAGAATCCAATGCTCTATGCACTGAACCATGTCCTCAGTCACTCTTTTTCTTTTCTAAAAAAGAGCTATTTGGGAAATTGGGTGGTAGTGCAGAGGGTTAAGCGCAGGTGGCACAAAGCACAAGGACTGGTTTAAGCTGGTTTGAGCCCCCAGCTCCCCACCTGGAGGGGGGTCGCTTCACAAGTGAAGCAGGTCTGCAGGTATCTATCTTTCTCTCCTCCTCTCTGTCTTCCCCTCCTCTCTCCATTTCTCTCTGTCCTATCCAACAATGATGACATCAATTACAACAACAGTAATAATAGCTACAACAATAGGGCAACAAAAGGGAATATTTTTTTATATTTATTTATTGACTTTTCCCTTTTGTTGCCTTTGTTATTGATGTCATCGTCGTTGTTAGATGGGACAGGGAGAAATGGAGAGAGGAGGGGAAGACAGAGGAAGAGAGAAAGATAGAAACCTGCAGATCTGCTTCACCACCTGTAAAGTGACTCCCCTGCAAGTGGGGAGCCAAGGGCTTGAACAGGGATCCTTAAGCCGGTCCTTGCGCTTTGCACCACGTGCGCTTAACCCACTGCGCTACTGCCCGACTCCCAAATAAATAAATATTTAAAATCTTAAAAAAAAAAAAAGAGGGCAGGGATAGATAGCATAATGGTTATGCAAACAGACTCTCATGCCTGAGGCTCCAAAGTCCCAGGTTCAATCCCCTGCACCACCATAAACCAGAGCTGAGCAGAGCTCTGGTAAAAAAAAAAAAAAAAAAAAAAAAACTACTTAAGGGTTGAAGAGACAGCATAATAATTACATAAAAAGACTTTCAGGCCTGAGGCCCCAAAGGTCCCAGATTCAGCCCCCAGCACCACCATAAATGAGAGCTGAGCAGTGCTTGGGGGGGGGGGAAGTTATTATTAATTCATGACAGTAAACCAGAGCATCACTGAACTTGGGATCTCATGCACACAAGTGCTGTGCTCTGGTACCCCTGGGCTACCTCCCCATTCACCTGACCTTTGTTCTTGTGGGTACTTGTTAAAAGCTTGCTAGCTATTAGTCAACAACTTGTTTAGCTTTATATGTTAACTCTCTTTTCAGCCACCAGGTTCCAGATGCTACCATGATGCCAACCAGATTTCCCTGGACAGACAACCCCACCAATGTGTCCTGGAGCCCCACTTTCTCAGAGCCCCGCCCCACTAGGGAAAGAGAGAGGCAGGTTGGTAGTATGGATTGACCTGTCAACGCCCATGTTCAGCAAGGAAGCAATTACAGAAGCCAGACCTTCCACCTTCTGCATCCCACAATGATACTGAGTCCATACTCCCAGAGGGTTAAAGAATAAGAAAGCTATCAGGGGAGGGCATGGGATACAGAGTTCTGATGGTGGGAGTTGTACCCCTTTTAATCCTATAGTTTTGTCAATCTTTCCTTTTTATAAATAAAAAATAATAATAATAAAGGAACAGGAAGCCAAAAAAAAAAAAAAAAAGCTTGCTTGCCAGAGGGATGACATCACAAAAATGGGAGAGACAGGAGGTAGAGAAACTTGTTAGGAACCAATGCAACGATTGCCACCTCAACATGCTTCACTTCAGACTGTGTCCAGAGACTTCACATGTGGAATGACAACCCTTCAGCTTCATTACTCGGGTGAGGCCTTTCCTTTCATAGTATACTCTAATTCCATCCCAGGTGGTTCACTTTCTAACAAAGTCCCAAAACCTAGATATAGACCAGGTTCCATGAGATAGAGCATATGTTCACATGTATCCATAAACTACTGCAAAATATATACCTGAAAGCAGAAGTACACTAGAGTTTGCAGTGAGTACCTCCCTAACACTTCTTCTCCACTATTCCAAGCTTTGGGTCCATGATTGCTCAACAATTTGTTTGACTTCGTATGTTAACTCTCTTTTCAGTCACCAGGTTCCAGATGCCACCAGGATGCTGGCCAGGCTTCCCTGGATTGAAGACCCCACCAATGTGTCCTGGAGCTCCGCTTCCCCAGAGACCCTCCCTACTAGGGAAAGAGACAGGCAGACTGGGAGTATGGACCGACCAGTCAACGCCCATGTTCGGCGGGGAAGCAATTACAGAAGCCAGACCTTCTACCTTCTGCAACCCACAATGACCCTGGGTCCATGTTCCCAGAGGGATAGAGAATGGGAAAGCTATCAGGGGAGGGGGTGGGATATGGAGATTGGGTGGTGGGAATTGTGTGGAGTTGTACCCCTCATACCCTATGGTTTTGTTAATTAATCCTTTCTTAAATAAAAAAATAAAAGAAACCAGTTAGGAGGCTCCAGCAAGCATTTTGAGATAAGGTCCTATTGTGGGAGTGGGGAAAGGAAGGATAGAATTGAGAGACAGAAGAGTCAGAAGAATCAGAAAGAATGGGTGACGCTTGCCAGTGGCTGCATTGGATCAGAGAAGGAGATGGGCTGAGTGACTCTGGAAGCTTCTGGTAGAAAGGAGCTGAGGGGAGAATATGGAAACAGGTGTTGGCTTCTGGTGAGCAGTCTGTACGAGTGGGATAAGGATTAGCGCATGTGCAGAGGTGGAATCTTAACTGATTATCAAAGCGGTGGAGTTTCTTTATGAGAGAGACAGGTGACAATATGTGGGAACACCTCCTACCTCACACAGGCTGGGAGAGAGGAAAAAGCTTTTTCTCTGAGCAGAAAGGTGATTTAACAGACAAACTGGAACTAAGTTAAGTATCAAAATATCTGCTCAGGGACATGGGCAGCACAGCACACAGGATTTGGATTTGAGAAGTCCCAGGCTTGATCCCTGACTTCACCAGTAACCAGCTGAGTGGTGCAGTGATAGAACACAGGACTTGCATGTGTGAGCTCTCAGGTTCGATCCCCAGAAACACTTGTGCCAGTGTGATGCTCTTGTGTTCTCACTCACTCACCAATCACTCATTCACTAATTAACACAACAGAGAGAGAGAGAGAGAGAGAGAGAGAGAAGGATGAGAGCAGGGAAGATAGCATAATGGTTTTACAGAGACTTTCATGTCTGAGGCTCCCAGGTCCCAAATCAATCCCTCACAACACCATAAGCTATGAGAGTCTTTTGCAGAATCATTATGCTGTCTCCCCAGCCCAAAGTATGAGACTTCTCTACTCCATAATTCTACAATCAGGCCTAGACATGGCTCTGGGGTTATCTGATTAGTTTCTTGGTGTATTTGTTGTTAGCTAGTTAACTGCTGGGGTCTAGGCTCAACTCAGACAATATAAGACATGGATGGTTAAAGAATTGGACCAACTACTGGTCCGGGAGGTGACGCAGTGGTGGGGCTTTGGACTCTCAAGTATGAGGTCCCGGGTTTGGTCCCCGGCAGCACATCTACCCGAGTGATGTCGGGTTCTTTCTCTCTCCTCCTATCTTTCTCATAAATAAATAAAATCTTTGAAAAAAAAAAAAGAATTGGACCAACTAGTAGCTTGGGGTTCTTCCTCTCTCCATGTAACTCAGGTAGAGTTATGAGGTATATTAAAAAAAAAGTTATGAGGTTTATCCATTAGCATATTTAAGACATAACTAGTGCCTAAGAGTGGAAGCAACCTAGATGCCCACCATCAGATGACTGGCTACAGAAGGTCTGGGACGTATATTCCATAGAATACTACTCAGCAATCCAGAGACAACCTTGTGTCCTTTGGGACAAAATGAATGGAACTGGAGGTGATTAAGTTTAGTGAAATAAATAGATGAAAGACAACTACCAGATGGTTTCACTCAAATGTGGAATCCAAAGATCTAATTTATATGAACTTGCCAAAACAGAAAAAGAAAAAATTCAAACAAAATAGAAGCAAGCAAACTAACTGTAAAATTTGTGAGAAATTTGTGGTTATCTTTGGGAGGTGGGAGAGTGGGACTACAGAACTTTGGTGGTGAGTACAGTATAGAACTATACATAGTAATTTTTACAATATTGCAACAAACTGTTAATAAAAATACATGGCAACTAGTTACTCAGGTCCTTCAAAATGCAAAAGTCACAGTCTAGAATGTTCTTAGCTATGTCCACAGGGATACAGAGGTTACACAGGCTCCTGTGCTGAATATGGGCCCCAGATCAGATCGATGGGGTTTACAGTTAACAATATTTATTTACTTTTCCCATAGTTGGGAGCTACTATTTTCCCTGATCTAGCTTTCTACTCCTATTTCCAACTCTGACACCAGACAGTATCTTTTGCCCACCTCCATGTTAGCTGTTGGGCTCAGGCAAAATTAGTAAAGTCATGGGACCCACTGGAATATACCTAAAATAGACTTCCTAGCTTTTTCCAAAATGGAGACCCCAAATATCATCTGCTATATTCTTACCTATAGGTTCCTTATTATTATTTTTTAAAAATTTATTATCTTTATTTATTGGATAGAGACAACCAGAACGAGAGGGTAGGGGAGATAGATATGGAAAGAGAAAGAGAAACACCTGCAGCCCTGCTTCACCACTTGCAAAGCTTTCCCTCTGCAGATGGGGACCCGGGGGTTGAGCACTGTAACATGTGCACTCAACCAGGTGTGCCACCACCCAGTCCCAGGTTCCTTATTATTAAACAAATTGTACTTCTTTATATTTTAATGCTTTTCAGCCATCAAGTTGCAGATGCTACTATGATGCCAATCAGATGTCCCTGAGCAGACGACCTCACCTCCTGGAACCTCACCTCTCCAGAGCCCTGCCCCACCAGGGAAAGATAGAAACAGGCTGGGAGTATGGATCGACCTGCCAATGCCCATGTCCAGTGGAGAAGCAATTACAGAAACCAGGCCTTTCACCTTCTGCACCCTCTGATGATCCTGAGTCCATACTCCCGGAGGGATAAAGAATAGGAAAGCAGGGGCCGAGTGGTGGTGCACCTGGTTGAGCACACATGTTACAATGTGCAAGGGCCCAGGTTTGAGCCCCATGTCTCCACCTGCAGGGGGAAAGGTTTGCAAATGGTTAAGCAGAGTTACAGGTGTCTCTCTGTCTCTCTTCCTCTCCATTTCTCCCTTTCCTCTAAATTTCTGGCTGTCTCTATCCAATAAATATTAAAAAAAATATATAGGAAAGCTTCAGATGGAGTTCCAGAGGTGTGGCTACTGAGTAGCAACAGTTGTATTTTGCTCTCTCTGATCAACTAGGAATAGCAAAGAGTATCATCTGAGAACACAAGACAGGACTAGGATAGCTTAGGGAACCCTTCAAACCAGGAGTGAGTACAAATATGTGTGGCTCATGGACAGAGAGGGGCTTAAGGAAGAGATTCCTGGGGCGAAAAGCCCATGCTTACTTGGGAGTGGCTGGTATCAGTCTGGCAGTTTGCCAGTGATGCATCACCTCCAGTCTGAGTTTTATCAACAAAAAGACTGCTGAAGGGAGAAGATCACCTAAAACTCACAAATTTACAAATGTGGGCCTCTATTGCTGTTCCCCCTCAGGGGCTGGAACGAGCAGCAGGGAAGTCCTATACTGACATTGGGGGGCCGAGAACTGGCTGGGTGACTCAGGAGAAAATCTACACTCCTAGGGGTCCAGAGGCATTACTATAGAGTAAGAGCCTTTTCACATTGTTCTGATAAATTAGGAAAAAGGGTGAATAATTCCCTCAGAAAGCAGGATTTATTCAGAAACACAGGGCTACAGAGTGCTGTTTGGCTCAGCTCTGGCTGGTGGTGGAGCAGAAACTGGGCCCAGGACTTTGGACCCTTGGCACATGGGAGTCTCTTTGCATAAATAACCACTGTGCTATCTATACCCCACCCTGTCTTTTTTTTCACTTTTTTATAACTTTTTAAAAATATTTATTTACTCCCTTTTGTTGCCCATGTTGTTTTATTGTTCTAGTTATTATTGTTGTTATTGATGTCATTGTTGTAGGATAGGACAAAGAGAAATAAAGAGAGGAGGGGAGACAGAGAAGGGGAGAGAAAGATAGACACTTGCAGACCTGCTTCACTACCTGTGAAGCGACTCCCCTGCAAGTGGAGAGCTGGGCGCTGGAACCGGGATCCCTGTGCTGGTCCTTGCACTTTGCACCACCTGCACTTAAACTGCTGTGCTACCACCCGACTTCCACCCCACCCTGTTTTATCTCTTGGTTAGGAGTGAGTGATTAAGTTAAAAAAAATTTACTTATAGTTAAAAAGCCATCAAGCTCCCAAGCCTGCAGGGAAAATTAATAACATAAGATTTAACAGCTGTTGTGCTTCACCTCAGGGATTGAGATAACATTGAAACAACTGTTAATTTTTGCACTGTGAACTCTTAAATATTTAGACATAAGTCAATCCAAGCAAGTATGATTAGTGGATTGAAAAGTAGTGAGAATGGGACCTCATAACACACCAAGTATAATGGTTAAACATAGAAGAAACATTGGAGAAATGAGCTAGGACAAAAGCCCAGATAAAATCCCCCAAAAGGTAGAAGCACATAAGAATGGGGCAGTCAGGTGGTGGCGCAGTGGGTTAAGCGCACGTGGTGCAAAGCGCAGGGACCAGCGTAAGGATCCCGGTTCGAGCCCCCGGCTCCCCACCTGCAGGGGAGTCGCTTCACTGGCGGTGAAGCAGGTCTGCAGGTGTCTATCTTTCTCTCCCCTCTCTCTCTGTCTTCCCCTCCTCTCTCCATTTCTCTCTGTCCTATCCAACAACAAAAGCAACCTCAACAATGGCAATAATAACTGCAACGAGGCTGCAACAACTAGGGCAACAAAAAGGGGGAAAAATGGCCTCCAGGAGCAGTGGATTCATGGTGCAGGCATCGAGCCCAGCAATAACCCTGGAGGAAAAAAAAAAAAAAGAATGGGGACAACATCCAAACACTAATTGATGCACTAGTTACAGGAGTGAGGAAAGCTTTTGAAACTAATATCAGAAATGGGAAAAAAAAAACAAATGAAACTCTGAAAGAACATATTAATTATCTCAAGGTAATTAGAGAGCTGAAAGCTGAACTAGCTGAGCTAAGAGTACAACTAGCTGAACAAGCTAATGCAATATTGGAAAAGGGTACCAAATAGTTTAGCTGCAGAAAACAACAGAAGGGAGAGAGAACAGAATAACTGAGGCAGAAAACATAATTAGCAAGATTGAGGATGAATCAGAGAAAACTAAGAAAGAAGTAAGAGAACTAAAAAAGAGATTAAGAGATACTGAAAACAACAGAGACATATGGGATGACTTCAAAAGACACATTATTGGCTTACCAGAGGAAGAAAGAGAGGAGGGGGAAGAAAGCATTCTACAGGACATAGTATCTAAGAAAGTCCCAACTCTAGACAACATGAAAGACATAAAGGTTCAAGAATCCCAGAGATTTCCAAACAGAATTAACCCAGACCTAAAGACACATCACATTTAGAATGAAAAGTAATAAGGATAAAGAAAGGGTCCATGGGGCCGGATGGTAGCACACCTGGTTGAGAGCACATGATGCAATGCTCAAGGACCCGGGTTTGAGCCCCCAGTACCCACCTGCAGGAGGAAAACTTTGCAAGTGGTGAAGCAGTGCTGCAGTTGTCTGTCTCTTTCCCTCTCTGTCTTTCTATTTCTCTCAACTTCTTCTATTTTCTCTCAACTTCCAGTAAATAAGTAAAGAAAATTAAAAAAAAAAAAAAAGGAAAAGAAAGGATCCTGAATGTTGCAAGAGAAAAACAAAGAGTCATTTACAGAGGAAAACCCATAAGATTAGCTGCAGCTTTCGCCACACAAACCCTAAAAGCCAGAATAGAATGACAAGATATATACTGAATGCTCAATGAGAATGGCTTGCAACTGAGATTATTATATCCTGCTCAACTGTCATTCAGACTAGATGGAGGCATAAATCTTTCTCAGACAAGCAATAATTGATAGAATCAATTATCACCAAGCCTGTCCTGCAAATAGTTTTGAAAGGTTTCCTATAAACAATCACAACCTTGGGTGGGGGAGATAGCATAATAATTATGCAAAGAGACTCTCATGCCTGAGGCTCCAAAGTCCCAGATTCAGGCCCCTGTACCATCATAAGCCAGAGCTAAACAGTGCCCTGGTAAAAGAAATTAAAACAAAATCACATCAACATAAACATGACAGATACAGGAACACTCTAAGAGTTTAGAATAATGGCATTAAAATATCTTAAATCTGGGGGTTGGGTGGTAGCGCAGCGGGTTAAGTGCATATGGTACAAAGCGCAAAGACTGGCATAAAGATACCGGTTCAAGGCCCCAGCTCTCCACCTGCAAGGGGGTCTTTCTTTCTCTCCCCCTCTGTCTTCCCCTCTCTTCATTTCTCTTTGTCCTATCCAATAACAACGACATCAATCACAACAATAACAACAATAGCAACAAGGGCAACATAAATGGTGAAAAAATGGCCTCCAGGAGCAGTGAATTCACAGTGCTGACACCGAGCACAGCAATAACTCTGGAGGCAAAAGTAAAAAAAAAAAATAAATTAAATCAAAAAATATATCCTTTTTTAATGAATATTTTAAAAAATATTTTTTCTTATTTATTTATTTATTTATTTATCTATTCCCTTTTGTTGCCCTTGTTGTTTTATTGTTGTAGTTATTGATGTTGTCGTTGTTGGATAGGACAGAGAGAAATGGAAAGAGGAGGGGAAGACAGAGGGGGAGAGAAAGACAGACTCCTGCAGACCTGCTTCACCGCCTGTGAAGCGACTTACCCCTCCCACCCACCCCCAGCAGGTGGGAGCCTGGGGCTGGAACTGGGATCCTTACACTGGTCCTGCTGGTCCTTGGGCTTTGCGCCACCTGCACTTAACCCACTGTGCTACTGCCCAATTCCCTGAAAATTATATCTTAAATCTATAATATCAATAAATGTCAATGGCCTGAATTTACCTATTAAAAGGCACAGAGTAGGAAAATGAATCAGAAAACACAACCCAACCATATGTTGTCTGCAAGAATCCCACCTAACTCAACAGGACAAGCACAGACTCAATGTGAAATAATTGAAAACTATCATACAGTGGTCCAGGAGGTGGCACAGTGGATAAAGCACTGGACTCTCAAGAATGAGATCCTGGGAGTCAGGTGGTAGCACAGCGGGTTAAGCGCAGCGACTGGTGTAAGGATCCTGGTTCTAGCCCCTGGCTCCCCACCTGCAGGGAAGTCGCTTCACAGACCTGGTGAAACAGGTCTGTAGGTGTCTATCTTTCTCTCCCCCTCCTCTCTCTATTTCTCTCTGTCCTATCCAAAAACGACAACAATAAAACAATAAGGGCAACAAAAGGGAATAATAAAAAAAAAAAGAATGAGGTGAGGTCCTGAGTTCAGTCCTTGGAAGCCCATGTACCAGAGTGATGTCTGGTTCTTTCTCTCTCCTTCTGTCTTTCTCATGAATACATAAATACAATCTTAAAAAAAAATAAAGAAAACTATCATACAAGCTAATGGACCACAAAAAGGGGCAGGACCAGCTATTCTCATATGTGACACAATAGACCTTAAAATAAATAAAATAAAAAAGGTAGGGATGGACATTACCTTATGCTCAGAGGATCAATCAAGAGGACTTAATAATTATTAACATCTATGCACCCAATAAGAAGCCATCTAAATATATCAAACATCTACTGAAAGAGCTATAGCAATATATTAACAGCAACACAGTAATGGTAGGGGATTTACCTACTTTTTTTTTATGAGAGCACTGCTCAGCTCTGGCTTATGGCAGTGTGGGGGATTGAACCTGGGACTTGAGAGCCTCAGGCACGAAAGTTTCTTTGCATAACCATTATGCTATACCCCCACTGGACACCCTACTTTCTCAATTTGACAGATCATCTAGGCAGAAAATTAATAAAGACACAAGGGAATTAAATGAAGAGATAGATAAACTAGAACTACTGGACATTTTCAGTCATTCACTCCAAGAAACTGGAATACACATTCTATTCAAGTGTGCATGTCTCATTCTCAAAGATAGACCATATGTTAGGCCACAAATACAGTGTTAACAAGTTCAAGAGCATTGAAATCATCCCAAGCATCTTCTCAGACCACAGTGGAATTAAATTAACATTAGTGGGGGTTGAATTGTGACATGGAACACTGAGAATTGTTATGCATATACAAAATATTGTATTTTACTGTCAACTGTAAGCCACTAATCCTCTAATAAAGAAATAATAATAATAATAAAAGAATAGGGGGCAGGGGTAGATAGCATAATGGTAATGCAAACAGACTCTCATGCCTGAGGCACTGAAGTCCCAGGTTCAATCTCCTGCACTACCATAAGCCAGAGCTGAGTAGTGCTCCGGTTAAAAAAAAAAAAAAAAATCAAAAGTTGATGCTCTGATAATATTGTTCTGGTTTGTAAGTGAATAATACGTGATTTAGGAAGACAAAATTACTTATGTAATATAGAGAGAGCTGGGCACTTCAAAGCATGCATGCTGAACTATGGACCAACAGACAAAAATTTGAATAATGTTCTGCTTAGAACCATGCAAGGTATTAGTGTCACTTTTCTTATTTATTTATTTATTTTTATTTATGTTCCCTTTGACCCACATAGTCAACGACTGCCACCTCTCCAGATTCAAAGGAGGTCTCGAAACTTTACATCAGGCTCAACCTGACGCTGTTGACTGGCTACGGAAGAAGGGCAAATGCTAGAAGAAGAAGAATGTTCCCTTTTGTTGCCCTTGTTTTATTGTTGTAGTTATTATTGCCATTGTTGTTGGATAGGACAGAAAGAAATGGAGAGAGGAGGGGAAGATAGAGAAGGGGAGAGAAAGAAATGGAGAGAGGAGGGGAAGATAGAGAAGGGGAGAGAAAGTCGCTTCACCACCTGTGAAGCGACTCCCCTGCAGGTGGGGAGCAGGGGGCTCGAACCAGGATCCTTATGCCACTGGTCAGTCCCTGTGCTTTGTGCCATGTGCATTTAACCCGTACGCTCCCACCCGACTCCCCACTTTTCTTTTAAATATATATAATTTATTGGGCTGGTGCAATAGCTCAGTTGGATAATGTGCTGCTTTGTCATGTGCACTGTTTGTATTGGAGGAAGCTTTAGTACTGTGGTCTCTCTCATTCTCTTCCTCTCTTTGCCATTTTGTCTCTATCTAAAAATAAATAGATTCATTTATTTAATCATGAGAAAGAGAAGGAGAGAACCAGAGCATCACTCTGGCACATTGGAGATGGGTATCAAACTCACAACCTCATATTTGAGGTTCAGCACGCTAGCCACTGCACCACCTCCTAGGTGGCTGTCTTTGTTTTCTAAAGGATGAAACCCATGAATAAAGAGTTGAACTATCTTGTCTCACATGACAGAAATATTTTTGCCCCTGAGTTTAGAGACAAACTCACTAGTTATGCCGTTTCCCTTGGGAAGTATCTGAAACACACAACACCTGCAAACATTAATCTGAAGTATTATTTATAGGACTGAAGCAAATTTCTAGAATCTTCCACTAGGACAAATTTGGAAAAGTGGAAGCTTTCCAACAACCCAGGCAATTTCTAGTTCAGGTTTCCACTCCTCTACTCTCCACCTGGGGTTTGGGGACGAGTGAAGGTGGTGCCTTTGCCCATCCAGCACTTATTCCCACTGGCTGGATGACCTCAGGGATGCCTCCATGTTTTCTTCTTCTTTTGCAGTGGTCAGCTACTCCCTACAAAAGCAACACCTTCCTTCTTGGACGAGGACCTTCTTGGTGTTGTATAAAGACCCTTACCAAGTCAGCCGTGTGGCTTCTGAATTAGTAGCTATTTGGTCCCAGTCATTTCCTAGAGTCCCACACCCAATATTCCCACTATCACACCTGTGATGTTGTCTGATCAGTCTGCACCGATTCTAAGAGTAGTGGCTGGGAAGATAGCCTACCTCATAGAACAGTGGGCTTATATGCCCACGGTTCCCAGTTCAATTCCTGATGCTGTATGTATTGGAGTTATACTCTATTTGACTCTCTCTCTCTTTATGTAGTAAAGATGAATATATACATTTAAAATATATATATTTTGTTTTATTTTAATGAGAGAGAGAGATACAAGTGTTCTGCTCAGCTCTGGCTTATGGTCCTGTGTGTGTGTGTGTGAGAGAGAGGGGGGTTGAATCTGGGACTTTGGCGCCTTGGGCAGGAAATTTTTTTCTTTTTTTTTTGCCTCGCCATTATGTTGTCTTCCCTATCCAAGGTATATGTGCTCTAGGAGTGACTTGCAACAATCTCCTTTACCTGCAGGATTCTGTCCAGGGTCAAAGACTTGCTGCATGGGCAACTCCAGGTTCTAGAATCTTCAGAAAGGAGCCACACTCTGCTTATCTGCCATGATCATGTGGCTTCTTCTTTCCTAAACTCCTGATTTTCCCCAGCCTTTGGGGAGCTGGAAATTAGAACACTCACTCCAGTGCAGATAAGGCAGTGACCCTTGCTTCTTTAGACTCTGCTATATTTGGGCCAGTAACAGCAGCAAAGTGCTCCAATCTCTCTTTGCCAAAGCAAAAGACAGTGTGACCTTGCCTTTCCCACAATTTTTCTTCTGGGCAACTCCAGATTTAAGTTTTGACTTTATTTCACTAGTATACAAATGTTTCACTGAAGGCAATTCTAATTTTATTTTTGACAGACAAATATATATATATATATATATAGCCCTTTAACCTACGTAGCTTCATTTGAGTATTTCCTAGCCTTTTTTTCCGTTTTTTTTTTTTTTTAATAGTGGTTTAATAGGGTGTGTGTGCGCGCGTGCGCACGCGCTTTAGAGAGAAAGAGAAAGATCACAGCACTCAAGCTTTTATCAGTGCTGTGGAGCCGGGACTTGAACCTGGGTCAAGCAAAGGGTAAAGCCACACACTCACTACCCGAGTGAGCTATTTTCATAGCCTCCTAAACTTCTATTGGTGGCGTAGGGGCTTTCTGAAGGGTGGCTTACTTTCCCTTTCTTCCCACCCTGCCAGGGAAAACTCAGCAGCTCCCAGCGCAAGGCCGCCTCCCATTCTCGCAGCTGTTTTGCCAGATGAGACCTAGGGGATATGAGGTCTCCCACTCCTCGCCCAACTCCAGTTGCTGGGAGGAGGAATTCCCCCTCCCCCTTTTCTTTTTTCTTTCTTTCTGGGTCACTGGCGCACCCTCTGCTCTCCCAAGTCACCTGCTTGGGTTCCATCCCGGCTGCAGGCTCTCTGGAGGGCGGCAGGGACATTCCAATCCTCCCACGACCCGGCGCGGATGTCGCGGGGGAGGGGGGTGACTCTCCCCTTTCCACACCCGGTTCTGATCAGGCTCCTTAATCCCTGGCGACCAGAGGAAGCCAGACTCGAGGAGGGCTTTGGAAGGTGGTTTGTTTACAACCCACCCGTTGGCCAAGTTGCATCTCCAGCAACAGAAGCATTTTCTGGGGGTCCTCCCCCCCCCAATCTGGGCGGCAGCAGACAATTGAAAGGCACACAGCAGATATGCCTCCTCGTCTGACCAAATATGGTCACAAGCATTCAGCAGCCTCCCGTGGACCCGCTGGCCTGGCGGGAGTCTCCCCGCACCGGGGCGCCCCCCGGGGCAGGACCGCGGAGCCCCCCACGACCCCAGGGCGCGGCAACCCAGAGCTCCACGCCGCCCCCAGCCAGTGTTGTGACCCCCCGCCCCCAAGGCCTGCGTGCAACAGGCTCGGGCCACCTTCCCGCAGAGTCCGCCCCAAGGCGGCGGGAAGCTCCCAGAAATGGAGGGCCGGGACTCGGCGAAGGCGGAGGGTTGGGGGCGCCAGTCTCTAAGCTCACCGCGCGCAGGAGGCCGCGGGAGCCCGGGCGGGGCGGGGGCGGAGGCGGGGGCGGGGGCGGGGGCGGGCGGGCCGCCGGGGCTCCGAGGTCATGCATAATTCAGCAGCTCCACTTTCAGGCCCGCCCCTGCCCTGGGAGTGGGCGTTCGCTGCAAACTTTGTTTATGGGACAGTCAGGGAGCCGAGGCGGCAGTGCTGTCTGCCTCCCCGCCGCCTCCGGAGAGCGCCAGCGCCCCAGGCCGCCCCGGGGGATGTGAGAACCCGAGCCCACCGACCGCCAGCCTTCCACCCGACAGACCCCGGCCCAACCCCACCGCGCGCCCAGCGCCCCTGAGCCCCTCCCGGCCCGACGGCGAGTTCCGGCGGGAGGCGGCCGCCGTGCGCCCTGACTCGGCTTCGCCGCGCGCCCAGGTAGTGCTCGCCCGAGCGCGCCCCTCCCGGGCTCCCGGAGTCGGGGCGCCGGGGATCTGGCTCTCCTTGAGATCTGGGGGTGGGGTGGTGGTGGCATGGGGGGTGTCCTTACTTGGAAAGTTGTGACGTGCCAGTCCTTCCTGGCCAGCGGCGTCTCGAGTGCAGCTGCACCCCTACCCCTCTCGTCTCCCCTCACCCTCAGCCGGGTAACTCCTGGGCTTCTGGAAAGTTGCATAATTCTCAGCCCAGGAGGGACCCCTCCCCCATCCGGCTGCTTTGCAGCCGAACGTCTGGGATCCGGGGGCATTTCTCTCTCCCTCTATTGCTGCTGCTGCCTGTGGCCGCGGCACCCCTTTCCTCCGATTTTAACGAAAAGACTGATCCGCAGTTCCTCCCGCCCCCGCTATTTATTTATTTATTTATTTATTTTATTTTTACCGTTCTTGCAGAAAATGAACCCAGCCTCCGCACCCCCGCCGCTCCCGCCACCCGGGCAGCAAGTGATCCATGTCACGCAGGACCTCGACACCGACCTGGAAGCCCTCTTCAACTCGGTCATGAACCCCAAGCCCAGCTCGTGGCGGAAGAAAATCCTGCCCGAGTCCTTCTTTAAAGAGCCGGACTCGGGCTCGCACTCGCGCCAGTCGAGCACCGACTCGTCGGGTGGCCACCCGGGGCCGCGGCTGCCCGCCGGCTCGCAGCACGTCCGCTCGCACTCGTCGCCCGCGTCCCTGCAGCTGGGCCCGGGCGCGGGCGCGGCGGGCAGCGCGGCGCAGCAACACGCGCACCTCCGCCAGCAGTCCTACGACGTGACCGACGAGCTGCCGTTGCCCCCCGGCTGGGAGATGACCTTCACGGCCACTGGCCAGAGGTACTTCCTCAAGTAAGTCCTCCTGGGGTAAGCGGGGGGCGGGGGTAGGTGGGAAGGAGGATGAATGTGGGGGTGCAGTGGCAGGGTGCCAGGGGGCGCGCGCGCTTCTGCTGTGCGGGAATGTGGCCTGCGTGGCCCTTCCCCCGAACATCTGGAAGGAGAGAATGAGCCTCAGGAGTGTTGGAGCTGAGTCTTAACTAAGTGAGGTTCTTCTGGGGCTTTGGAGGGCTCAAGAGCTCTGGGATATGGAAACCCTTAGAAGTTGGAACCTACCCCATGCCCACCCCCATTCTTCTTTCTTTCTATTTATTATTATTTATACTCTTTTGTTTGTTTTGTTGCGAGAATGCCCAGGAAACGCAGAAACAGCTCTCCTCACAATCTGGAGTTTTAGATACAGACTCTAAAGCTCAGACTCTTCCTCCCTTCCTGGGCCGGGCTCCAAGTCACATTTCCAGAGTCTGATCCATGTGACACCAGGAAAGGAGGCACCTTTTTGAAACTTGGGGAGAGGAGGGTCGTTGCCCTTGCAGGTGGTCTCAGCCTCTCTGGTTTTGGGGACTGGGGGTGGGGGGAGGTTGACACCCACCTGGTAGGCCTCTGTGTTCCCTACCGGGTGATGTAATGACCACACAGACAGTGATGTAATTAGCGACTGCTTTGTGTAGTAGTTGTGGGCCGGGACACATCAAGGGTGTGGAAACCAGGTCAGGAGATTTATGTCACATTTGGGAACCGAAAATACCGTCCAATCAGGAACCTGCTTTGTCTTTCTTCTTTTCTTCCCACTGTTCTTTGGAGTTTTGTTGTGATGAATTTTACACTGGAAGTGAATTTGAATCTACAGGAGAATGTGTTCATGGATCCTAATGGAGTTTGTTCCATTCTATATAGGGGTGACGTAGCATCAGGACATCCCAGTGAACTGTAACCATTGAGATCTTGGCGTTTGGTGGTTGGATGTATGCCAATGGCTGGAAGTTGTGCCTGTCTATCTTGGTTACTGGGTCAAGGTCATGGAAATCTAAGAATCGCCTCTTCTAAGAAACTTCATTTAGGGTTCATCTTAAAGCCTTTAATGGAATGGCCAATCAGGTGGCCTGAAGTAGTCTTAGTCGAGCCCTTTTAAGATGCCATTTTCCATTTGTAAAATAGAATCCAGTTTCTCTTTGGCTTCTGGTGTTTTTGGTAAGTCTGAATGCTCCTAAAGGGTCCTCAGAGCAAGTACACTTGATTGGATGAGGCTTATGATAGCTGACTCTTTGACTCATACAGGTCACCAATTATGACTTCCCTGTCTTAATGCTATTGGACGTGCCTTTCCCAGCCCAAGGCTCTCTTGTCTGGGCTAGTGAGTGATGGTTGGATTCAGTACTTTGACATTTAAATGACTGAATGGGATTCAAGAATGGGATGGATGAGCATGATGTTTCTAAATGTGGTATTGTTCTAAGAAATGACATTAATTGCTATGGAATATTAAGGCCCCAAGTAGCTAGCATCTTGTATTCCTTTTTGTATGTTTTACCAGAGCACTGCTTAGCTCTGGCTTATGGTAGTACTGGGGCTTGAACCAGAGACTATGGAGCCTCAGGCATGAGAGTCTCTTTGCATAACCATTATGCTATCTACCGCCCCCCCCCCCATTTTGTATTCCTTCAGTAAATGCATTTTTTTAAAAAATTAGAAAACATTTATTTGGGGCTGTGGTTGAGCGCACGTCACAATGCTCAAGGACCCAGGTTCAAGCTCCCAGTCCCCACCTGCAGGGGGAAACCTTCATGAGTGGTGAAGCTGGACTGCAGGTGTCTCTCTGTCTCTCTCCCTCTCCATTTCTGGCTGTCTCTTATCAAATAAAGATAATAAAAAATATAAAAAAGCATTTATTTTATTTCATTGTGTTTAAAGTCATATTACTTATTTCTCTTTTATACTTATTTCTCTTTTAAAACCTTGGAGAAACTTGCTAAGATTTTAAAAAATATTTTATTTATTGTAGTATGTGTGCTTAACCAGGTGCACTAACACCTGACCCCTTATTTCTTTATTAATAAGAAAGACAGGAGGAGAGAAAGAACCAGACATCATCCCGGTACATTGGGACCTTATGTTTGAGAGTCCAATGCGTATCCACTGCACCACCTCCCAGACCACAAGTCTTATTTATTTAATTTATTTATTTTCCCTTTTGTTGCCCTTGTTTTTTGTTGTTGTAGTTATTGATGTTGTTAATTGATGTCATGGTTGTTAGATAGGACAGAGAGTAGGGAGTCGGGAGGTAGCGCAGCGGGTTAAGCACAGGTGGCACAAAGCACAAGGACCGGCAGAAGGACAGAGAGAAATGAAGAGAGGAAGGGAAGACAGAGAGGGGGAGAGAAAGACAGACACCTGCGGACCAGCTTCACTGCCTGTGAAGCGACCCCCCTTCACAGGTGGGGAGCCTGGGGCTCGAACCAGTCCACGTGTGTTTAACCCGCTGCACTACCACCCGACTCCCATTTATATATATATATATATACATATATATATATATGTGTGTGTGTGTGTGTATGTGTGTGTATATATATATTTTGTTCCCAACCCCTCTTTTATTTATCTTTTAAGCATTGCATTAGCTCTGCTTTAGGGTGGTGCTGGGGATTGAACTTGGGAGTGTAGAGCTTCAGGCAAGAAGGTCTTTCTGTACTGCAGTATCTTATCTCCCTAGCCCTGATATTTATTTATATATTTAAATTTTTTTGCATTTACTGTTGAATGTAAAACATTAATTCCCCAATAAAGAAATAAAAATATTTTAATTTTTTATTATTTTATTTATTGAATAGAGACAGAAGTTGAGAGCGTAGGGGAGATAGAGAAAGAGAGAGAGAGAGAGAGAGAGACCTGCATCCCTGCTTAACCACTTGCAAAGCTTTCTCCCTGCAGGTGGGGACCAGGGACTCAAACCTCGGTCCTTGTGCATTGCAACAAGTGTGCTCAACCAGATGCGCCCCCACCTGGCCCCCCTGATATTTATTTTATTTATTACACATGAGGGAGAGCGAGAGTGAGTGAGTGTGGACTTGACATGAATCAGACAAGCCAGAGCACCACTCTGGTACATGTGGTACTGGGGATTGAACCAGAGACCTGAAGCATGAAAGCCTGCTAGTCAAAGTATCTCCCCAAGCAGTAAATGTAGTTTTGAATATTTTATTGTGCCTCTTATAGATGGATTGAAAGACCTGTAGGATAGCTCACCAGGACATTGTGCCTGCTTTGCCATGTGTCACGAAGTCACCCCTGGTTGGTGACTGTTGTCTTTTCAGGATAAGCAACCCGCTCTCTAACCCAGGTTTCAGTCAGGTTTTCATCACGTGGGGTGGGTGGTGGTGGTGGTGGTGGTAGTGGTGGTGGCGGCGGTGGAGGTGGTGGTGGGGGTATGGTGGTGGTGGCGGGGTGGAACTTCCGGTACTGTGGTCTTACCCTCTCCTGCCTCTGGCTCTGCCTACAAAGAACAAAGCAGAAAGTAGACTATGCAGTAGATATAGATGGAAAGTGATCCAATAACTGGTAATAATTTTGGGAGGAGAGTTGCATTTGGTTCTAAAAGACTTTAACAGTATATATATATATATATATATATATAATTTTTTTTAAATTTATTTTTTAGTTTTAATTTTTTTTTTTTGTCCTAATCGGACAGAGAAACCAGCTCATCATACTGTCATTTGTGGTGCTATAGATGGAACCCAGGGCTTCAACCCTGCAGGGCATGTCCTCTATTGCTGAGCTACTTCTTGGGCCCTCCTAATGATTTTACTTTTTAAATGGGGGCACTTTGCAGTTTCAATTTATGGAGATTATTGGGGATTGAACCTGGGACCTTAGGTGCCTCAGGCATGGGAGTGTTTTTGCATAACTACTATGATTTTTAGACTTTTTTGTTTAGTAAGCACACAAATATATAGGATATCCATTAATTTAACTTTTTTTTTTTTTAAATAGGAAGGAAGAGCTGGTTTTTTTTTTTTTTCTTTCTTCCTAGTATCTGAAGAAAGGGGAGAAAGACCACTTGAACAAAAGCAAAAAAAAAAAATTCCTTTTGCACACATGTTTTGGATGATTGCAGTTGTTCAGAACTATGTTGAGACTTGCAGAAAATGGAAGTTAGCTATGGACGTAGGGATGTAGAGAAAGTTGTTGGAGTCCTTCAGTTCTTGTCTGTTCCCCCACTTCCCACAACCACACCCTTTGGTTAGTCAGTGATGACAAGAGCTGAGCAGACCAGTGAGGGGTAGGTTATCCTGAGCTGGTCTAACCTTGGACAGTTTTTGGCCAAATGGTTTAGGCATCTTTTTTTTTTTTTTAAATAATTTATTTCCCTTTGTTGCCTGTGTTTATTGTTGTGGTTATTGTTGTTATTGCTGTCGTTGTTGTATAGGACAGAGAGAAATGGAGAGAGGAGGGGAAGACAGAGGGGGAGAGAAGGATAGACACCTGCAGACCTGCTTCACCGCTTGTGAAGTGACTCCCCTGCAGGTGGGGAGCTGGGAGCTCAAACTGGGATCTTTACGCTGGTCCTTGTGCTTTGCGCCACCTGAGCTTAACCCGCTGCGCTACCGCCCAACTCCCTGGTTAAGTCATCTTAAATGAAGTCACCCCCGATTGTTGTCTTTGCAGAATAAGCAGTCTGCTCTCTTGAGTTTCTTTTGGATCTGCATTGAAGGTTGGAATCAGATCAGTGTCATATATCACAGTTCGTGGCTTGGTGGGATTAAACGAAAGCTTGAACAAATAGTAGTGATTGTCCTGGAGGTGATTTTCCCATTATTTTGTTCTGTTGTTTATGAAGTGAGCCTGGCTGTGGATTCTTCCGTCTTCCTTCTGTTTTTTTAAAAAAAATATTTATTTATATTCCCTTTTGTTGTCCTTGTTGTTTTTCATTGTTGTAGTTATTATTGTTGTTGTTATTGATGCCGTTGTTGTTGGATAGGACAGAGAGAAATGGAGAGAGGAGGGGAAGACAGAGAAGGGGAGAGAAAAACAGACACCTGCAGACCTGCTTCACCGCCTGTGAAGCGACTCCCCTGCAGGTGGGGAGCCGGGGGCTCGAACCGGGATCCTTACTCTCGGTCCTTGTGCTTTGCGCCATGTGCGCTGAACCCACTGTGCTGCGCTACTGCCCGACTCCCCCGTCTTCCTTCTTTACATCAACCGTCTCCCAAGTTTTCTTTCTTTCTTTTTTTTTCTTTTTTAAATTTATGTTTATTGGATAAAAACAGAGAAATGAAAAGGGGAAGGGAAGACGGAGAGAGAAAACGAAAGAGACACACCTGTAGTATACTTCACTACTCCTGAAGCTGCCCCCTTGCAGGTGGAGACTGGGGGCTTGAACCCAGGTCCTTTTGCATTGTTAACTTTGCTCTCAGCCAGGTACGCCACCCTTCTTGGAATCTTGCTCATAAATCAGACATCAAAGTTTTACAGAATTGAAGAGGGTCAGGATCTTCCTTTTGCTGGGAAACAGTGCAGGGGAGAGTGGTGGAATGGCTTGGGCAAAGTCATGACTGTCCGCCCCCCACCCCTCTATGGAATCTGTTCACTCAGAGAGGGTGGGATTACCTTTCCCCCACTCCTATCTTTCTAGTCACTTCCTTAGCTGAACAATGAGCTGCAGGAGGAACAAAGGCTGGGCTCTGAGGAGCTTTCAAAGGCTTTCTGCCATTGTCTCAGGTAAGATTGTTCTTAGGTGTGTGAGGTAATCACTCTCTGCTACCTCTCAGAGGGCACCTTTCCGGAGTGGTCACACCTTTCCTGTGGTCAGACATTCCTTCAGGGGGACATGGCAGAACAGAGAGGAGTGATTGTGAACACACAGCACGCGGGGCCTCTGAGGGCTGCCGGGCCTGATGTTCTCCAGAGCTCAGAAATCTGGGCTGGGCATGGAAGTGTCAGACTCTTAACCAAAACCTGGCAGGCATACTGACTTTGAACACTGAGCATATTAAAACTAAGAGGGAAAGAAAAAACAAAACCCAAAACTGTTAGACATAAACCAGAATATAGAGAATGACATAGAAAAAAAAATGTTCAAGAAAAAATTTATTCTTGGATAGAGACAGAGACATTGAGAGGGAAGGGGGAGATAGAGGAGAGAGACACAGAGACACCTGTAGCCCTACTTCACCACTTTAAACCTTTCCCTCTGCAGGTGGGGACCAGAGGCTTGACCTGGGTCCCTGCACACTGTAATGTGAGTGCTTAAATGAGGTGTGCCACCACCTGGGCCTGATTTTTTTCTGTCCATATTTAAAACATAATATATATGTAAACACTGACCTCTTTATTGGGGGAATGTTAATGGTTTACAGTATAGTTGTTGGGTACAATTTTCCATCTATATGTGATAGCTTGTCTCACCCCCATTTTAGGTGCTCTTCCCATCATGCGCTAGGACCCCAATGCTCTTCCACCCTTTCTCTCCCTCTCCTTCCCCAGAATCCTTTGCTTTGGTGCAGTATACCACACCCAACTCAAGTTTTACTTTGTGCTTTCCTTTTCTCAAGTCGAGTGTTCTGTCTTTACTATTTATTTATTTATTATTTTTATATTTTTATTTGTTATTGGGCAAAGAGAGAGAGAAATTGAGAGGGGAGGGGACGATAGAGAGGGAGAGAGACAGAGACATACCTGTAGCTCTACTTCATCACTCATGAAGCTTTCCACCCTGCAGGGTTGAACCTGGGTCCTTGTGCACTGTAATGTGTGCACTTAACCAGGTGTGTCACCACCTGGCCCCTTATTATTTATTTATTATTGGATAGAGACAGAGAAATTGAGAGGGGAGGGAGAGATAGAGAGGAAGAGACACAGAGAGACAGCTGCAGACCTGCTTCACCACTTATGAAGCTTCCACCCTGTAGGTGGGAACCTGAACTTGAACCTGAGTCCTTGAACACTATAGTGCGTGCGCTTAACCAGGTGCACCACTGCCTGTCTCTCTCTCTCTCTCTCTCTCTCTCTCTCTCTCCCCCTCTCTGTCTCTGTTTTACCAGAGTACTATTAAGCTCTGGCTTATGTCGGTGCAGGTGAATTGAACATGGTATCTGGGATCCTCAGGCTGTGAGAGTCTGTTTACATAAACTATTATGGTCTCTTCCTTGTCCTCATCCTTCTCTTTTTCCCTGGTGTATTTATTAATGAGAGAGAAGAGCAGAGCATCACTCTGGCACAAGTGTTTCTGGGGATTGAATCTGGGAGCTCACACTTGGAAGTTCTATGTTCTAGTTGGTGATGCCAGGGGTCAGACCTGGGACTTCTCAGATGTTAATCCTGTGTGCTGTGCTGCACATGTGTCTGGGCTGATATTTTGATATTTATATTATTTCCTCTTTGTTAGGTCATTTTGGTCACTTTTCTATTGACTATCTTTCTCTCCTTTTCTTCCCTCTCTCCCTCTTCTCTCTCTTTCTCCTCCCTCCTTCCTCTCCTTCCTTCCTTTCCCTTCCTTCCACCCTCCCTCCCTTCTGTCACACAGGTATGTCTTCACTGCTCCCAGGTTAACTTTTTTCATTTTACTTTAGGGAGAGAAAGAGAGACACCATAGCACTGGAGTTTCTTTGCTCTATGGGCGGCATTTCCATGCAGTGCCGAGGTTTGAACCTGGCTCGTGCATATAACAGGGCACCTGCCCTGTCACCCCCTCCTGTGATCTGTCTCCTCACTTCTGACTTAGTTCTTGACTTCCCATGTTTTCAGTCAAGGATGTTTGAGTGGCTCCCAGGTGAGCTCTGTAATTCACTTCTTGGCATTGTCACCTTCACATCCCTGATCTCATAGTCATTATTCGTTTGCCTTTTACCCCCCAATTGACCTTTTTGTTCATCAATGTTTATTATTTTTACTTTATTGTTATTATTTTTACCAGAGCACCGAGCAGCTCTGGTTTATGGTCGTGCTGCAGGGGATTGGACCTGGGAGCCTCAGGCTCCAAAGGAAGTCTCTTTGCCTAACCATTATGCTGTCTACCCCTGCCCAAATATCAATTATTTTGAAAAAGATTTATTTACTACCATGAAAGAGAAAAAGAGAGGGGTCTGGGAGGTGGCACAGTGGATTAAGTATTGTAGTCTCAAGCATGAGGTTCTGAGTTCAATCCCTGGCAGCACATGTACTAGAGTAATGTCTGGTTCTTTGTCTCTATCCTCCTATCTTTCTCATTAATAAATGAATAAAATATTTAAAAAAAGAGAATAAGAGAGAAAAAAGAGGCCAGGCGTCACTCTGGCACATTTGATGCCCAGGGATTGGATTTGGAACCTCATGCTTGAGAGTCTAACACTTTATTCACTGTACCACCTTCCAGACTGCTACACAAAATTTAAATGAAAGTCTGAATAGTACACTGACACTGTTCCAATTATATAAACATAATCCGTGACTTTGTATACAGGAGCTGGGGTAGACTTCTTCACCGGGCATATAGCTTAGTCTCAGGATTCCTACATCAGAGGAGATGTTACATGAATCAATCAATCCTTCTTCCTCCCTCCCTTCCTTCCTCTCTCTTTTTCTCAAGTATTATTATTATTTACATTTTATTTATTCATGAAAAAGAGAGAGAACCAGACATCACTCTGGTACATGTGCTGCCGGGGATTAAACTTTGGGACTTCATACTTGAGAATCCAATGCTTTATCTACTGTTCCACCGTCCAGACCACATTTCCACATTTTATTTTGTTTTGTTTTGTTTTGTTTTATATTACCAGAGCACTTCAGCTCTGGCTCATGGTGGTGCAGGGGATTGAACCTGGGACTTTGGAGCCTCAGGCATGGAAGTCTCTTGCATACCATTATGCTATTTCCTCCTGCCCCAACCACTCTTTTCATTCATCATTCATTCATTCGTTCGTTCATTCATTCATTCATTCATTCATTCATTCATTCATTCTTCCTTTCTTTCTTTCACCAGATCACTGCTTAAATCTGTCTTATGGTGGTACTGAGGGGTTGAAGCTGGGATTTCAAAGCCTCAGGCATGAAGTCTGTTGCATAACCTTTCTGCGATCTCCTCCACCCTCTTTTCTTTTCTTTCTTTTTTTTTTTTTTAAGATTTATTTATTTATTAATGAGAAAGATAGGAGGAGAGAGAAAGAACCAGACATCACTCTGGTACATGTGCTGCCGGGGATTGAACTCAGGACCTCATGCTTGAGAGTCCAATGCTTTATCCACTACGCCACCTCCTGGACCACCTCTTTTCTTTTTCTTAATCTTCATCAGTTATTTGAATATTATGTCACCTTTTAGCTCATAATAAGATTTTTTTTTTTTTTTTTGCCAGAACACTGCTCAGCTCTGGTTGAAGGTGGAACCAGGGATTGAGCCTGGGCGCCTCAGGCAAGAGAGTCTGCAGAATCATTATGCTACCTACCCCTACCCCTATGATTTTTCTTAAACATTTTTTTTTTCCTGGTTTCTCTATTTTAAAATGTGGTCTGTGGGTACTAATCCAGGGCTCATTATGTGTAATGTTGTTGAATGACCTCCCTAGCTGCCAATTCTTATTCTTACTATTTTTTTGTCCTGAGAGACCCTAAAGCATACTCCACCACCCGTCCATCCATCCATGGAGCTTTCTTGAGCTGTGTGTGGCACACCTATGTGGTGTTGGGGATCTAAACTAGGAACCGTTCTCACATGATGGTGTTCTCTGCTTGGATCTTCCAACTTTCTGGCATTAATAAATAATAGATAATAGGGGAATTGGGTGGTAGCGCAGCAGGTTAAGTGCACATGGCACAAAGCGCAAGTACCGGTGTAAGGATCCTGGTTTGAGCCCCCGGCTCCCCACCTGCAGAGGAGTTGCTCCACAGGCGGTGAAGCAGGTCTGCAGATGTCTGCTTTTCTCTCCCCCTCTCTGTCTTCCCCTCCTCTCTCCATTTCTCTCTGTCCTATCCAACAACAAGGATATCATCAACAATAATAATAACTACAACAATAAAACAACAAGGGCAACAAAAGGGAATAAATAAATAAATATTTAAAAAGTTAAATAAATAATAGATAATTATAAAAGGATTGTGGAGTATCTCTTTTTATTTTATTTTTGTATTGTATTTATTTTATTTTAGTGAGAGAGACCACAGCATCGTTGTAGCTTATGGTAGTGTTCAGGATTGAACCTGGGACCTTGAAGTCACCATTATGCTGTTTCCCCAGCACTGTGGAGTAGCTACTATTTGGCTTCAAAATTGTGCAGATCGATCCAGGACCCTGAGCATCAGACGAGCCTGAGATCAGAAATCAAGTTCTGAAGTTTGGTTTCTACTGAGTCCATCTTGCTTTTGTACCACCACAAAGAAGGACAGTTAGAAGTCAAAGCACTTTAAGTCAGAGTTTGTCTGTATTACTTTCTTTTATTATCTCTTGCCTCTATTATTATCATTTCAAGCATTTCTAGACCGTCCATCTGTCCTGTCTAGATTCCTTTCCTTAGCTTTTTTTTTTTTTTTTCCCATTCTAGGGTTATTGCTGACAAGGTGAATTCACCACTCCTAGCACTCCGAAAAGCTGTTTTTTCCTTTTTTTTTTTTTTTAATTGCATAGGACAGAGAAATTGAGAGAAGAGGAGAAGGTAGAGAGGGAGAGAGACAGACACCTGCAGACCACTTGTAAAGTGGACCCCTACACATGGGAAGCTGGGGCCTGAACTGGATCTTGGTGTGGTTCTTTGTGCTCAGTGATAGGTGTGCATAGTGGGCCACACCTCTGCTTGGTCCTCTCTCTTTTTTTTTTTTTTAAACCAGACCACTGCTCAGCTCAGGCTTATGGTGGTGTGGGGGATTGAACTGGGGATTTTGGAGCCTCAGGCATGAGAGTCTCTTTGCATAACTATAAATGCTATCTAATCACGCCCACCCCCTCCTTTTTCTTTAGCTGTTATGTCCCTGTATCTAGACTGACTGCCGTTATGGCTCATACCAGTCCTATAATCCTGGGGCTTTTTATTACTTCTCTGTAGATCTTAAGTGCTGTTTCCTTTTTCTAGGTCTGTCTCCCTCTCTCTCAATTTATGTTCTCATTTTGCTGGAGCACGTGCTTGAGTAATTTTTGTATTTGTGGGAAATAAAGTTTTAGAATCCCTTTCAAAATATTTTGAAAATATCTATTTTTAAAACAGTTATTTATTCCCTTTTATTACCCTTGTTTTATTGTTGTAGTTATTATTGTTGCTATTGATATCGTCTTTGTTAGATAGTACAGAGAGAAATGGAGAGAGGAGGGGAAGACAGAGGGGGAGAGAAAGATAGACATCTGCAGACCTGCTTCACCGTCTGTGAAGCGATTCCCTGCAGGTGGGGAGCTGGGGACTCGAACCAGGATCCTTATGCCGGTTCTTGCGCTTTGCGCCACCTGCGCTTAACCCGCTGCGCTACCGCCTGACTCCCTAAAAAGATTGTTATATGGGCCGGGTGATGGCACACCTGCTTGAGTGTGCATATTACAAAATGCAAAGACCTGGGGTCAAACCCCAAATTCCCACCTCCCCGCCTGCAGGGGGAAAGCTTTGTCAGTGGTGAATCAGTGTTGCAGGCATCTCTCTGTTTCTCTATCATCCTCTTCCCTCTTGATTTCTGGCTGTCTCTATCTAATAAATAAAAGTAATAATAAAAACTTAAAATTTTTATAAATTCTTTCTTTTAAAAAAGGCTTATTTGTGGGGCGGGGTGGTAGTGCAGCCGGTTGAGCACACATGGCACAAAGTTCAAGGATCCAGGTTCGAGCGCCCAGCTTGCCACCTGCAGGAGTGTCGCTTCACAAGTGATGAAGCAGGTCTGCAGGTGTCTTTCTCTCCCCCTCTCTGTCTTCCTCTCCTTTTGATTTTTCTCTGTCCTATCCAACAACAATAGCAATAACAACAAGGTCAGCAAAATGGGAAAAACTGGCCTCCAGGAGCAGTGGATTCATAGTGCGGGCACCGAGCCTTAACCATAACCCTGGAGGCAGAAAGGAAAAAAATAAAAGACTTATTTATTTATTTGAGAGTGGAGGAGGGGGAGAAAAAAGGGAGAACCAGAGTATCATTCTAGCACATGTGACACCGGAGACTGAATTCTGAATCTCATACTTCAGAGTCCAACACTATCCACTGTCCCATCTCCCAGTTGACCAAATTGATTTTTCTTTTTTTCAAATTATTTTTATTATTTAATTTAATTTATTTATTTGCCTCCAGGGTTATGTTATGATGCCTGCTCCTGGCAGCCATTTCCCCCATTTTGTTGCCCTTGTTTATTGTTTTCGCTATGACTGCTGTCATTGTTGTTGGATAGGACAGAGAGAAAGGGAGTGAGGAGGGGAAGACAAAAAGGGAGAGAGAAAGATAGACACCTGCAGACCTGCTTCTCCACTTGTGAAGGGACTCCCCCTGCAGGTGGGGAGCCAGGGGCATGGACTGTGATCCTTACTCCAGTCCTTGTGCTTTGCACAATGTGCACTTAACCTGCTGCGCTACCCCAAATTGATTTTTTTTTTGCCTCCGGGGTTATTGCTGGGGTTCCGTGCCTGCATTATGAATCCACTGCTCCTGGAAGCTTTTTTTCCCCTTTTGTTGCCCTTGTTGTTGTTGTTATTATTATTGTTGTTATGCTGTCATTATTGTTGGATAGGACAGAGAGAAATCGAGAGTGGAGGGGAAGACGGGGAGAGAAAGACAGACACCTGCAGACCTGCTTCACTGCATGTGAGGCTACCCTCCCCTGCAGGTGGGGAGCTGGGGGCTCAAACCAGGATGGTTACATGGGTCCTTGCGGTTTGCACCATGTGCGCTGAACTGGCTGTGCTGCCGCCTGGCCCCCTGATTTTTCTTAAAAGCCAGGATTTGACTTGCTTGCTTTTGGGTAACAATAGAACGTGATTGTTGTCAGGCCCTTTTGTTATTCTAAAATATTTCTGGCTGCCTCAGTTTCCTTGTTGGTAAAACCTGTCCCAGGGCATTTGGGGCGATTAAAAAGATAACATGTTTGAAATGTCTGACATCTAACAGGCTTTCTGTGCAAGTTTGCTCTTGCTTTGCCTTCTTTTTCTCCCTCCACACACATTCACTGTCTACCTAGCCAGAACCAGATGCAGAGACTTTGACAGTGATAGAAACTTTTTTTTCTTTTGACTCTCAGCCACAGCGATGTCTCCAGAAGGCAGCCTGCACCTGGAGCTGAGAGCCCGCGTTTACAGGTTTACAGGATAACCAAGGCTGAGGAGTCCTTCCTGCTTAGCCATCCTAAACTGGAATGCTCTTTTGATTTGGGATATTGGGCGGAGATTATCGAACCCCTTTGACTTTGGGGAATCTGGCTTGTAGCTAGTGCTGGGCTGCTTTTGAATGTGAGGTGGCAGGAAGGGGGACAGTGAAGACAGGATGAAGTTGAGACATGGGCAGAGATGAGAGGCAGTTGTCATCAATGAGCCTTTCTTTATTTTTTGAAAAATTTTTTATCACCTTTATTTATTAATTTTGGATAGTGACAGCCAGAAATCGAGAGGGAGAGAGACAGAGACACTTGCAGCCCTGCTTCACCACTTGTAAAGCTTCCTCTCCTGCAGGTGGGGACCCGGGGGCTTGAACCTGGGTCCTTGAGCATTGTAATACATGCGCTCAGCCAGGTGCGCCACCACCCGGCCCCCTTTTTAAGGTTCTGATTGATTAATGAGAATGGTAGGAGGAGAGAAAGAACCAGATATCACTTTGGTACATGTGTTGCCAGGGATCAAACTCAGGACCTCATGGTTGAGGGTCCAGTGCTTTATCCACTGCACCACCTCCCAGACGACAGCCCTTTTCTCTCCCTCTTTCCCTCCATCCCTTCCATCTTTATTTATTATCGGATATAGAGAAATGGAGAGGGGAGGAGGAGATAGAGAGTGGGAGAGACAGAGACACCTGCAACCCTGTTTCACCACTCTTGAATCTTTTTCCCCTGCAGGTAGGGACCAGTAGCTTGAACCTCGGTCCTTGCACACTGTGATGTGTGTGCTCAAACAGGTGACCACCGCCTGTCTCCTTTTTTTCTTCTCTTAATATTTATTATCATTTTTAAGTTGATAGGATAGAGAGTAGTTGTAGCACTGCCTCATTGCTTGGGAAACTCCAGCCTCCCCTGGTCCCCTTTTAATTTATTCCTTAGATACTTTTTAAAAAAGACTTTAAAATTTAATATTACCTGGGGGGGGGGACAGACAGATACCAGGGGCCTAGAGGTAACTTATCTTATTATTCTTATTATTTTTTACCTTGTGTGAGGACCCCCTGTTTGAATTCCAGCACCACATAGGACTGTCATGACTGACTCTGTAAGGAGTGGTGCTGTGTTGTCTCCCCTCTGACCATCTGTCTGTCATATGTAAGTCCCTGCTGTCAAAAGATAAGGGAGAGAGTGTCACAAGAGCATCACCCAACTCTGGTATATGCCTTGCTGGGGATGAAACCTGAATGATGACGATTTTATGCCAGAAAGGAACACCCACTGCTCCCCAGAGAGATGGCACCAGTTCCCTCATATCTGGAAGCTTTAATAATCCTAGGTTTTCATTAATGCTCCTTTTTATTTTAACCCACCTAGTGACCTGGTGAACAGATACATATTATTATCTCATTTTACTATGGAGGAAACTGAGGCTCATTGAGGTCAAGTCCGTGACCCAGGGTCACATAACAGATGCGTGGTAGCGATGGGATTAGGATTCTGTCATTCTAAAGCTCTGGGCTCCCTCTCTTGCTGCCTCAGACTATAATCAGGCCCAGTAATTAGGTCTTTGGGATGAGCAGATAACTCTGGAGTGGGAGATGCAGCTTTTGATTTGCTCCTGAACTCAATTTTGGGTTCAGAGCTCTCTGTGCTGAGAAGCTGAAAAAACAAACATGCCTGAAATGGGTGTTATCTCCATGAACATGTTATTATTATTTTTTTTATTTGTAAAGATTTTATTTATTTACTAATGAGAAAGATAAGAGAAAGAACCAGACATCACTCTGGTACATGTGCTGCCAGGGATTGAAGTCAGAACCTCATGCTTGAGAGTCCAGTACTTTATCCACTGTGCCACCTCCCTAACCACCTAAAGTTTCTTTTATTATTATCATTATTATCTGTATTTATTTATTGGATAGGGACAGCCAGAACTGAGAAGGAAGGGGTGATAGGGAGAGAGAGACAGACACCTGCAGCACTGCTTTGCCACTTGCAAAGCTTTCCCTCTGCAGCTGGGGACTGAAGGCTTGAACCTTGGGTCCTTGAGCATTGTGAAATGTGCATTCAACCAGGTGTGCCACCACTCAGCTTCCGGGCCTGCTTATAGTTGATTCTCAGGAAGATCTCCACTGCCAGCCAGTGACTATGATGACCCAGAAGTGAAAGGGTGGGTCACTAGGTTGATATGAGAATTGGGTAGGTACACCCTTGAGGATTTCCTCCCTCCCTCCCTCTCTCCCTCTCTCTCTCTCTCTCTCTTTCTCTTTCTTTCTTTCTTTCTTTCTTTCTTTCTTTCTTTCTTTCTTTCTTTCTGTGTTAATGGTTTACAGACAACAGTAAAACACAGTAGTTTGTACATGTGTAACATTGCTCAGTTTTCCACATACTAATTCAACCCCCTCTAGGTCCAGAACCTGAACACCCCCACCCCTGCCGCCCGTCCCTGAGTCTTTTATTTTGGTGGAATACAGCAAACCCAGTTCAAGTTCTGCTTTGTGTTTTCTTATTTTTTCAACTTTTAAAAAATTTAGTGATTGACAAGATTGTGGAATAAGAGGGGTACAATTCATACAGTTCCCACTACCAGGGTGCCATCTCCCCATCCAATGGAAGCTTCCCTATTCTTTATCCCTCTGGGAGTATGGACCAAAGATCTATGGGATGCAGAAGGTCGGAGGTCTGGCTTATGTAGTTGCTTCTCCACTAGACAGGGGTGTTGACAGGTCGATCCATACACCCTACCTGTCTCTGCCTTTCCCTAGTGGGGTAAGGCTCTGGGGAAGTGGAGTTCCATGACACATTGGTGAGGTCATCTGCCCAGCGAAGGCAGATTGATATGGCAGTATTTTTCTTTTTTTAAGATTTTAAAAAATGTTTTATTTATTTTCCCTTTTGTTGCTCTTGTTTTATTGCTGTAGTTATTGTTATTGTTTTTGTTATTGATGTCATTGTTGGATAGGACAGAAAGAAATGGAGAGAGGAGGGGAAGACAGAGGGAGAGAGAAAGACAGACACCTGCAGACCTGCTTTACTGCCTGTGAAGTGACTCCCCTGCAGGTGGGGAGCCAGGGGCACGAACCGGGGTCCTTATGCCGGTCCTTACACTTTGCGCCATGTGCGCTTAATCTACTGTGCTACCACCCGGCTCCCAGCGGTATTTTTCAACTTCTCTCTTCAGTGAGATCATCCCATATTCATCCTTCTCTTTGACTTGTCTCACTGAACATGATTCCTTCAAACTCTATCCAAGATGATGTGAAGAAAGTGAAATCACCACTTTTAATAGCTGAGTAGTATTCCATTTTGTATATATACCATGACTTTCTTTTATTTTAAAAGATTTTATTTATTGAGTCATGAGAAATGATAGGAGAGAGAGAAAGAACCAGACATCATTCTGGTACATGTGCTGCTGGGGATTGAACTTAGGACCTTAGGCTTGAGAGTCCAATGCCTTATCCAATGTGCCACCTCCCCGACCACTACCACAACTTTCTCAGTCACTCAGTTATTGTTGGACACCTGGGTTGCTTCCAGGTTTTGGCTATTACAAATTGTGCTGCTATGAACATAGGTGTCCACAAATCTTTTTGGATGGATGTCTTTGGTTCCTTAGGATATATCCTCAGGAGAGGAATTACAAGGTCATAGGGAAGGTCGTCCACTTCTAATCTTCTGATTGTCCTCCAGACTCCTCTCCACAGAGGTTGGTCCAATTTACATTCCCACCAGCAGTGCAGGAGGGTGAGGATTTTTTTTTTTTTTAAGTTTATTGTTGGATAAAGACAGAGAGAAACTGAGGTGGGGGAGAGAGAGGGAGAGGGACAGCTGCAGCCCTGCTTTACCTCTTCTGAAGCTTTCCCCCTTCAGGTGGGGGCCAGGGGCTTGAACCAGGGTCTCTGTGCATTGTAATAGGTGTGCTCAAGCAGGTGCACTCCCCTCCAGTTATTCTCTTTAGAGAGAAACTAACACAGTAGTTGCTAATAACTTAAGGAAGAATTCTCTCAAGTTACTTCAGAATAAGAAGGAAGTCCCCCACCTGCAGGGGATAAACTTTGTGAGCGGTGAAGCAGGGTTGCAAGGGTCTCTCTGTCTCTCTCCTTCTCTGTCACCCCCAGGCCCTCTCTCTTTCTGCCTGTCTCTAGCCAATAAATCAATGAAGGTGCAGGTCTTAGGCTTTTTGACTTTCCTCTAGTTTCTTCTTTATTTGCCTAAGCTCCTTCCTGGATGACAGTGATGGCCACTACTGCTTCTTTTTCCTTCTTCCTCCTTCCCTTCTTCCTGGCTCCTTCTTCCTTCTTCTTTTTTTTCTTATGCTTGAGAATCCAGTGCTTTATCCACTCTGCCACCTCCCAGACCACTTCTTTTTTCTTTTTTTTTTTTTTTCCCTTCTCCTCCTCCTCTTCCTCCTTGTTCCTCTTCTTTTGTTCCAACCGGGCACAGCAGTGGTAAAGAACCAAGGCAAAAATCACGTCTACTTCTTGGGCTTTGTTAGGAGAAATGAAGTCAGAGTTTGTATATACAAACAGCTTCCTGTTGTGCCTGGCACAGTGAGCTAATTATTATCTTTGATAGTATATATTTTAAAATATTTTTTATTATTTAAAAAAATCTTTATTTATTTATTGGATAGAGACAGCCAGAAATCAAGAGCAAAGGAGTTGACAGAGAGAGGGGGAGAGACAGACACCTGCAACACTGCTTCACTTGCAAAGCTTTCCCTCTGCAGATGGGGACTGGGGGCTCGAACTCGGGTCCTTGCACATTGTAATGTGCGCTCAGCCAGGTGTGCCACCACCCGGCCCCAATTTAAATTTTTTATATTTATTTATTTATTTATTTATGCTCCCTTTTGTTGCCCTTTTTTTAAAATTATTGTTGTAGTTATTACTGTTGTTGTTGATGTTGTCGTTGTTGGATAGGACAGAGAGAAATGGAAAGAGGAGGGGAAGACAGAGAGGGGGAGAGAAAGATAGACACCTGCAGACCTGCTTCACCTCCTGTGAAGCGACTTCCCTTCAGGTGGGGAGCCGGGGGATCGAACCAGGATCCTTAAGCTGGCCCTTGCGCTTCGTACTTAACCCACTGCGCTACCGACCATTTTAAAACATTTTTTTAAAAATTATGTTTATTTATTGGATAGAGTCAACTGGATATTGAGAGAGAAGGGGGAGATAGCGAGGGAGAGAGAGACCGTCAGCACTGCTTCACCGCTCGCAAAGCTTTCCCCTTATAGGTGGGAACAGGGGTTTGAACCCTGATTCTTGCACATTGTAATGTATGCATGAAGCCAGTTGCGCCACTCCTCAGCCCCCAAAATTCATTTCATGTAAGATAGAGTTTCACTTGAGAGATAAATAGAATCCAGAGGACTTTGGTACTTGCTGAAGATTGAACTGGGAGCCTCAGGCACACAAGTCCTGCACTCTTAGCAACTGAGCTATTTCTTGGCTATTGAAAGTGTATTGTGTTTTTTGGTTGAGGTGGGGGCTGCTGCCTCCCAGGGTCTTTCCCTCATACTGCCTAGAGGGATCTTTTAGTTGGTTCAACACTTACAACATCATTAAAAAAACATGGCGCTCCTTTGGCTGCTGGCTTCGGGCTGGTGTTCCTGCGTTGACAGTATTTTTTTGTTTTCAAATGGCCTCCAGGTGAGCTGGTGAGACCATGCGGCTGTGTTCTGACTTGCGGAGGTCTGTTCTGACTCAAGCTAATTTAGATGCCTCTTGTATTTTATTATTTTTAAATATTTATTTCCTTTTGTTGCCCTTGTTATTTTATTGTTGTAGTAATTGTTGTTGTTGTTGTTATTGATGTCGTTGTTGTTGGATAGGACAGAGAGAAATGGAGAGAGGAGGGGAAGACAAAGAGGGGGAGAAAGACACCTGCAGACCTGCTTTGCCACTTGTGAAGTGACTCCCCTGCAGGTGGGAGCTGGGGGCTCGAACTGGGATCCTTATGCTATATTTTTTTAATAGAATTTCCTTATTCTATGTATTTATTTATTTTACTTTTTATTTGACAGGACAGAAATTGAAAGAGAAGGGGGTTAGAGAGGGAAAGAGAAAGAGAGACATCTGTTGGGTTGTTTCATCTGCTTCCCCCTGTGGGTGGGGATGGGGCTTGAGCCCTGGTCCTTTGTGTCTGGTAGGTAACGTGTGTTCAACAGATGACATCACCACCCAGCCTCCTAGAATTAAAAAAAAAATTGGGGTGTCGGGCAGTAGTGCAGTGGGTTAAGCGCACGTGGCGTGAAGTGCAAGGACTGGCATAAGGATCCTGGTTCGAACCCTTGGCTCATCACCTGCAAGGGGGTCACTCACAGGCAGTGAAGCAGGTCTGCAGGTGTCTACATTTTTCTTCCCCTCTCTGTCTTTCCTCTCTCCATTTCTCTCTGTCCTATCCAACAGCAGCAATAACAACAATAACAAAAATAACAATAAGAAGGACAACAAAAATGGACAAAAAATGGCCTCTAGGAAGAGTGGCTTCGTAGTGCAGGCACTGAGTCTCAGCAATAACCCTGGAGGCAAAAAGAAAAAAATATTTTGTATATTTAGAGGGAACAAGAGAGGGACAGGCAGAGTTCAGATCACTGCTCTGGTACATGCAGTGCTAGGGATTGAACCTGGGACCACTAACTCTTTGAAAAGTACCACTGTTCAGCCCCCTGCTGCAGTTTTTAAAAAGGGCAAAATGAAGAAGGTAGGCATCTCAACTAGATAAGGCATGCCTCACAAAGTCCTATCTGTTCTGCTAAGGAGAGCAGGTCTCTCCCTGCTTTTATAGAAAGAGCATCCATTGGGAGGTCTGGGAGGTGACAGGCACAATGGAGAAAGTGTTAGACTCTCAAGCATGAGGTCCCAAGTTCAAGCACTAGCATTGTCTGTGCCAGAGTGGTGTCCTGGTCTATCTTTTCTTGCTCTCCCTCACTAGTAAAGCAAATATCTTTTATTTTAATGGGAGAATCAGAGCATACTCTAGCTTATGCAGTGTTGGGGCTGGGGCTTGAACTTGGGACTTAATATGTGAGAATCTAGCACCTTATGCAATGCGCCAACGTCTGGGCTGCAAGATAAATATATTTTTGAAAAAAAAAAAAGATAAGGAAAAAGAAAGACTTATTTAAACACTCTGTCGGAAATCAGTGAGATTAAGTTAGGAGACCTGGGTTAAAAAAAAAAAAAAGACGAATTGATATAATAATCACTTGTACCCAGCCCCAGCTGTGGTGAAACTGTGGCTGAGTTTGTTGTGCCTCAGCCTCTTACTGCTGCAACGAGTCAAGCTTAATTGCACTCATAAAAGTATTAGATTATTCCTACAGAATATCAGTTAGAAATTTATGGTCCCGAATATTATGTAATAGGAATCTCAGATTGAGCTTTGTCTTTGCCTATCTTTATTTCTGTATTTGCCAGGCCAGATTTCAGTGACCAGTTGTGGGGACTCCAAAGTGGACATGGAGAGGTACCCAGCCCTGGCGTCCCTTTCACAGAAATTTATGAAATATGTTTGATTAGATCAAACTGGGTTTGGAATGAGATATGTTTTGTGTCTAGAGCTGGGACTGTTGGATTTTACTGATTTGGAGGAATTCAGTGAGCTTGTTCCAAATTTGGGATTTGTAGAAACCTGCAGATTCAGTAGGAGGGCTTAAGAATATAAAAGAAATGGGAAACCTCAGTGCTGCTTAGAAAAGTACTTCTGTTTTCTGAAGCTGCCTTCTCTCAGTGGTCTCACTTGAAGAGTTATTTATTTATTTATCTATCTATTTATTTATTTATGATAGAGACAGAGGAATTGTGAGGGGAGGGGAGAGACACCTATAGCACTGCTTCACCACTTGTGAAAACTTCCCCTCTGCAGGTGGGAACCGGGGACTTGAACCTGGATCCTTATACATTGTAATGCGTGTGCTCAACCAGGTGCACCACCAGTTGGCCCCCATGAGTCTTTTTTTTTTTCCCCCCAAGAGTCTTTTTTAAAAGATTTCCCCTCCCCCCTTCTTTCTGTAATATAATATGAAATAGAAACCTTTGCCTGTGGACCCTTTGGCAAATATGGATTCTTTTTACCTAGTTATAATGTATATTCTACGAGTTGTGAAATTTAACACACACACACACACACACAAACACGTTTTCTTTTTTTTTTAATAGGAATTTTTCTTTCCTTTATTTATTTTATTTATTTTTTAAATTTATTTCTTTATTGGGGAATTAATGCTTTACATTCAACAGTAAATACAATAGTTTGTACATGCATAACATTCCCCAGTTTCCCATTTAACAATACAACCCCCACTATGTTATTTATCATCCTTCATGGACCTGTATTCTCCCCACCCACCCACCCACCCCAGAGTCTTTTACTTGGGTGCAATATGCCAATTCCATTTCAGGTTCTACTTGTGTTTTCTTTTCTGATCTTGTTTTTCAACTTCGGCCTGAGAGTGAGATCATCCCATATTCATCCTTCTGTTTCTGACTTATTTCACTCAACATGATTTTTTCAAGGTCCATCCAAAGATCGGCTGAAAACGGTGAAGTCACCATTTTTAACAGCTGAGTAGTATTCCATTGTGTATATATACCACAACTTGCTCAGCCACTCATCTGTTGTTCAAACACGTTTTCTACTAAATATATACATTGTAGAAAAATTGGAGGGGGAGAAAACAAGCAAACATCAGTTACTTAAGGGTTAAGCTGTATCCAAGTGTACTTTTAAAATATAATCTTTCGTTTTCCTTAGGTGTTAAGGAAAAAAAGTTTAGTCAGTTTTATCTACCATGTGAAGAAGAGTATTGATCTTGCCTTTTTTTTTTTTTTTTTTAAACCGCCATTTTTGTAAGTCCCTAAGATGGCCAGTATTGTTCTTAGGGTTTTGGAGAAGTAAGGAAAGGGTCCAGAGCTGTGACTTGTCCCAGACACAATGAACTTATTGTTTTTATTTCTCTGTTGCTTCCATGTTAATAACTATGGAGTTGTTGGTGATTATTAACTGGTATTTAACTGTACGGAGAGAGTAGGGTGTGGAGTCATCACGCATAGTGTGAAGTGTCAACATTAAGAAGGTGATCTGAAAGTTTCGATTCAGAATTTGAAGTCTTTGCCTGAAACTTGCAGGTGAGTAGGAGCCAACTCGGCCCCTTTTAATTATTAGCCTTAGAGAAGTGCGTCAGGTTTTGCTGTAGTGTTTTTTTTTTTTTTTTTTTCTCATTTAACCTGAGATCTGCCAGCCCTCGCTAATTGGTTAAAAAAAAAAAAGTCATTAAAAGGCTCAGATTCCCTGTTGGACTTGCCTTGGAATGTGTGACTCAGCTCCTGTTTAAGTCCAAGGACCCTGGATTTGCTGATTCAAGTGCATGGCCCATACTTCCCTTGAAGCAAAGCAGAGGTAGCAAGTTCAGTTTGAAGAGTTCTTGGAAAGTTCTTCTACAGTTTGGTAAACATCTTGGGGACTGGACACATCTATTTGGAGTCTATCTTTGAGAGTTGCTGCAAAGAGTATTATCGACTTAACAGTGAGTGTGGAGGTGTAAACTGATGCCAAGGACTTAGTTCAGTTGGAGTGAAAGATCTTATTTGCTGACACTTCTTCTAAATGGGAGTTGAAAACAATGTCTGCTTTGTCCAGTGAGAATCAAGTCTGCCAAGCATAAAACAAAACAAAAGAAAACAAAACAAAAGGTTATGCTGTGGAACAGGATAAGAGGACACTGCAGAATAACAGATCTCATACCAGTAAATGGAAGATTTGCAAAATGGACATACAAACTTCTACAATGAATGCTGTAGAAATCAGTTTTGTTTTTTGACTAAATACACAAAGCAACTGTGGCTCTGAGTTGATTCAGATCTAGACCAGTGCTACACATAGCACACCTGCATAGCATATACGAGATAAATAAGCCTCAGGTGACACTGTGTTTCGGTGCTAGCCAAGAAATTATGATTTTTTTTTTTTTAATTTTCATAGGTCTAAAGCAGTTTATGGGCAATAAACAAAATGTTTTCCTCTGCCGGTTTCTGAGACAAGAATTCTGTCTATATCTGATTCAGACTGTCTTTGGTTCTCACCTTTATCCTTAGAATCATTGGCCTGTGCGGGAGTCGGGCGGTAGCGCAGTGGGTTAAGCGCACGTGTCGCAAAGTGCAAGGACTGATGTAAGGATCCTGGTTCGAGCCCCCGGCTCCCTACCTGCAGGGGAGTCGATTCACAGGCGGTGAAGCAGGTCTGCAGGTGTCTCTCTTTCTCTCCCCCTCTCTGTCTTCCCCTCCTTTCTCCATTTCTCTCTGTCCTATCCAACAATGATGACATCAATAACCACAACAATAAAACAAGGGCAACAAAAGGGCATAAATAAAATAAAAAAAAGAATCATTGGCCTGTGAACATTAATAGGGAACAGTGTCAAAGAGGATAAGCTATAGAAACACTGAATAAATCCTTGAAGACGTGGATGTTAGGGACGAGCAGTGGCACATCAGGTTGGGTACACATGATCGTGTACAAGGATGCAGGTTCAAGCCCCACGTCCCCATCTGCAGGGGGAAGCTTCAGGAGTGGTGCAACAGTGATGCAAGCAGGTGTCTGTCTCCTCTCTCAATGGTTCTTTGTTCTATAAAATAAAAACAAATAAGTATTTTTCCAAAGATGTGGTTGTCAAATCCGATAAGTAGTTCAAATGATTTTGCTATTTTGGTGTGGAGTTTGAACACAGGAACAATTTTTAAAAAATTATTTTAAAGTCTTTTATTTATTTTATTTTATTTTTGAGAGATGCAGAGAGAGAAAGACACAGAGAGAAATACCAGAGCACTGCACAGCTCTGGCTTATGGTGTTGCAGGGGATTGAACCTGGAACTTCAGAGCCTCAGGCATGAGAGTCTCTGCATAGCCATTATGCTATCTACCCCCACCCCACAGGAACAATTGCATTGAATTATTATTATTATTTACCATTTTGTTTTAAGATTTTATCTAATGAGAAAGAAGGAGAGGAGGGGAGAGGAGAGGAAGGAGAGAGAGAACCAGACAACACTGGCACATGTGCTGCCAGGGATTGAACTCAGGAGCTCATGCTTGAGAGTCCAATGCTTTATCCACTGCACCACCTCCTGGACCACTTGAATTATTATTATTATTACTTCTGGTGGGGAAAAATTTAGTAAGGAGGATCAGAAATGTGGCATACAGACTTACAAAAGGCAGGCAGGCACTCAAATACATGGATAAGGAATCATGTTCATATCTCTGCAGTCATCCTGTGTTAGAATTTTGTTTGTTTATTTTCCAGCATTATTGCTGGGGCTTGGTGCCTGCACTATGAGTCCACTGCTTCTGTCGGCCATTTTTCTCTACTTTTTTGGACAGAACAGAGAGAACTTGAGAGGGGAAGATTGAGAGGGAGAAAGTTAGACACCTGATGACTTGCTCCCCCACTTATGAAGCGTCCCCCCAACAGGGGGCGAACTGGGTGGGGCAACTGGGATCCTTGGCGCATGTCCTTATGCTTTATACTATGTGAGCTTAACCCGGTGCACCAACACCCAGCCCCCAATATTTTTACCTATTATTGGATAGAGACAGAAATTGAGAGTGGAGGGAGAGATAGATATATATAGAGAGACACCTGCAGATTCATTGCACCTCTCATGAAGCTTTCCCCCTGCAGGTAGGGACTGGGGGCTTGAATCTGGGTCCTTGTACACAGTAATGTGTGCACTTAATCAGGTGCGCCACTGTCTGCTCCCCTCCACCCCCTACCCCACCAACACACACACACACACACACACACACACACACACACACACACACACACACACACACACACAAACACACACACACACACACACACTATGACTCTTTAGAGCCGCTCCGAGGTAAAGTGCCTCCTGCCCTCACACTTGCTGGACGTCCATTGACGCCTGGTTGTCTGCTGAGCCTGGGCTTCAGTGTTTGTCCTCTTGAGCCCGATGCTGGAGTGGCTGGCGGTGATTTGTTTCCTGTCCGTACAAAGCTTGCCTTGGGCGAATTAAAAAAACCTGTTTGTTTCCCCCATTCTCCTGCTCGGCTTTACCCATGATGCCTGCACTTTGATTATAGGGGTTATTAGGGGACAAGAGCTTCTTTGTATAGGAGCATATTTAATACAGTGGGATCTAGCGTGACTAGCGGATATAAAGTGCATGGAAGCAATTAAACTCGAGGGAAATGTCACGTGGGCTGAATTTCAATGTACAGGCAGATGGCACTGATTTTTATTTTATTTTTTTAGATCTTATACATAGAAGAGTGGAGAGTGAAAAAATAGAGGGAAGGAGAAGAGAAACAGACTGAGACTGTAAGGGAAGCACTCGCAGATACGAGGGAAGGAGTAATTTTTATTTTTTTGCCTTAAGGGTTATTGCTGGGGCTTGGTCGAATCTACTGCTCCTGGAGGCAGTTTTTCCCCCTTTCGTTGCCCTTGCTGTTTTATCGTTGTTGTGGTTACTATTATTGTTGTTATTGTTGCTATCGTTGTTGTTGGAAAGGACAGGGAGAAACAGAGAGAGGAGGGGAAGACAGAGACAGGGAAAGATAGACACCAGTAGACCTGCTTCACTGCTTGTGAAGCAACCCCCCTGCAGGTGGGGAGTCTGGGGCTCGAACTGGGATCCCTACACCGGTTCCTGCGCTTTGTGCCACGTGCACTTAACCTGCTGTGCTACCTACCACCTGCCCTCCTGGAAGGAGTTAATTTTTTTTTTACTGCAAAAATTTTATTTTGAGAGAGATATAACCCAGTATGCCTGGTTGCAAAGGAAGGAGTAATTTTTAACATTTGGTTAAAGAATAGGGAAGCTTCTGATAGAAGGGATGGGGTATGGAACTCTGGTGGTTTGAACTGTGTGGAATTGCTTTTTTTTTTTTTTTTGCTTCCAGGGTTATTGTTGGGGTTCGGTGCCTGCACTACAAATCCACTGCTCCTGGAGGCTTTTTTCCCCATTTTGTTGCCATTGTTGTGCTTGTTGTAGTTGTTATTATTGTCATAGTGGTTGTTGTTGCTGGATAGGATAGAGAGAAATAGAGGAGGGGAAGACAGAGAAGAGGAGAGAAAAGATAGACACCTGCAGACCTGTTTCACCCCTTGTGAAGCGACCAGCAGACCTCCTGCGGGAGGGGGGGAGCTCGAACCAGGATCCTTTCGCTGTCCCTTGCGCTTTTTAACCCACTGCGCTTACTGCCCGACTCCCAACTGTAATTGTAACCCTGTTTGTTATCTTATAATCTTGCTAATCATTATTAAATCACTAATAAAAAAGAAAGAAAGAAAATCCAAAGGCCCAAGCCAGTATGTTTTATTTATTTATTTATTTATTTATTATTGGCTAGAGACAGAGAGAAATTGAGAGGGGAAGGGGAGATAGAAAGGGAGAGAGAGGGAGTCGGACTGTAGTACAGCGGGCTAAGTGCAGGTGGCGCAAAGCACAAAGACCTGCATAAGGATCCCGGTTTGAACCCCGGCTCCCCACCTGCAGGGGAGTCGCTTTACAGGCAGTGAAGCAGGTCTGCAGGTGTCTATCTTTCTCTCTTCCTCTCTGTCTTCCCCTCCCTCTCTCCATTTCTCTCTGTCCTATCCAACAACAACAACAACAATAATAACTACAACAATAAAACAACAAGGGCAACAAAAGGGAAAAAATAAATAAATATAAAAAAATTAAAAAAACAAAAAGAAAGGGAGAGAGAAGCTTTCCTCCTGCAGGTGGGGGCCAGGGGCTTGAACCTGGATCCTTGTGCACTGTAATATGAGTGCTTAACCAGGTGCTCTATCGCCTGGCCCCAGCCAGTATATTTTTTAATGGCATTGACCTTCATGTGAACTCTTTAAACATACAGATGTCAAAGAGCTGTGCTCTGTTTTGAGGCTTGTATCTTCCCGTGGATCACCTTCATCTCAAGGCTCCTGTATGTGTGGCACTTGGAGGCCGCATGACGAGTATGAAGGCGCTTCTTGCTCCAGTTTGTGCTCATGGCCACTACGAAGTTCCTGCCTGTGGCTGTCTTTGGATCAAGGGTTGAGAGAAGCATACCATTTCTCTTACTTACCTAGAATTTCCCCCATCTCTGTGATAGATGCAGTCCATGCAGACTCAGTCAACGCTGTCTCCTCGCTAAAGAAGGGTTTCCCCTCCTCCTCCTCCTCCTCCACCATATCTCCATAGTCATTTGATCTGTCTTAAGTAATTAGGCAGTTACTCATTGCTGTTGTTCATTAAAATGCCCTATCAAGTTTGTTAAAATGAAAGGATATGGGGTCAGGCTGTGGCATACCCCGCCGAGTACACATGTTACCATGCACAAGGACCATGCACAAGTTCAAGTCTCTGGTTCCCAAGCAGTGGAGTTCATGAGCTGAAGCTCTCTTTCTCTCCCTTTCTCCCTCTCTCCCCCACCTTCTGCTCCTTCTCCTTCCTCTCCTCCTCCCCCTCCTCTCTCAGTTTCTCTCTATCCTAAAATATAAATAAATAAATACAAACGGGTATATTTCACTACTCTGTTAACTTTTGTTTTTTTTGCCTGAGCACTGGTCAACTCTGGCTTATGGCGGTGTGGAGGGGATTGAACCTGGGAGCTCTGTTAACTCTTTACATTATAAAACAGGGTGTGTTCTTTCTGTGTTCTTCCCTTTCTTTTCATCCCCCTCACTATCATCATCCTCCTCTTTATTACTTTTTCCATTTTTCCATTTCTTTCTTTCTTTCTTTCTCTCTCTCTCTCTTTTTTTTTTGTTTTTTTACCAGAGTACTGCTCAGTTTTGGCTTATGTTGGTGCAGAGTATTGAACCTGGGACTTTGGAGCCTCAGGCTTGAAAGACTGCATAACCATTATGCTATCTAACCCCACCCTCATAATCCTTGTTATTAAGGAGACAGAGAGAACCAGAGCATCACTCTGGCGTAAGTGACCCTGGGGCTGACCTCATGACCTCCTGCTTGTAAATCAGATGCTGTCCCCACCGCACTACCTCTCGTGGTGCGAGAATGGACATACTCTTCATGCCCTGCACCTACTAGTCCTACGTATCAATTTGTTAAATTAACCAGAATGTTCCTGGGTGGTCCCAGCAGAGCAGAGGTGGCTGCTGTTTGATGAGAAGTAACAGTGCCACAAGTTTGATTAGAATTTGAGTCCTAAAATAATAGACAACCCATGATGATGTTTTTTTTTTACTCCAATGGAGAGTGCTTTTTCTTTTTCTCCTTGATACCATGAACCTTTTAATGAGAAGGACCAAATCTTGCCCCACTGATAACCTCTCCAAGTGTCTGGTCCGATGCCCAGCACACACGTGGACTCCAGTTACTATTTGCTAGAAGACATAGAAATGATTAAAAAGAAAATCACAGGAGTCGGGCTGTAGCACAGCGGGGTTAAGTGCATGCACGTGGTGCAAAGAGCAAGGACTGGCGTAAGAATCCCGGTTCAAGCCCCGGCTCTCCACCTGCAGGGGAGTCACTTCACAGGCGGTGAAGCAGGTCTGCAGGTGTCTGTCTTTCTCTCCCCCTCTGTCTTCCCCTCCTCTCTCCATTTCTCTCTGTCCTATCCAACAACGATGACAACAATAATAACTACAATAAAAAACAACAAGGGAGCTTCTCTCTTCTCTCTCCTCTCTCCTCTCTTCTTTCTCTCAATTGTTCTCTCATTCTCTCTCTCTCTCATTCTTTCTCTCTCTCTCTCTCTTTCTCTCTCTAATTCTTTCAAAAAAAAAAACAAGGGCAACAAAAGGGAATAAATAAATATAAAACAAAAGAAAATATTTAAAAAAAAGAAAATTGGGGGTCAGATGGTAGCACACTGGGTTAAGCACACATAGTTTGACGAGATCGGGCGTGTTCAGGGTGGTATGGCCGTAGACACACACATAGTTTGAATCTCGAGGACCAGTGCAAGGATCCTGGTTCGAGTCCTCAGCCCCCAAACCTGCAGGAGGGGTCATTTCATAAGTGCTGAAGCAGATCTGCAGGTGTCTTTCTTTCTCTCCTCCTCTCTGTTTTCTCTCTCAATTTCTCTCTGTCCTCTCCAACAACAGCGGCAGCAACAACAATAATAACAGCAACAACAGTGGAAAAAAAGATGGCTGCCAGGAGCCATGGATTTATAGTGCAGGCACCAGCACCAGCGATATAACCTTGGAGGCAGAAAAAAAAAATCCACGTTTAGATCATCTGATGCTTCTTTTCTGTGCAGGAAGCCAGTGGATATTCATTGAGCTCACACTATCTGCACAGTTGGCTACACACGAAGCCTTGTACCTTTCTTTATATTTCTTAGTTTCACTCTAAGTTCCTGAAGCAGAACAATGATGATCCAAGAGATCAGTTGCTGGGAATAATCCAGTATATTTCTATTGCTAGATAACTTCCACATTCCTTTCTATGCTGGAAATACTGTCTCTTCTTGCTCCCCACCCCACGGCTCCAAGATTATAAGCTTTCCAAACAGAACTGAACTGGAGAGGCTTTTTCTTTTTTTTAGGATGTGAAGTAAATGGGGAATTGAGATCACAACACCTTTGTCATTACGCAGATGAACTGTGTCAGTGGTGATATAGAGATGGCAGAATTGCTGGTTAGCAGCCAGTATTCAAACACAGCCTCAAGTTCATCCTCAGTGGTGTTCAAGATCATCCACAGACAGACTGGTAAGAAAGCTTAGCCAGATAAACCCAAGAGAATTGATTCCCCCGGGAACCCTCACTCAAAATCATTTATCTGCTAATGACATCTTTATTTAAAAAAAAATTGGCTAGGGCTCTTTTCTTTCTTTTCATGACCCTTAAGGTTCCAAGAACCAGGATTAAATAGTATTTAATAATCACTTTATCCGCAGCGCCACATTCCCAGACTGCCTTTTTTTTTTTTTTTAAATATATATATTCACTTTTGTTGCCCGTATTTTATTGTTATTGTAGTTATCACTGTTGTTATTGTTGATGTCGTCGTTGTTAGCTAGAACAGAGAGAAATGGAGAGAGGAGGGGAAGACAGAGAGGGGGAGAGAAAGAGAGACACCTACAGACCTGCTTCACTGCTTGTGAAGTGACTCCCCTGTAGGTGGGGAGCCAGGGGCTTGGTGCCTTTTTTTTTTTTTTTTTTTTTAAGATGCTTAGTCAGAAGAGAGAAAATGAGTCCTTCTCTGACTAGACTAAAGGCAGGAAGAAAAAAAAAAACAAAAAACTAAGGGGCCAGGTATTTGGTAGATGGCAGCTTACAATGTATAAGGTCCCCAGTCTCTACCAGCAGGGGGGAAAGCATCAGTGGTGAAGCAGTGCTGTAATTGTCTCTCTTTTAAATTTTTATTTATTTATGATTTGATAGAGACAGAAATTGAGAGAGGAGGGAGAGATAGAGGAGGAGAGATACCTGCATACTTGTTTCACCATTCATGAAGCTATCCGCTTGCAAGTGGGGACCAGGGGCTTGAACCCAAGCCTTTGTACACCGTAATGTGTGTGCTTAACCAGGTGCGCCACAACCTGCCACCACCTGTTTACCTCCACCTCCATAATTGTCTCTTTCTCCCTCTCTACTTCTCCCCTATCAGCTCTTCTCTGTCTGTTGCTATCCAATAAATAAGTAAATATTCTCTCTACTTCTCCCCTATTAAGTGCTGTCTGTTGCTATCCAATAAATAAATAAATAAATAAATATTTTCAGGTCTCATATGCTCTCTGACCATTCAGATTTCTTTGTTCGAGACCACAGAGTGTACTTCCTGCTATACCGGAAGTGCAAGGGTGCCTCTTGCTCTGTATTCTTTAGGTTTGCCCAGAACTTTCAGACCACCAGTATCAAATCAAATGTTGGGTCTCACAGTCTCTGGTTTGAGTCGTGAGGGAATAGGCCCTAGCGGGAGATACTGTAGACAAACCTGAAGGGTAAACTCGTAAGAGGTAGTGCTGGGAAGAGGTTCCTTGACCCTTCCCGGAACCGGGAACTGGGCATGACCTCAGGGTGCACTGGCTGCTGTGGAAAACAGAGCTGCAGGGCCTGGCTGGCCTCCAACCTTTCACTTGCTTCTGCCCACTGCTCACCAGGCCCTTCTTGAAAATAGTCCTTTTTCTGTTCTCTGGCCTCTTTGTCCCTGAAGACCAGTCCTCAAGGTCACAGAGCATGTCTTATTCTTCCTAGAATTTAAACCTAGGGCTGAATAAATAGGGAAAAGGGAGTGAGAAGGAAAGGAAAGCTTGATGAGAGATAATGGTGAGGCCTTTTATGGTTGCTGCTGTTGTCCTCAGAAGTTGAGCCTGGCTCGTCATGCGTACTTATGTGGATTTCTAGAACAAACACTACCTTGTCTATGCTAAGTGCTATCCATCTTTAATTCTCCCAGTGGCTACTTGGCAGAAACACTTTATTTTATTTTAATTTAATTTTTACCAGAGCACTGCTCAGCTCTGGCTGATGGTGATGCAGGGGATTGAATCTGGGACTTTGGAGCCTCAGGCTTGAAAATCTCTTTGCATAACTATCATGCTATCTACCACTGTCCCACTCTCCCCCTCCCTGTTTTTACACTAAGTGTTTTTTATACCAGAGCACTACACAGCTCTGATTATGGTAGTACAGGGGTTTGAATCTGGGATTTCAGAGCCTCAGGCATGAAAGTCTTTTTCATAACCATTATGCTATCTCCCTAGTGTCCCCCCTAATTAATTAATTAATTAATTACCAGAGCACTACTCAGCTCTGGCTTATGGTAGTGTGGGGGGATTGAACCTGAGACTTTGGAGCCTCAATGAGTCTCTTTGCTTAATCATTATGCTATCTACCCCCACTGTTTTTCCCTTCTGTTTTTTTTTTTTTTTTTTGTTAAAGATAGAGACATTTTTGGGGAGGTGGGGCTAGGCAGTAGCACATCAGGTTGAGTGCAGGTTACAGTGTTCAAGTACCTGGGTTCTGACCCTCAGCCCCTACAGGCAGGGGGCAAACTTCACAAGTGGTGAAGCAGTGCTGCCGGTGTTTCTCTCTTTTTCTGCCTCTCTATTTTCTTTTCCTCTCAATTTCTCTTGTCTCTGGCTTATGATGTTGCAGGTTATTGAACCTGGGACTTCAGAGTCTTAGGCATGAGAAGTATTTGGCTTTAACTATTATTTCTCCCCCCCCCCCCACCGCTTCATTTTCTGGCTGTTTATACTCAATTAAAAAATATTTTTAAATTATATTTGTTTTTTCCTCTTTGTTGCCCTTGTTGTTTTTTATTGTTGTAGTTATTATTGTTACCGATGTCATTCATCATTGTTGGGTAGGACAGAGAGAAATGGAGAGAGGAGGGGGAAAGACAGAGAGGGGGAGAGAAAGACACCTGCAGACCTGCTTCACCACTTTTGAAGCGACTCCCCTGCATGTGGGGAGCCGGGGATTCGAACCGGTATCTTTATGCCGGTCCTTGCGCTTTGCAACACGTGCGCTTAACCCGTTGCGCTACTGCCTAACTCCCATGGTTTTGATTTTGGTGCCAGGAACTGAACTGAGGGATTGAACTCATGCATGCAAGTCATATACTCTATTACTGAGCTTCATTCCTGACTGCGGTTCCTCTTTATGACTGAAGGGTATCCCACTGTGAAGCACTATTTCAGTTTGTTCATTCATCTGCTGGGGGGTTGGGGTGCATTTGACATGTCTCCACTTTTGGAGAGTCACACTTAATTTTCTTTTTTGGAGGAGAGGCAAGTGGTTGTCCTTTCCTGCGGTGGTCTCTGCAGCACCACCAGCAGATTGAAATCTGTGGAGTTTCACAAGTAGGAATCCAGTCCCTGTGAATGTGTTTCCTCCTGAGGTGGGCAGGTGTTGGCTGTAGGGGTGTCACAGCAGTTGTAGGCAGTATTCAAGAGCATTGTAGCCAAGACATTCTGACCTGAACCATGTCTGTGCTACTTAGTGAGCTTGCATCACTTCAGCCAGCTTCCGCTTCCTCCTCTGTAAAGTGGGAACTACCTTGGTCACTTCCTTGACATCAGGGTCATGCTAAAGAGGGTGTGTAGCCTGGGGCGACTCACGTGGTGTAGCTATCGAAATCAAAACATAAACCAATATAAATAAAAGCTATAAAAATCGGTGCTTAAAGTTGGCAAGTTGGCTGCTTCCATTTTTGTACCAAACATTAAACACTGACCCTAGTACTAGTCACTACTCCAGTTGCAGTAATCCAAGATGGAGCACCAGTTTTGCTGAGACAATCAGATGCCCCTCTTGCATGTGTTAATGACTTTCCTGAGTTCAGTCTCCGGCAGCACATGTACCAGAGTGCTATCTTGTGTGTTTTTTTCTAGTCTCTCTCTCTCCTATCTTTTTCATTAATATAAATAAAGTATTTAAAAAAGAACAAAAATTTGGGGCATGGGAGTAGATAGCATAATGGTTATGCAAAAAGTTCTTATGCCCGAGGCTCCAAAGTCCTAGGTTCAATCCCCTGCGCCACTGTAAGCCAGAGCTGAGCAGTGCTCTGGTAAAGAAAAAAAAAAAAAAATGAAGTTACTAGGTTTTATAGCATGGAGCTTCCTCAAGAAGCTAAAGATAGAACTACACTCTAGTAATCCTACTTCTGCATACCAATTAAAGAATAGGAAAACTTTAAGATAAAAAGATGTACCTACTCCAAGCTTTATTTTATTTTATTTATTTATTTTTTAAAATTTATTTCTTTATTGGGGAATTAATGTTTTACATTCAACAGTAAATGCAATAGTTTGTTCATGCATAACATTCCCCAGTTTCCAAGCTTTATTTTAATGTTCTTTACAGTAACTAAGATGTAAAGTGACTGAAGTACCCACTGATAGATCCTGAATAAGGAAGATTCTGGAGTACTGTGCAGCTACAGAAGGATGGACTTACTTGTTAAAAAAACAAAAGGAAAAACCACCACGTGTTGGATGATTTCACCCGTGTATGCAATATAAATATAAGGAAATAGCACTGAAGATCAGACAAAGGAGATTAAAAATATAAGCCAGTAGATACTAACCTCAGAACTGAGGGAAAGTGTAATAAAAGGCAGGGGGATGGGAGACAGACTGGGGGTGTTGAAAAAAGATGCTGGTTTGATTTGTGAGAGAGACAGAGGGAGGGAGATTGATTGGCAGAGGGTAGTTAGCATAATGGTTGTGGGAAGAGACTCTCATGCTTGAGGCTCCAGAGTCCCAGGTTCAATCCCCTGCATCACCATCAACCAGAGCTGAGCTGTGCTCTGGTAAAAAAAAGGGGGGGGGGGATCAGGTGGTAGTGCAATGGGTTAAGCACACATGGCACGAAGTGCAGGGACTGGTGCAAGGATCTGGGTTTCAGCCCCTGGCTCCCCACCTGCAGGGGGATCGTTTCATGGGTGGTGAAGCAGGTCTGCAGGTGTCTATCTTTTTATTATCCCCCTCTCTGTCTCCCCCTCCTCTCTCAATTTCTCTCTGTCCTATCCAACAACAACAGCAAGCAATGACAACAACAATAATAACGATAACAACAAGGGCAACAAAATGGGAAAAATGGCCTCCCGGAACAGTGGATTCCTAGTGCAGCCACTGAGCCCCAGCAATAACCCTGTTGGAAAAGAAGAGAGAGAGAGAGAGAGAGAGAGAGAGAGAGAGAGAGGGAGGGATAGATACATAGATATAGATGTGGGGAGCAGGCCAGTGGGATAGTTCAGCTGGAAGGGTGCCTGTTTTCCTGTTTTGTCTTGTGGGCAAGGCAAGTTTGTACCTTGGTCCTCCTCCACATGGGGGAGGAGGTACAAGGTTTGGTGCTCTTGTGTCTTTCCCCCTCTCTCTGTCTTTCTTTTCCCTCTGTCCAGAATGGTGACCACGACAACATAAACACAAAACAAGTCTTAGGAAGCCCAAGTCTGGGCTGTAGGGAAGGGGGGGGGCGGGGAGAGGTATTAGCTGTCTTGGACAGTGCGTTGCTTTACCATGTGCACCATCTGGGTTTGAACCCAGGCCCCACCACATTGCACTGAAGGAAGCTCTGGTGCCGTGGTTTCATTCACACTTTCTCAGTCTGCCTCTAAACAGACACATAGACAAGCAAACAAACAAACCAAATCAAGGCTTACGCTGCCCTGTTGGCCTCCTTCAGAGGAGGCAGAAGAAATCAGGGGTGACTCGTGAACCCCAGCCCCACCCTTGCATTCTGAAAGTGTCTGAACCGTGCCCAGCACTTTGAACAAGGCAGCACTTGAAGACAGACACACTGTCCCAGTTTGGCGTGGGAGGGTGCGACAAAAGAGTATTTGTTTCCAGGGGACCGGCACTCCCTAGTAAAATCCATTGTCTGTTTTCTTTTCTTCTTCCCATTGTCTGACCTTTCCATCATTCTGTTGTGACACATTTCAGAATGAAGTGGAGCTCAGAAACCAGGAAGGGATGAGTGAAGTTGAGTTTGCATGGCTGGGGGAACTGTTCAACTGGTGGAGTTCAGGACTTGCCTGCCCAAGGCTCCCTAACATTGCATGCACTGGGATAGTGCTCTGGCTTCTTTATGTTATATGAAATACCTAAAGGTAGGGCAGTGGCTCACCCTTAAGAGCACACGTATTACCATGCACAAGGACATAGGTTCAAGCCCTTAGTCCCCACCTGCAGGGGGGAAAGTTTTGTGAGTGGTGAAGCAGGGCTAATGGAGTCTCTCTTTCACCTCCTCCTCCACATACAACATTTTTTTCCTTCTTCATCTTCTCCTTCTTCCTCCTCCTCCTCCTCTTTTTAAAGGTTTTATTTAGGGGGTTGGGCTGTAGCGCAGTGGGTTAAGTGCACATGGTGCAAAGCCCAAGGACCGGCGTAAGGATCGTGGTTTGAGCCCCTGGCTTCCCACCTGCAGGGCGGTTGCTTCACAGGCGGTGAAGCAGGTCTGCATTTGTTTATCTTTCTCTTCCCCTCTCTGTCCTCTTTCTTTCCTTTCCAACAACAATGATGTCAATGGCAACAATAATGACAACAAAATGGGGAAAAATGGCCTCCAGGAGCAGTGGATTCATAGTCCAGGCACCGGGCCCCCAGCAATGACCCTGGAGGCCAGGAAAAAAAAAGAGAGAGAGAGAGAGAGAAAAAAAAAAAAAGAAGAACCAGACATCACTCTGGTATGTGTGTTTCTGGGGACTGAACTCCTTGGGGACCTTGTGCTTGAGAGTCCATCGCTTTATCCATTGTGCCACTTCCCGGACCACTCTCTTCTCTTCTTTCTTGCCTCTCACTCTCAATTTCTTTCTGTCTCTAGCCAAAGTAAATGAATAGAATAAAATAATTAGTAAAAACACGTAAAGTCAATGTATATATATTTTAATCTGGGGGAACAACTTGTTGAGTTTGCTGGAGCCAAAGCCAGACTGTAACAGCAGATGGGTGAGGTGAGATACTATACCCTTCAAGGCCTGTAGTCTACAGCCTAACCTGTGGATAAAGGGAATCTTGACATTTTAGTTACTAGTTTTTCTCAGAACCCAAGCAGCCTGACTATTTTCTGTTGGTCTGGGAGCCAAGGTACCCTGACTTACAAATGCCCATCTTCCAGAAGGCAGAAACACTTGGGCACGTGCCTGGGGCTTCCCAGGAAGTGGCCGGCTTTGGCTTTGCATCTCTAGCTCATAGTTGCCCAGAAAACACAGTGAGCTGAAATCAGTCTGAACTGGTCTAGAGAAAGAGTGAGAAAAGATTTGGGCCACTAACAAACATGAAAAAGTGCTCCAAGTCATTGATTGTCAGAGAAGTGCAAATAAAGACAACAATGAGATATCATTTCATTCCTATGAGAATGTCATACATCAGAAAGGGTAGTAACAACAAATGCTGGAGAGGTCGTGGGGACAAAGGAACCCTCTTGCATTGCTGGTGGGAATATAAGTTGGTCCAACCCCTGTGGAGAGCAGTCTGGAGAACCCTCAAGGCTAGACATGGACCTACCCTGTGACCCTGCAATTCCTTTCCTGGAGATATATCCTAAGGAGCCAAATACACGCATCCAAAAGGATTTATGTATACCTATGTTCATAGCAGCATGATTTGTAATAGCCAAAACCTGGAAGCAGCCTAGGTGTCCCAACACAGATGAGTGGTTGAGTAAGTTGTGGTATATATACGTAATGGAATATTACTCAGCAATTAAAATGGTGAATGCATCCTTCTTCACCCCATTGTGGATAGAGCTTGAAGAAATCATGTTAAGGGAGATAAGTCAGAAAGAGAAGGATGAATATGGGATGATCTCATTCATAAACAGAAGTTGAAAAACAAGACCAGAAGGAAAAACAATAAGCAGAACTTGGACTAGAGTTGTTGTAGGTGGGTGGGCGGAGGGTTCTGGTCCTGGAATGTGGGCAGAGGAGGACTTAGTGGGGGTTGAATTGTTATGTGGAAAACTGGGAAATGTTATGCATGTACACACTATTGTATTTCACTGTCAACTGTAAACCAGTAATCCCCCAATAAATAAAACTTAAAAATATGCTGAATTCACCTTCTTCACCCCATCTTGGATGGAGCTTGAAGGAACCATGTGGAGTGAGACAAGCCAGAAAGAGGAGGATGAATTTGGGATAATCTCACTCCTAGACAGAAGCTGAAAAACAAGATCCGTAGGGAAAACACTAAGCAGAACTTGGACTGGAGTTGTTGTATTGCACCAAAGTAAAAGACTGTGGGGTAGGTGGTGTGTGTGTGTGTGTGTTGGAAAACTGAGAAATGTTACCCATGTATGAACTACCGTATTTTAGTGTCCCCCCCTTTTTTGTTGCCCTTGTTGTTGTAGCCTTGTTGTGGTTATTATTGTTGATGTTGATGTCGTTCATTGTTGGTTAGGACAGAAATGGAGAGAGGGGGAGAGAAAGATAGACACCTGCAGACTTACTTCACCACTTGTGAAGTGACTTCCCTGTAGGTGGGGAGTTGGGGACTTGAACCCGGATCCTTATGCTGGTCCTTGTGTTTCACGTCACGTGCGCTCAACCTGCTGCGCTACCGCCCGACCCCCCGTATTTTATTGTTGACTGTAAATCATTACTTCCCCCAATAAAGAAAAAACAAAAAAGGAAGGAAGAAAAGAAAAGAAACTTGGGCCACTGCCTGCAAGAGAAGGCTTATATGTCTGTGAGGTGACCTGGAGAGGAAAGGTATTCTCTGACCTCTGAAGATTGTTGGTCTTTGCCTTTAGCTTTTGGTCTGAGATGACTTTTCTTTGTTCCTGTTGTCTCTCTCCCTGCTTGTCGGTAGAAGCAACAAAAGTGAAAGACCTTTCTTTTATTTAGTTCTTTATCCATTCCTATTTTTAAAATTTTATTTATTTGCTAGAGACAGACACTGAGAGGGAGGTGGTCCATAGAGAGGGAAATGGAAAGGCAGATGCCTGCAGCACTGCCTCACCTTTTGTGAAGTTTTACCCTTATAGGTGGGGACCAGGGGCTTGAACCAGGGTTCTTGCACACTGACATGTGCACTTAACCAGGTGCTCCACTGGCCAGCCTCTCCAGACCTTCATTTTCCATGTGGACCAACCGTTCACAATTATGGTTATCATAATTGTCTCAAGCTTTGTAATTTTGGCTCACTTAAATATAACATGCCACTTAACTCAAAGATAATTGATCATGATCACTGGTAATTATTTATTTATTTTTTTAAAAAGAAAAACCTCAATTTTTTTGGTCACTTTTTTTTTTTCTTTTAACCAGAGCATTGTTCAGCTCTGTCTTATGGTGGTGCCGGGGACTGAACCTGGGACTTTGGAGCCTCAGGCATGAGAGTCTGTTTGCATAACCATTATGCTATCTACCCTCTGCCCTTTTCTTTCTTTCTTTTTTTCTTTCTCTCTCTCTTTTTTTTTTTAATGTTTTTATTTTCATGAGACTGAAGCACTAATGCAGAATTACCTCCTTTGACCCTGACTGTCTAGATAGTCACTTCTCCCAGTCTACAAATTGAACTCTTTCCTTTTGGGGAGAAACACATGCCACTATATGGAAAAAAGAGACTCTGGGGAGGAATTTAGCCCTTTATACAAAGCAGTGGGCAATACCAAGAACCAAAAATTGACTCTAGTGAAAGCTGTTTGTCATAATAGTGTTTGTTTATTTGTGTTTCCCTGTTGCAAAGTAGAGGTCCTCAAATGGTGGAATAATGGGATTTTTTTTTTAAATAATGCAACTTTTTTTAAACAAATACTTTTAGAATTAAAAAAAAATAGCTATACCACCCTTTTTAAAAAAGCACTACAATCTATGAAGAAAGGGACAAGAGTGAGTCTAGAGATCTGTACATCTTATTAATGGATTAAAAAAAAAACTTTGGGTTTCATGGACAAATCTTGATTAGTTTGATTTTGGGTGTGGACTTACCACTGATCCCTCCTTCTTGGCCTCAGGCATTTCAAAGTGGAGTGGGGAAGACCTTTAAAAATTATTCATTTATTGCATGGAGACAAAGACATTGAGAGAAATATGGGCAGGCAGATAGAGTCGGAGTAGGGAGAAAGAGAGGTACCTGTGAGGTTTCTCCCCTGCAGGAGGGTAGAAATCTGTTTTAAGGCAGCTGGTATGTTTTCTTTTCTCTCGAGCTTCCTCAGTTCTAGTAGGCTTTTCCCATCCAAATTTCCTTTCTACATTTATGTGCACATTATGAATTCAGAGCTGATTTCCCCACATGGCTGAAAATGGCGGTGCGTGTTCCACAGGAAACTCAGAACTGTGTCAGAAAAGCAGGGGAATGGATAATGGGCAGTCGTCAACAGATGCTCGCTCAAAGTAAAGCTGCCAGATACAACACAGGTGTCCAGTAAAATCTGAGTTTTAAATAAAGAAGGGACATATTTTTGGTGTACATATATTCCAAATATGGCACGGGGCACAGTATACTAAAATCACCTATCTGAAATTCAGCTTTTACAGGGCCACCTTCCATTTTATCTGATAAAACTGGCAAGTGAAGCCTGTAAGACCTCTCCTCTCATCTCATCTCATCTCATCTCATCTCATCTCATCTCATCTCATCTCATCTCATCTCATCTCATCTCATCTCATCTCATCTCATCCTGTCTCATGTTTCTTGTTGGCTTCTAGCATTTACAGTCTTTTTTTTTTTTTAATTTGAGTAGGTGCTGGGGAGTGACACAGTGGACAAGTTATTGCACTAATAGGAACTAAGAGAGGGCAGGGCATGAATAAAGTATTGGCCAAGCAGTTGCTTGGTGGCCTCAGGACAGAGTAGGTGTTCAAGTACCTGTCCACTTGATGCCAAGGTTGGGCAACACTTTGTTTTGGATGCTATTCTTGGGTCCTGCCTGTTTCATCACCCCATCAGCACATGCACTGAGAATGGATGGTTTTCCTGCTGATGGCCCTTTTGTGGTGCTTTTAGAGAATCACTTGCAGTAACTTCTCTCGAAGTTTGGAAGACTGTAGACTTTAACCTGTAACCAGTAATGTAATGTTTAACCTGTAACCTGTAATGAGTCTGCTTTTGACTTTTAAAAACATATCTTCCTTTACTAAGGATGTGTGATTGTTTAATGATATGGTGCACTGGCGGGGTGGTGAGAGAAGGACCACACACCAGCCCAACACTCTGGGTACATTCAGTACTGGGGATTGAACTGGGAGCCTCGCTATGCAAGTCCTGTGCCCTACCAGCTGCTTTTGATTGTTTTAGTAAAACTTATTTGTATGTCGTAGAAATCTTGTCAGTTTATCTGCTGAACTCCACAGTGGTCCTGGTCATTTTTAAAAAAATATTTATTTATTCCCTTTTGTTGCCCTTGTTGTTTTATTGTTGTAGTTATTATTTTTGTTGTTATTGATGTCCTTGTTGGATAGGACAGAGAGAAATGGAAAGAGGAGGGGAAGACACAGAGGGGGAGAGAAAGACAAGACACCTGCAGGCCTGCTTCACCACCTGTGAAGCGACTCCCCTGCAGGTGGGGAGCCGGGGGCTCGAACCGGGATCTTTATGCTGGTCCTGGAGCTTTGTGTCACCTGCGCTTAACCGCTGCACTACAGCCCAACTCCCATTATTTTTAAAAACACATTATAGACTATGAGATCCTATGTGAATAATCTTTTTAAATTCCCTCAGACATGACAAGTTATTGGTACTGTTCTGTGTAGTGACTGATTTCAGCTTGAATTTTAGTGGCGGGGCCACTCTCCCCAAAAACATGATCATGAGAGATAGATCATGGATGTTGATTGTCTACTGGGAGACTTTGGTTCACCCAGAGGATTGATTTATTTACAGTTGTTTCCTACCTCTTGTATCTGGCTTTGACTCAGAATGCCACCCGTGATGTTTTTCCTTCTTGGGCCCAGCCAGCAAACTCTTTTCCATGAGTGACAATTACTCTGCAGTTGCAACACGCACTCATCACTAGCAATGACTTTTGAATGTCACCTTGATCCATGAGCTCACAGGGTGTCAGATATCTAGGAAGGGAGGGACCTCTTAGGTACTTAAATGGGAAGCTCAGGGCGCCCTGTTGAGGCACATTGGTGACTAAAGTGATGACATTTGCTTTCAGTCAGGGCTTTTAGTGCTGTGTTTAAACCACCTCATGTCTTCCTTGTGAGGAAACAACTTATTTGCATGTGGCTGTAATTTCTGCTTCATTAAAAACAGAGTCACTATAACTTTATCCTAGAAGAGAGTGATTAAAAAAAAAAAAGCAAAGATTGGAGTGGTAGTCCACTGAGAGTAGGGTGCCTGTCTTGCCAGGTTCAAGTTCTGACAGTGCATGGGTGTGTCATGTAGTCAGGGGAAGTCTGGTGCCCAGATGAGCAGCCTGAAAGGAATGAGAGGACTCCCCTCAGCTCTAGGGTATACCATGACCTGCCCACTTGTCCTTCTCTGAGTCTGGCAAAGCAGGAAGGAAACTGTTATATAGTTGGACAGGAAAAAGAACAATTTTTTAAAATTAACGATCTAATAATTATTTTTCATTTTCTTTCTTTCTTTATTGTATGGAGACAGCCAGAAATTAAGAGGGAAGGAGGTGGTAGAGAAGCGAATGAGACAGAGAGACACCTACAGCCCTGCTTCACCACTTGCAAAGCTTTCCCCTTGCAGGTGGGGACTGGGGGCTGGAACCCTGGTCTTTGCAGGTTGCGACACGTGCACTCAACCAGGTACACCACCACCTGGCCCTGTGATTTAAAGTAATAGTGGTACAATTCCATATGGTTCCCCCCACCAGCGTTTCATGTCCCATCCCTTCCACTGGAAGCTTCCCTATTCATTTTATTTATTTTATTTTACCAGAGTACTACTCATCTCTGGCTTGTGGTGTGTGGGACTGAACCTGGGGCTTTGAAGCCTCAGGCATGAGAGTCTGTTTATATAACCATTATGCTATGTACCCCCTGCCCGAAGCATCCCTATTTTTTTTATCCCTGTGGGAGTGTGGATCAAAATTCTTGATGGGTGCAAAAGGTGGAAGATCTGGTTTCTGTAATTGCTTTTCCACTGGACATGGATATTCGCAGGTGGATCCATATCCCCAGCCTGTTTCTGTCTTTCCCTAGTGGGGCAGGGGTCTGGAGAAGTGAGTCTTGGGGACACATTGGTGAGGTCGTCTACTCAGGAAAGTCAGAATGGTGTCATGGTAGCATCTGCATCTTGGTGGCTGAAAGGCATTAAGATACAAAGCAGGACAAATTGTTTAATAAAAAGGAACCTAAAAATAGAAACAGAGGAGATGAAATTATAGGGGTCTTTGTGTGGTAAGAAGCTAGGAAATCCATTTTAGGTATGTTCCAAGGGGCCCATGACTTTAGTAATTTTTCCTGAGCCTGATAGCTAACATGCAGGTGGACTAAAAATATTGCCTGGGAAGATGGTGTTGAGAATAGGGCTAGGAAGCTGAATTAAGGCCGAGAGTAGCTCCTAAACTTGAGGAAAGCATACAATTACCATTAACTGTTTGCCCCATCCATCAGAGAAAGAACCATTTTTAGTGGAAGTGTCCATGGTGGCAGTAGAGGTGGGGTGTTGTGTGGCCATGGGAGGCCAAGAGATGCAGGGTAGACAGTAACCACAGTCCTCCATTGTAGAGGGAGGAAAAGGCCCTACCCTCTGCCCTTGTAGGCACACTGGAGAGAGAACATATGGGCATGGAAGATGGAACATGGTTCCTCAAACTACACACAGGTTAAGGCAGTGCAACAATGGAAGGAGCGTGAATGGAGGGGGTTCAGAGAAGATGGTGAGGTTTTAACTTTATTATTTATTTTGTTTTATTTTTTTATTTATAAAATGGAAACATTGACAAGACTATAGGATATGAAGGGTACATTTCCACACAATGCCCACCCCCAGAGCTCCATATCCAATCCCCTCCCCTGATAACTTCCTTATTCTTGACCCCTCTGGGAGTATGGACCCAGGATCATTGTGGAGGGCAGAAGGTGGAAGGTCTGGCTTCTGTAATTGCTTCTCCTCTGAACATGGGCGTTAGCAGGCATAGTTTTATATGTGACTTCCCAACTGTCTGCCATCTCCCCCATGGTTACATAATACTCAGTCCTGGAAGCAATGATGTCACTTATACTCATACAATTATTCTACATTTATCCTTAGAATAAATCCTTAGGGGGGCCGGTTAGGGGGGCCGGGCGGTAGCGCAGTGGATTAAGCACACGTGGCGTGAAGCACAAGGATCAGTGTAAAGATCCCGGTTTCAGCCCCTAGCTCCCCACCTGCAGGGGGGTTGCTTCACAGGTGGTGAAGCAGGTCTGCAGGTGTCTAATCTTTCTCTCCCCCTGTCTTCCCCATCTCTGTTGATTTCTCTCTGTCCTATCCAACAATGACGACAGCAGTAACAACAACAATAATAACAACAATGATGAAAAACAAGGGCAGCAAAAGGGAAAAAATAGCCTCCAGGAGCAGTGGATTCATAGTGCAGGCACCAGCAATAACCCTGGAGGCAAAAAAAAAAATCCTTAGGTTTCTCTCCTGTTCAGGTAAGATGTTAGAAGGCAAGGTCGTGAAGTGATACTGTTAAGTGGATGAAGACTACTTCATGAAGAAAGATATTTTGTGAACTTGAGTGACCCAACTAAGGGATTTACTGTATGACTTCTACTGTTTCATTTTATGATTATGCCCGGATTTTTTAAAATCTTATCCTCCTTATTAATTACTTAGATGTTTTTTTTTTTCTTTCCCATTTTTCCCCTTTAAAAAAAATATTGAATCATTAAACAATTCCCTTGGGAAATTCAATCAAGTACATTGCTTTTTAATTTTCACTCCTTATGTAGGAAAATAGCATCAGGTTGGCGGTCAGTCCCAAAAGAGTTGTGCCATTGTTGTATATTTATATTATCTGTTTAGATGCATTATTTAATATTCCTAGAGTAGACTGCTGCTTTATTTCTCCTCCTCCTCCTCCTCCTCCTCCTCCTCCTCCTCCTCCTCCTCCTCCTCCTCCTCCTCCTTCTTCTTCTTTCATAGTAACAGCACCAGCCCAAACTTGCTTTAACCTTCCTGGCTGTCGCCAAAATGTTACCAGGGAAACATCACATAAGAATGGGCTAAAACAAGGCCCTTGGTGTTTTTGAGAAGAACGATTTTATACTCAAGAGAAACAGGTTTCTTTCCCCTCTTTCAGGGGTAGAAGTAGGAGTTGGGTGGGGATATGGATTCATGACTTCTTTTTTCCTTTCTCTTACTCTCTCCTTTCATCTTTTATTTTATTATTTTATTTCTTTTGATAAGATAAAGGAATTGAGAGGGAGATGGGGGAGATAAAGAGACACTTGCAGCACAGCTTCCCCACTCATGAATCTTTCCCACAGTCAGTGGCTTGAATCTGGATCCTTGCACATTGTAATGTGTATACTCAGTAAGCCCCCTGGATTCACTTATTTTATTTTATTATTATTATTTTTTTCCTGGCCAGAGCACTGCTCAGCTCTGGCTTAGGGTGATACAAGATATTGAACTTGGGGCCTGAGAGCCTCAGGCATGAGAGTCTGTTTGCATAACCATTATGCTGTCTCCCCTGCCCTAGGATCACATTTTTACCTTAGATTCTGCCTAGGTTTTACTGCTCCAGGCTGAGTTTTTCAGGTAGAGGGGAGACACACCACATCACTGAATCTTCCCCCAATGCACTAGTGCTCCCATTTAATGTGCTGGGGACTCTAACCTGGCTAATGTGCTTGGCAAGGTCGAATTCTCCCTTGTGAGCTATTTTACTGGCCCTGTATAACACTCCTTTTTTTTTTAATTGCCACCAGTGTTATCACTAGGGTCCAGTGCTATCACTGCAAATCTACCACTCCCAATGGCTATTTTGTTTCCCTCTTTTTATTTGATAGGACAGGGATAAATTAAGAAGGGAGGGGGAGATAGAGAGGGAGAGAGAGATAGATACCTGCAGACCTGCTTCACTGCTTGTGAAGTATCCTCACTGCAGGTAGGGAGTGGGGATTCAAACCTGGGTCCTTATGCTTGTCTTTGCTGATAGTACTATGTGTGTTGCTTCACCTGGTGTGCCACCATCTGTCCCCTTAGATTTTTCTTTTTCTTTTTCTTTGAAAAACACAGTTTTTAAATATTGTGTGCTGGGAGTCGGGCAGTAGCACAGCGGGTTAAGCGCAGGTGGCGCAAAGCACAAGGACCGGCGTAAGGGACCTGGTTCAAGCCCCCGGTTCCCCACCTGCAGGGGAATTGCTTCACAGGTGGTGAAGCAGGGCTGCAGATGTGTGTCTTTCTCTCTCCTTCTCTGTCTCCCCCTCCTCTCTCCATTTCTCTCTGTCCTATCCAACAACGAATACATCAATAACAACGACAATAATAAGTACAACAATAAAACAGCAAGGGCAGCAAAAAGGGAAAATGAATAAATAAATATTAAAAAATATTGTGGAACCCTACAGCCTCAGGCAGGAAAGTCTTTTTTGCATAACCATTATGTTGTCTCCCCATCCCTAATTATTTTATTTATTTACTTATTTATTTATTTATTTATATAAAGAGGAAGAGGCAGGGTGGCGGCATGTCTGGCTGAGTATGTGCCTTTGTCCCCACCTGCAGAGTGGGAAGGTTCACAAGTGTTGAAGCAGGGCTGCCGGTGTCTCTCTGTCTCTCTTCCTCTCAATTTCTGATGGTCTCTATACAATAAATAAATAAAGATAATTAAAAATATTTTATTTATTACTGAGAAAGATAGCAGCAGAGAGAAAGAATTAGACATCACTGGTATATGTAGTGCTGGGGCCTGAACTTCGGACCTCATGGTTGATGGTGCATTGCTTTATCCACTGTGCCACCTCCTGGAGCACTGTAATTTTTTTAGAAAAAAATTTTATTATCTTTATTTATTGGCTAGAAACAGCCAGAAATTGAGAGGAAAGGGGGTGATAGAGAAGGAGAGAGACAGACACCTACAGCCGGCTTCACCATCCATGAAGCTTTCCCCCTGCAGGTGGGGACCAGCGGCTTGAACCTGGGTCCTTGTGTATTGAAACATGTGCACTCAACCAGGTGTGCCAACACCCAGCCCCTAGCACTGTTTTTTTTTTTTTAAATTATTATTTTTTTAATTAAAATTTTTTTTATAAGTTTTAAAATATTTATTTTCCCTTTTGTTGCCCTTGTTGTTTAACACTGTTGTGGTTATTGATGTTGTTGTTGTTAGATAGGACAGAGAGAAATGGAGAGAGGAGGGGAAGACAGAGAGGGGAAGAGAAAGAGAGACACCTGCAGACCTGCTTCACCGCTTGTGAAGCGACTCCCCTGCAGGTGGGGAGCAGGGGGCTTGAACTGGGATCTTTATGCTGGTCCTTGCGCTTTGCGCCACCTGCGTTTAAGCTGCTGCGCCACCGTCCAACTCCCTTACATTTTTATTTTTATAGGCCTGCTTGAGAAATTATCCATGAGGTCACCATGCTGATGCCATGTGTTTGAGCCCTGATATCACATGGAAGGACCATGAATAGTGAAGTGGTACTGTGGTGTCTCTGTCTCTCCCTCTTTCTTTAGAAATAGAAGGAGTGGTCTGCAAGGTGGCACAGTGGATAAAGGGTTGGACTCAAGCATAGGAGTCCTGAGTTCAATCCCCAGCAGCACATGCACCAGAGTGATGTGTGTTCCTTTCTCTCTCCTTCTATCCCTCTCATAAATAAATAAATAAATAAATAAATAAATATTTTTAAAAAAATGAAGGACAAAATTGCCCAGAAAAGGCCACTGAGTGGTGGTATCCCTTATGCCTAAGACCCAGCTACTTCATTTAAAAGCCACTCCCCCACACACAAATAATTTGTAAAATAAATGAACATAGGCTCTGCTTTTTCCTTTTATCATCTCTAGCCAAAGGTTGCCTTTGAGAGGAGTTGCACCTAGTTAATTTGGTTAACACGTCAAGAGAGCCAGGAAAGCCATTTGCGGTGCCAGCCTGATGGATTCTCAGTGGGTATGGACACCCTTTTGTGCAAAAGATATAAATTGCCTTACTGATTCATAACTTGCAAAAAGGAAAAAAAAAGTAAAAGAAAAAAAAAGAAAACCCAGTTGCCAGTCTCCAAATAGTGCTGGTCTCAGGGCCATCCAGCAGACCAGTGTAATACAGTGGTCTCTTTGTTGGTGGGGCCTTATTTGGTACAGTACAGCCCTGACTACCTGCATTTGTCACCTCTGTTTGGGTACTGTGGTTTTGTGCTTCCTTCTAATAACATTACTTGAGTTTGAAAAAAAAAATCAACAACTCACAGAAATAGTTTCACAAGCCTTACGTGATTAGAATTAAGGTCCGACATTTGGAAAAGTAGACAGATGAAGTAAATTTAAGAGGCTTGAAATGGGGCCAGGTGATGGCGCATCTGGTTGAGTGCACATGTTACAATGCACAAGGACCTGGGTTTGAGCCCCCATTCTCCACCTGCAGGGGGAAAGCTTTGTGAGTGGTGAAACAGTGTTGCAGGTGTGTGTGTATGTGTATGTGTGTGTCTGTCTTCCTCCCTTTCCATCTCCCCCTTCCATCTTGATTTCTGGCTGTCTCTATCTAATAAATAAAGATTAAAAAAAAAAAAAAGGCTTAGAAACAAGGACCGGTTCTTCATAAGCAAGGCCTCAAAGCTATTCTCAGAACAGTTCCAGTGAGGCGAAAGGCAAACCAGAGAAGCATGCCACTATCATTTTGGGGATCATAAAATATGAATGGTAACAAACTGGTTTTCAGGGATCGCTGGTTCACTCAGCAAAATGAGTCCCAGTCCAGAGGCTGGTATGGTCTGTTCTTCAATGCTCCAACCCCCCCCCCCCCCAGAGTCGGACATTTTAATTTAATTTAATTTAATTTAATTTAATTTTATTTTATATTTTGCCTCCAGGGTTATTGCTGGGGCTCGGTGCCTGCACCACGAATCCACTACTCCTGGAGGCTCCCCCCCTTCCTTTTGTTGCCCTTGTTGTTTTATTGTTGTTGTGGTTATTATTATTGTTGTTATTGATGTCACTGTCGCTTGATAGGACAGAGAGAAATTGAGAGAGGAGAAGACAGAGAGGGGAAGAGAAAGATAGACACGTGCAGACCTGCTTCACCATTTGTGAAGCAACCCTCCTACAAGTGGGAAGCTGGGGGCCCGAACCGGGATCCTTAAGCGGGTCCTTGTACTTCACGGCATGTACACTTAACCCGCTGCGCTACCATCCGACCCCGGAGCTGGACATTTTTAGGGTGATGTGTGTGGTCTTGTAGCTCTCAGACGTATAGTTTATTCCTCTTTGGGCAAGAGAGGCAGACCTGGTTTTCACTTTGTGGAGTGGGGATTATGTTAGTGGGATTAGACAGATGGACTTTGAGCTGGAACTTGAGGTGGAGTTAGATGATGTCTAGTTAAAAATGATTTCAACCTTGGTTACTGCTGTTATAGAAGAATTGTCATGCTGAGTCGATAAGTTGCCCCGTTTAAATGAAATCTTTTACGCAAGATTTGGGTGTATGGGTGGTTGCAAGAAGGGACACAACACAGGGAAACGTGAAATATGGTTGCAAGAGACCCAACTGCCCAAAGTGACTTTCATGAGACACTTGAATTTGAATATGAAGACAGTGAATGAATACTCTGCTTTATCCAGACTTGTCTGACCAGTCGCACTCAGTGGTCAGACTTATTATATCATCTTGGAAGGTGGATTCTGTTATTGCTTCAATTTCACTGATCAGACCAGTTCAAAGGAGACCCAGTTATGTCCTTGGCTCTCCTAGCACTAAGATCCATGCCTGATCTCATGCCTCCGTTTCTGCCCCCCAGACCCCCATGCTTTTCTTGTGACTTCTTCAAAACATGAATAACCCAAATTGCTTCAGTGCCTCTTCAGAAGAAATGACCTTGTGTAGCGGTTGAGAGTTCTACCGCTACGGCTCCTAGAGTCCGAATGTTTGGTTCACTTCTCAGCTGTGCATCTCAGAAATGTCTTAATTTTCTTCCCCTCAAAACACAGATGTTAACAAAAGCACTAGCCAACAGGGCTGGCTCCAGGGTTAAAACTCAGTTTGTGTGAAGTATTTAGGCAAGTGCTTAAGAAATTCAGGTGTGGAATCCATGATCTCCCCCATCTCCCATAAAAGAGCTCCCCCCCCCCCCATGTCAAGCCCTAAAACAACTAACAACAGCAACAAAAATGGACACAGAAAGCCAGTGCCAAGTATCTACTAGTTTTCAGGAATGTCCAATGGTGGGATTCTAAATATTTCCGGTAGGTTTATCAATTTAGAAAACTACTCCCTGGGAGTTGGGTGGTAGTGAAGCGGGTTAAGTGCATGTGGCATGAAGCGCAAGGACCAGCATAAAGATCCTGGTTCGAGGCCCGCTCCCCACCTCCAGGGGAGTCGCTTCACAAGTGGTGAAGCAGGTCTGCAGGTGTCTTTCTCTCTCCCTCTCTGTCTTCCCCTCCTCTCTCCATTTCTCTCTGTCCTATCCAACAATGACATCAATAACAACAACAATAACTACAACAACAATAAAAAACAAGGTCAACAAAAGGGAAGTAAGTAAAAATTAAAGAAAAAAATTAAATAAAAAAAGAAAGAAAGAAAGAAAACTACTCCCTGAGATTCTGAGAGAGCTGAACCACTGGGGGGGGTATGATACCCTGGTTCAGCATGGTTTTCAGATGAACCACCAGCCCAAGCTTTTTTCTTTTTAAATTTTTTATTTTTATTTATTCCCTTTTGTTGCCCTTGTTTTACTGTTGCAGTTATTGTTTTTGTTATTAATGTTGTCGTTGTTGGATAGGACAGAAAGAAATGGAGAGAGGAGGGGAAGACAGGGGGAGAGAAAGAGAGACACCTGCAGACCTGCTTTACCACCTATGACTCCCCTGGAGCCGGGGGCTCGAACCCTGCTCCGTACGCTGGTCTTTGCGCTTTGCGCCATGTGCATTCAGCCCACTGTGCTACCACCTGACTCCCTAGCTCGTTTTTTTTTTTTTAAATATTTATTTCCTTTTTGTTGCCCTTGTTTTTATTGTTGTAGTTATTATTGTTGTTAATGATGTCATTGTTGGATAGGACAGGGAGAAATGGAGAGAGGAGGGGAAGACAGAGAAGGGGAGAGAAAGACACCTGCAGACCTGCTTCACCGCCTGTGAAGCAACTCCCCTGCAGGTGGGGAGCTGGGGGCTTGAACCGGGATCCTTATGCCAGTCCTTGCGCTTTGCACCACGTGTGCTTAACCTGCTGCTCTACTGCCCAACTCCCCCTAGCCCAAGTTTTATAGCTTGTGAAGCTGAGCCATTTCAACTCTGACAGCCAAGGGAACCTGTCCATTGCCACTTCAAGCTTAAAGTAACCAGCTTGAACACAAGGAGCTTTGCTGTTCTCCCAAAAAGAGAGTGTTGTGGGTTGAGGAATTCACCAGCTTTGCCCCTCTTTGAGCCCAGTTTTTTTCTTTCCTGACACCACTGACAAATATGGCCTCCTAGGAATGCCTCCATTCCTAAGGATAGCTTGAGGAGAAGCTGCTTCTTGTTTTTATAGAGGTACAGGAGGGCCCCGTGGGGTTGTTTTCAGGAAGGACTCTGCTTGCCCCACTTAGTAAACCTTGGGGAAGTGAATCTGATGACAACTTTCATCTCTTCAGGAAAGGAGCCATGAAAACACAGTGGGCCCCCGGCCTTCCCTGTTGTGTCTGTCTCTAGCGGGGTGAGATCATGACAGAACAGCAGCTTTATCTTGGATTCCCTTGTTTGGCCAACGGGCTCCGGCTATCACAGAGATTTCTGGGAAGAGCTTGGAGGTGGTTGGCTCTTGTGTTGCCTCTTTCTGGAGCCCCACTGGAGCTAGGGGAGGAGGGAAAAGGTGAAGGGGACAGGATTGCACTTCAGAGAGCACTTGTTGCCTTCTTGTAGGCTCTTCTTTTGCCCTTCTGGGCTCTGCTACTTGGAGAGGCTGTGTGATGTGGTGCCAAGATTCTGGGTCCCAAGCTTACCTCTTCTCTTGATAAAGTTTCTCTGCTTTACATTCTAAAACTCGCATATCCTCGAACCTTCACACCAGACATCATACAAACCTTTCTTCCTCCAGAGGCCTGTAAACTTCAGATGCATGGGCAGCTCATCTGCATTGGTCCAGGGCACTTTCTGGAGTTCAGTGTTGATTATTTAGGACTAAACCCATGTATGGATTCATTATTATTATTATTATTATTATTATTAAAGATTTTATTTATTTATTAATGAGAAAGATAGGCGGGGATAGAGAAAGAATCAGACATCACTCTGGTCCATGTGCTGCCGGGGATTGAACACAGGATCTCATACTTGAGAGTACAATGCTATATCCACTGCGCTCTGACCACTGGATTCATTACTTTTTTGGAAAAAAATTTTTTTTCTTAAAAGTGTTATTTAATTTAAAGAAAGTGAGAGAGGGCAGGGGCAGGCAGAGATGCCAAAGATGCCAGAGCACATCTCAGTTCTGATTTATGGAGATGCTGGACATCAAACCTGTGACTTCCAGTCTCCCAGTGAGAAGGTCTGGTGCAGTACCATTGTGCTATCTCCTGGGCCTTGGGTTCATCATTATATCCCATAATCCCAGCAGGGAGGAAATGTTGCTTTCTGTGGACAGACCAGAAATAAACTATAACACAAGGCTTATTAGCCTCTAAAAGAAATGGAGGGAAATTTTGCTCTGGAAACCACCCCTCCCACCCAGCACTGATTTCAGGTGCAGACAGCAAGTGGTTCATTTTCCAGGCTTCTAGCCCAAGCCCTACCCTTTTCTGTCACATGACCTTGGTGAACTATGGCGCCTCTTGGGTGCGGTTGTGAGGGTTAGAGGTAGACTTGGTCTGGCCCCAAGAGCAGCACAGAGGGAGGCCCAGACGTGCTGCTTTGCCTGCCCCCAGCTTGGTACCAGCGCCTCGCTGTCTGCCAGTCCCACCAGCACGCCAGGGGCACATCTGTTGACTGTGTGATATCGAACCACAGGCTTGTGGCCAACTGGGGCAGGCAGTCTTGGCTTGAGACACTTTCATATCATTTTCTAGTGTCCCAGAGAATGTGCCTGCAGGTCCATTCAACTCTTCATCCCCCCCATTCTGATATATATATTTAAAAGATTTTATTTATTTATTAATGAGAGAGTAGGGGAGAGGAAGAACTAGACATCACTCTGGTATACGCACTGCTGGGGACTGAACTCAGGATCTCATGCTTGAGAGTCTAATGCTTAGTCCACTGTGCCACCTCCCGGACCACTCTATATTCTTTAAATTAACCATAATTCTACCTAAATAAGGGGTGAAAATCTCTTATAATACATCATTTTGGGTTTGGAGATCCATTGTGCACTATGGGGAGTATGTGTATCCTTTTAGATTTAAAAAATTTATTTATTTATTTATTTAAATTTTTTATTGGATAAAGATAGCCAGAAATCCAGAATGAAGGGGGTGATAGTGAGGGAGAGAGACAGAGGCATCTGCAACACTGCTTCACCACTTGCAAAGCTTTCCCCCTGCAGGTGGGGACTGGGGGTTTAGATTAAATGTTCAGGATTGCCATATAAGTTTTTTTTTGGTCAAGTGATAGAATATTCTATATTTTATGTTTGTACCTGTGGGTAATGGAGGTTTTTAGAGTGTTTGAATAATACTGAAATGATTTATGGGATCCTTTTTAGAAAAATATTATTTATTGTTTGTGAAGCTTCTCCCTTGCAAGTGGGGACTTGGGCTTGAACCTGGGTCCTTCCACATTGTAACATACGCTGTTTACCAAACGCACCACTGCCTGGCCCCTTGATATATGAGATTCTAAAGAATTCCAAAAATTCTTTGTTCCAATGAGGGTAGCTATAAATAATGGGGGATTGAAGAGCTACCATAATGGTTCTGCAAAAGACTTTTTTCATGCTTTTCAGGCTCTAGTGTCACGGGTTCAATCTCCCACACCACCATAAGCCATAGCTGAGCAGTGCAGTGAATCCAGAGAAGCCGTTAGGTCATTAGTTAGCAGTGAGCTAGAAGCAGCATTATGGGTGCACTGGACAGGCCTGTTGGCTACCAGGTGAGCCTAGGAAGAAAGAGGGGCGGCAAGAAATGCAGGGGATCCCAGTGCCCACACCAGCCCTCAGGAGGGTGTGTCCTCTGGGGAAGGTCAAAGAGCTGCAAGTTTGTTTTCCCTTGTCCTCCTCCTGATTCCAAGAGACTCTCAATGTGTTAGTTCACTGTACCAACCACTTACCTTCCCAGTTGTCTATCATCAAGCTGGGGGGGGGGGAGCTGTGTGCTGTGCTGCTCTATCAAGAGACTGTTTAAAAACGGTGAAGCAAACAAACTTCATGCTCCAGTAGGGGGTTTTTCAAGAGCATCCCCCCCGCATCTGTTTTAATAGTCCGTAATGATTTTGGAGGCCAAGAACCCTCCCTTCGTACCATCACAGACCATCTACCTAAAGCAACATTGTTTCCCCACTCTGGGCTGATGACATAGAGTCAGAAATCCACAGTGGCCTAGGTCCTAAGTCAACCCCATGGATTTTTTTTTTTTTTTTAAGAAAAATTGGAAAAAGGCTGATAGTACTACTTGGTGAATGAAGGACAATTACTAAAAGGAGACAGCAGCCCATCTGACTAGGGAAGTATAGGGAAGCAGCACTTAGTTCCAGCCATGGGAAAACACGGGGTCACAAGCTCCCTGAAGCTAGTTTATCAGAATCTGGTAGAGGGCTGGAGAGATGGCATAGTGGTTATGCAAAAAGACCTTTCCTGCCTGTGGTTCCAAGGTGCCAGGTTCAATCCCCACAGCAAGACCATAAGTCAGAGCTGAACAGTACTCAGGTCTCTCTCTGTATTGCTTTCTATGTAGCTCACTCATTAAAATTTTTAAAAAATATATGTGGAAAACTGAGAAATGTTATGCATGTACAAACTATTGTATTTACTGTCCAATGTAAAACATTAAACCCCAATAAAGAAAGAAATATGTCATAGAAAATATGCTAAGAAAAGTGTATATTAACTTATTTATTTGATAGGACAGGGAGAAATTAAGAGGGGGCGGGGGCATAGACACACACACACACACACACACACACACACACACACACACACACACACCTGCTTCACTGCTCTTAAAGCTTCCCCTCCTCAGATGGAAACCAGGGGTTTGAACTTGAGACCTGTGCTTGGCAAGGACAGTGTGCTCAACCACCTGGCCCCGACATATAAAATATTAGAAGAATTGAAAAAAAAAAAGTATCAGGCAGTAAAGAGGGGCTAGGAGAAGGTAGCTCAGAAAAGGGGAAGAAAGGAGAGACTTTGTGTAGGTTTTCAGCACTGGGCCCTCAAAGGAAACAGTTCATGGCGATGAGTGTGAGACAGGCAGGAAACAGTCCACGAGCAGTGTAGACTCTTCCATTGAGCCGCAGGCCTGTTGGTGTTTGCTGGAAGCTGGTTGGAATATTCCCGATTTGTTTTGTAAAGAGACATCTCTCTGACTGAGGATATTGACTCAGGGACGTTTCCTTTTACAGTCAGGATGGCCTCCGTCAGACCAATATTGTTCTCGGGTGTTCTCTTGTTTTGTTTGGTTATCTTGAATAAACACAGAGAGAGGCTGATTCATTTTTCTAGAAAAACAGGATGCACTAAAATACTGCAAGTGACAATGAAACAGACATGCTCACGTACAATAATATTTATAAAGGGACCAAGCAGTATGTGTAGGGGACACCTCTGTGGTGAGGCTCCAGGTTCTTCCCCATGACGCTCGCCTGGAGGCCTTGACCAACTTTCTTTGGGTCTCTGTTGGGTCAGATAGCAAATCACAGCCAACCACTGTGCTGAGCAGGTGCAAATTAGGAGTAGGTGAGAGGGCTGGTAAGATAGCTATGGGGTTCATTCCTTGTTTGCCTTGTGGGAAACCCAGTTTGAACCTGGCCCCCACCACACCGAAGGAAACTTTGGTTTTGTAGTCTTGTGTCCTCTGTCTCTATCTAAAATGAAAAAGAGAGGGGGAAAAGAGTAGATGATCTATCTAGTCCCTTAAAGGCCAGTAACCTTTAACTTGGATTTGAGTGATTTCCTCATGATAGGAACAATATACTCATGTGATTAAAATAACACAGGGTTGTGGAGGCAGCATAATGGTCATGCAGAAAGACTTTCCTGGGAGTCGGGCAGCGGGTTAAGCGCACATAGCACAAAGCGCAAGGACTGGTGTAAGGATCCCGTTTGAGCCTCCAGCTCCCCACCTGCAAGGGAGTCGCTTCACAGGTGGTGAAGCAGGTCTGCAGGTGTCTATCTTTCTTTCCCCGTCTCTGTCTTCCCCTCCTCTCTCTATTTCTCTCTGTCCTATCCAACAACGATGACAACAACAGTAACTACAACAACAAAAAGGAACAAGGGCAACAAAAGGGAACAAATAAATGTAAAAAAAAAAAAAATTCCTGCCTGAGGCACCAATGGCCAGGGTTCAATCCCCAGCACCACCATAAGCCAGAGCTGAGCAGTTCTCTGGTAAATACATAATGCAATAACATTTGCATACTCAAACCCCAGCATCACTATATGCCAGAGCTAAGTAGCACTCTGGTGAAAACAAACAAGCAAATAAAATAACATATTACATAAGTGTTCAAATACAAAGGAAACTGGAGACTATACAACACATTCAAAGGTATCCACTAATACTCCACTAAACAGTTACTGCCATTCTCCTCTTGTTTGGCTCTCTCTTTAAAAAAAAGTTTTACAATTTATAATGACTAACTGCTAGTTACTTTATTTTCTCTGAAGAGCTAGAGCCTTGTCTCTGTGTGTGTGTATGAGAGAGAGAGACACACACACACACACCACAGCACCAAAGTTTCCCCTGTACTGTGGTATTTTCCATGTGCTGTCAGGCACAGACCCTAGTAAGCTATTTCTACAGCCTCTACTTATTTTAACATTTTATTCTTATTGATTTGCCGTTAAATTGCAGTGCTACATACATTTGAGGAGCACAGCTCCACACACACCTGTATGCTTGTAGGCCTTGTTGTACCCACTCGAAAAGCTCTGGTTCCATTTTCACATTTCCTCTTTTGGCCTAGCTTGAGAACCTCACCACTTCAGGAAAATTTATTTTATTTCATTTCATTTTACTTTATTTTATTATTAGTGATTTAACAATTGATTTACAAAATTATAAGATACTGGGTATAGTTGCACACTGTTCCCACTACTGGAGTTCTGTGTCCCCATTCCCTCCACTGGAAACTGCAGTAGTTTTCCCAATGTCACAGATATGGGTTGACTATTTCTGTAACTCTCTCTCTCTCTCTCTTTCTCCCTCTGCCTCTCCCCCTGTCTCTCTCCCCCTGTCTCTGTCTCTGTCTCTGTCTCTCTCTCTATATATATATATATACACCAATTTTTGTTAAATGGTCCTGCCTTCTCTTCCTTTTTCTTTTTCTAATTTTTAAAAAATATTTATTCCTATTTGTTGTCCTTGTTGTTTTATTGTTGTAGTTGTTGTTGTTGATGTCATCATTGTTGGATAGGACAGAGAAAAATGGAGAGAGGAGAGGAAGACAGAGAGGGGGAGAAAGATAGACACCTGCAGACCTGCTTCTTAGCTTGTGAAGCGACCCCCTACAGGTGGGAAGCCAGGGGCTCGAACCGGAACCCTTACGCCGGTCCTTGCACTTTGCACCACCTGCACTTAACCTGCTGTACTACCGCCTGACTCCCTCTTTCTAAGTCACACCTTTCTAAGTCACACCTACCACTTCTGAGTTTCCTTCTGTTTATTTTAATTTTTTCCTCTTCTAAGAGTGCCGATGGAATTGGAAGCTAGAGCCCTTTGGTCATCTTCCTTTAACCTCTGGGAGTATGGACCAAAATTCTCTATAGGGTGCAGAAAGTGGAATGTCTGACTTCTGTAATTGCTTCTCCACTGGACATGGGTGTTGGCAGGTTGGTTCATATGCCTAGCTTTTTTTCTATTTTTCCCTAGTGGGGTAGGTAGGACTCTGGAGAGGTGAGGTTCTGAGGCACAGTGGTGAGGTCATCTGCCGGGCAGACTTTTCCAAAGAGAGAGAGAGGGAGAGAGAAAAAGACATCACAGCACTGAGGTTCTACTAGTGTAATGGGGGCTGTATTTGAAGCTGGGTGATATGTATGGCAAAGCACACCCCCCCCCCCATGAGTTATCTTGCTAACCTATGATTTTATCTTATTTTTTTAAAAAAAATATTAGTTATTTACTAATGAGGGAGAGGCAGAGAGAACCATAGCATCTGGCATAAGTGATGCTGGGGATTGAACTTGGGACCTCATGCCTCCAAGCTCAGTGCTCGAATGCACTATACCCTCACTATATACCACCTTCTGGACTGCTGTACATTTGTCTTGAACACATTTTAGATAGTTGATAATTTTGTGCTTTTGCAAAAGTCTTTTATGAGTTTGGGAAGTTAGTGGGTCAATATAAAAGATCCTCTTCTCCCCCTCCCCCATTTCTTTTATTTTGGATAGAGACAGGGAAATTGAGAGATAAGGGGGAAGAGAGAGGAAGAGATAGCATGACTTCACCACTGATGAAGCCTTCTCTCTGCAGTTGGGATGGAGGTGGGGTGGTAGTGGCTTGACCCTCGATCCTTGCACACTGTAATGCGTACATTTAATAGCTGCACCACCACTCAGTCCAGAAACCAACACTTGGGCCCAGTTTTCACAACTGAATTTTAGGTGTTTTCATCCTTGTTTGCTTTTTGTTGCTGTTTTGTTTTTGTTGAAGAGTGAGCAAAAAGAAAAATGGCGGCTCTGTTGCCTCTCCCTGCCCTGCCAGAGAGGGAGAGGACAGGTCCTCCAACTTTGTCCATCTCTTGTTTCTTGTCATCCTTAGCCAACCTTCCACTACATTGAGCAACTACTATTTACAACTCAAAGGATTCTTTATTTACACCATGTTGGAGACTGTTTACTCATGTTGAACTAACATTAGGTTTCTTTAAATGTGCTATTAAAAGGAAGAGTGGCCATTTGTAACTTTAGGAGCATAACAGCTGGGTTCATAATGTAAGTGAATACAGACACCCTTTAATGTTATTTCCACAGACCCCAGGAGTGGGATTTTCCTAGTTTACACACACATTACAAGGCAATACTTTGTATACTGGTGGAGCAAAGTCAGATGAAACAAAACCCAACGGGAAAGTTCAGTACATCTTAAAAATCATTTTGCCACCCTGAGCAGGTATGATTTTTTTTAATAGAGCGCTTTCATCTAGAAAACTGGCAAATCAGACCTTTTAACTCTGCATGTCATAATTTTTACTTGGTAGAAGAGGTGTGATATCTAAGGACAGTTTGCGCTTTGGGGGAAAATAGCTATTAAAAATATTTATTTTTATAACAGTGAGAGACCTGAGCACTGTTCAGATTTGGCATAAGGAGATGCCAGATATGGAACCTGTGGCCTCTGGGTTCTCTAGCATGCAAATCCTCGGCACTATTGCTGAAATATTCACCTGGTCCCAATTTGCACTTAAACGATTTTTTTTAAAATTTATTTATTGGGGCCAGGTGGTAGTGCAGTGAGTTAAGCGCACATGGTGCAAAGCACAAGAACTGGCGTAAGGATCCCGGTTCAAGCTCCAGCTCCCCACCTGCAGGGGAGTCACTTCACAGGCGGTTGAAGCAGGTCTGCAGGTGTCTATCTTTCTCTCCCCCTCTCGGTCTTCCCCTCCTCTCTCCATTTCTGTCCTATCTAACAACGACAACATCAATAACTACAACAACAATAAAAAAAGGGCAACAAAAGGGAAAATATATAATTAATAAATAAAAACATTAAAAAAAGTCTAATACTTTATCCACTGTGTAACCTTCTGGACTGCCATTTATGTATTTTTGCACTATCCAAATGAGTCCTTTACCTGCCCTCAGTTTGTACATTTTGGTGTTAGAAAGTCATTTGTCTTGGTTAAGCACACATGGCGCAAAGCTCAAGAACCGGCATAAGGATCCTGGTTGGAGACCCCGGCTCCCCATCTGCAGGGGAGTCACTTCACAGGCAGTGAAGCAGGTCAGCAGGTGTCTGTTTTTCTCTCCCCCTCTCTGTCTTCCCCTCTTCTCTCCATTTCTCTCTGTCCTATCCAACAACGACATCAATAACCACAACAGTGTTAAACAACAAGGGCAACAAAAGGGAACATAAATAAATAAAGCTTAAAAAAAAAGAAAAAAGAAAGAAAGTCACTTGTCAGTGACTCTCGAGAAGGCACAACCCATTCTCAAACATGAGGTCTTCTTGAGTTTGATCCCTGGCATCTTGTGTCACGGTGATACTTTGGTTCTTTCTCACTCCAGTGAGTGAATGAGTGAATGTGACTTCTCAAAGGTGAAGGAAACATGTCTGTGTTCCAGGTAATGAACATGGTTTTTTCCCCTTAGGGTAAAAGTCTGATTCGCTTACTTTCCTCCTGAGGAGGGTGGGGTTGGAAACTCTTACTTGAACCATTCTCTAAGTGACCTGTCGGAGGTCTCTGAACTCAGTTGGGGGAAATACTGCAGACAGAAATTTGTGAGTGCAGCACCGCCTCTTCATTTCACTGGAAGTGAGGCAGATGGAAACCTTGGAAAAGAAAGGGTATTATTTCCTTTGTGGAAACTTTTATCTTTGTTTTCCAAGGGATTGGTAAAAACAATGGTGTGCTGTGGAGTTTCAGTAATCACTCACAGACAGACAGACACACACACACACACACACACCACACACACACACACACACACACACACACACACACACACACACACACACACACACACACACACACACACGGTGTGGGGAGAGGATGACATGTGAGTGACTGTAGCCGGTTGGCAGGACACAGCTGACTGTTTTGGAAGGTGAGCGTCACCAAAGCCCCATGAAGCGTCCATCTGTCTCCTAGCACAGCAGCCAGTGAATGTTTCCTCAGAAGGGCCATATGATAGTTTATACTTTGTGCACCCTGTGGTCTCTCTCAGCCTTCTGCTACTCTGCTGTGGCATTACTGAATTTATGGTGATATAAATAGTTAAGTTGAATAAGTGAGTGCTGCAATAGGACTCTATTTGTAGATTTTTATTTTTATTTTTTTTTATTTTTACATCAGAGCACTGCCCATCTCTGATTATTAGTGGTGCCAGGCATCGAACCTGGGACTTCCAGCATGCAAGTTCTATGTGCTGTACCATTGCTCCACTGGTTTGCAATGTGCATTTTGATGTGCCAATTTATTTATTTATTTTTTACCACAGCACTGCTCAGCTCTGGCTTATGGTGGTGCTGGAGGTTGAACTGGGACCTCAAAGCTTCAGGCATGAGAGTCTGTTTGTATAATCATGATTTTGTCTCTTCCACCCTATATTATTTGAATTTAATCAGTTACTTGTGAACATTGTGCTTAGCTTAGAAAAACACATGGTTTGGCATAACTACTGACCTCTGGCCTTGAGATTTAGCATGTTAATGTTTTGAGGGGAGGAGAGAGTGTCCTGGTGAGTATATTGCATGTTCACTACCCTTTGGTTGATAACCTGGTACACTACTTCAGACTTAACCTTTGAGGGGAGAGAAAGAAAGCCCTGCGGGAACTGGGGTGACTTGGAGTCTGGTGTTGTCATCCCTCTGGTAGAAAGCTGAACCACATCTTGGGCGTTAGTTGCCCGTCTGATGTCTGCTAAGGTTAAACTCGGCTTTTAGGGTTTCCACCACAGCTTGCCATGTTAGACCTTTACCACTTGTGTTTCAGTTCTTTTGTATTGGTACTGCTTGTAGTAAGAACCAGAGCATCACTTCTTCTTACAGGGCGTTGGGAATCACACTCACCATCTCATGTTTGTAAGTGAGGTGCTCTAGCCAGTACACCACCTCCTGGGACACACCTGACCCCCTTTTCCCTCTTGTATCTTTATAGAGGAGAAAGACATTATTGTCTGTCTCTCCATCCTTGGAGTGTCCATGTGGTACTAGCATTGAGGCCAGGAGCTCACTCCTGGTAAGGTGTGGGATGCAGTCTTTAAGCCATTTCCAAGCGTGCCCCCCCCAAAAAAAAAAAAAAAAAGAGAAGTCTTTTTTTAATATTTGGGTAGTATCATAAAGTTACATAGGCTGTAATTGTACAGACTTAAAGTAGAATAATAAGAGTGCTTTCCTTTCTGCAGCCCACATCCCAGCTCCAGAGAGAGGTTGGGTACTCAGGCACTGTTTCAGAGTTCGGTTCTCTCTTCTGTTCCAGGAGTAAGTCCCAGGGGCCCACATGACAAAGGGTCTAACTTTTCTGGTTATAAGGATTCCTATTTTGATTGTCTTTCCTGTCTTCCAGCCTTCTAAAGACAACTTATTCAACCTGCTATTAGCCACTATCAGAATTAACTTAATTTGTATGACCCCCAGCAATGCCTCTCTTTTCACAACACATCTGTTACTTTAAAAAAAAAATTAATATTTATTAATTTATTTTCCCTTCTGTTGTCCTTGTTTTTTATTGTTGTAGTAGTTATTACTGTTGTTGTTATTGATGTCGTCATTGTTAGATAGGACAGAGAGAAATGGAGAGAGGAGGGGAAGACAGAGATGGGGAGAGAAAGACACCTTCAGTTCTGCTTCACCACTTGTAAAGTGAACCTCCTGCAGGTGGGGAGCTGGGCGCTTGAACCGGGATCCTTACACCAGTCCTTGCGCTTTGCGCCACCTGAGTGTAACCTGCTGTGCTACCACTCATTTATAACTTTTAAAAAGCTGTCATGGATAGGGGCCTGCCAGGAGATAGCACAGTGCTTATGCAAAAGAGTCTCATGCCTGAGTATCCAAGGTTCTAAATTCAGTCCCCAGTATAACTATAAGTGAGGGTTAACTAGTGTTCTGGTAATAAATAAATAAAAAGTAGAATAATAAAATAAGTATGCAAGGAAGTCCAAAGTAGATTACCACAAACATGTTAATGCTTCCAGTGAGTGTAGTTGCTCATTTAGTCATTTGCTCAATCATGCAGCACCCATTTCTTGAGCATTTACACTGTACCAGGCACTGAGGATCAAACTGTTTGTACCTCTAACGCACTCCTCTGGGTCTCTTGTAGAAGGTAATAGGGTGGATGGTTTTACTCATCCTGTTCATAAGTGACCTGCTTACTCACTGCTTGTTTTTCCTATTTCTTGTACCATTTATCTCCTGGCAAATCTCTGAGTAATGTTTTTGGATTATCAGAGGAAATTTTACAGTCACATGGGCCTTTGTTGACTTTCCCAGTCTCCTGAAATTGTTAATCATTGATAACGGATGCCTCACTGACATGAGCATGAGTTCACTCTTGTTGGCTCTACCAGCTAGTTTGGAAAACACAACATCAACTGGCGACTTGAGAGAAGGTCAGTCAGATAGAAAATTACAAGAGTTGGGGGCAAGGGTAGATAGGATGCAAATAGCCTCTTATGCCTGAGGCTCCCAAGTCCCAGGTTCAATCCCCTGCACCACCATAAGCAGTACTCTGGTAAAGAAAGAAAAAAAAAGAAAGAAAGAAAGAAAGAAAGAAAGAAAGAAAGAAAGAAAGAAAGAAAGAAAGAAAAGTATAGTGTTGGGTGAGGGAAGAGATAGTGTAATGGTTATGCAAAGAGATTCTTAGGCCACAGGTTCTAAAGTCCTAGGTTCAGTCACACATACCACCATAAACCAGAGCTCAGAAGTGGTCTGGTTAAAAAAGAAAGTTACAATGTCTGTGGTCCTGGAGGGGGCAGAATTGATAAAGCAAGCATCTTCATGCATGAAGTATTTGATCCCCAGAAGTGCGTGTGCCAGTGTGATGGTCTGCTGTTCTCTCCCGCCTTACCTCCCTTACTCTTTCCTTCCTAGCCTCCCATCCCTCCCCCTTTCTCTTATCTCACTCATTAATAATAAAAGAAAATTATGATGTCAGGTTCTCAGAGAACACTTAAGTTCTCATACTAATAGCCTTCTCAGCCATTAACAGTGCATTTATACACACACTATCCCTTATGGAAAAAATATTTCACATGCATAACTTCTCATAGCTGTCTTATGACTTTGCCTTGATGTCATAAATTCTGTTGGTTGATTTAATTCTTATTTATTTTTCAAGATTTTATATGTTTTCATTGTATATTTTTTTTAGACAGATTTTAAAAATATTTATTTTATTTTTTCCCTTTTGTTGCCCTTTTTGGTTTTTTTTTATTGTTGTAGTTATTATTGTTGTTGTTATTGCTGTCATTGTTGTTGGATAGGACAGAGAGAAATGGAGAGAGGAGGGGAAGACAGAGAGGGGGAGAGAAAGACAGACACCTGCAGACCTGCTTCACTGCCTGTGAAGCGACTCCCCTGCAGGTGGGGAGTCAGGGGCTTGAACCCGGATCCTTGTGCCGGTCCTAGCGCTTTGCACTATGTGCGCTTAACCCACTACGCTACCGCCTGACTCCCCATTGTATATTATTTTATGAGAGGAGGGAGAGCGAGAGAACTAGAGCATCACGGTGACACAGGCGATGCCAGGGGTTGAACGTAGGACTTCATGCGTGAAAGTCAAATGCTCCCTCTACTCCGCTTCCTTCTCTGCCACTATTGACCTTTTTTTTTTTTTTTTTAAGTTGATTATTTTAATGCGTGCGCTTAACCAGGTGAGCCACCACTTGGCCCCTAGTTGATTATTTTAAAAGATTTTCTTACCCTTTTTTTTTTTTAATTTGATTTGATAAGAAACAGAGGCAGAGAGAGACCACAGCACCAAAGCTTCTTTCAGTGAAGTGGCGGGGGGGGGGGGGGATTGGGCTTGAACCTGGGTCTTACACTTACACTTGGTAGAACACTGTTTAAGGGAGCTATTTTGCCGTCCCTGAAGGTTTAGTTAGAGCCCATGCAGGTAGCTTAGCTGCCAAAGTGAGTGTGGCTTACATGCATAAAGCTCCCAGTTCAGTCCTCACATTCAAAGTCCTGGTGTAGTGCTCTGCTTTCTCTCTATCACTCTCTGTCAAATATGAGTTAAATATAACTAAATCTTAAAAGACTTTATTTATTTATTTATTTATTTATTTATTTATTTATCAAGAGAGAGAGAACAAGAACACCAGAGCACTGCTCAGCCCCTGGCATAGGGAAGTTAGGGACAGAGCTCAGGGCTTCAAGTCTATAAATTCTGAACTGTATCCACTGAGTCACTTCCTGGACCACTCTGTGTGTTGTGTGTGTGTGTTTAATCAAACCCAAGCCCTCATGCTTTCTACCACTGTTCTACATACCTGACTGATTTTGCTGACTTTTAAAAAAAACTTTATTTATTTTATTTGATAGAACAGAGTGAAATTGAGAGAGAGGAGGAGAGAGACACAGAGAGAGACACCTTCAGCAATGACTCAGCTCTTGTGAAACTTTCCTCTTGCAGGTCAGGATTAGGGGCTTGAACCCAGGTACTTGTACATGGTAACAAGTACATTTAACCAAGTGTGTCACCACCTAGCCCTGACTCTGCTGATTTTTATAAAGAAGGTGGCACTCCTGGGCTTTGCAACTAGAAAATATTATAGTGCTGTAGCAAGAACAGACCACTCAGGAGTGGTGGAAACTACTTCCCCACATATCCCTCCCTCCCTGACCTTGGCTCTCCTGTCAGAATGGTCACCACGCTAGTCTTTCTAATAAAATTAAGTGATCTCTGACCTTTCACACATGTATTTGCTGCTGCTCTTTGGGTCCACCTCTGCTCTGACCTTAGCACTGGTGGAAGGTGCCACAGTCAACTCAGAGGTGACATGTCCAGAGTCAGTTCCTTAAGCACCAGCAAAATAGCTCACCTGGATAGTGCACTTCTTTGTCATATGAGAGGACCAGGTTTGAGCCCAGCCCCCACAAGTTTCAGTGCTGTGGTCTCTTCATTCTCATCCTGCCTCTCTGACTCACTGTCTGTATCATAGAAGAAAACAAAATGGAGGTAACCAAAGCCAGTTCTCACTCCCAAGCTTGCCGCTTCTCCACTGACTTAGAAGGAATTCTGATGTTGCCCCAGTTAGAACCTCACCCATCATTTCTTCAAAACTGACAGCAGCTAATCCTTCAAGTCCCAGCTCAAACCTCCCCATAGTCTTTTCTCTGGGTCACTCCTGCAATGCTATTTCATCTCCCCTCTTGTCATTCATTGCCAGATTGTAGCCAGGGTGATCTTTATTTTGTCTTCAATGCACTGCCAATGAATACGCTGAGAGCCTTCAATGTGCTTGATAGTGAAAAGAGAGAGAGGAAGGACACCACAGCACCACTCCACCATTAGTAGAGCTTTTCCTTGTAATTACATCTAGGGTGCTCTCAATGCGGTGCTGGGTCCTGAATTCCATACATCATACATGGCTAGGCTGGGAATGTACCCAGGTGAGCTCTCTCTTCCAGTCTCTAGAATGTCACTCTCACGCTGCCACCCGTGTGCAAGTTCCTCCTCTTTGAGCTTTGGGACAGAGGTCCCCGAAAGGAACTCACAGGGCATCTCCGCCATCTCGAACATCTCAGCGTGCTTCAGCTTCAGCACTTTGACCTGCTGGTCCCTGGTCTGGAGTTCTCATTTCTTCAATGAGTGATCTTTTCTTCCTTGAGTGCACAGGCTCCAGAACCTTCCTGTCACCCTGAGTCCCTGAAGCCTGGGGGAGGAGAGGACTCTGAACCTCAGCCCCCACTGGCATTCCCCGCTCTGTGTTGGGCGGCTGAGAATGCAGGATTCCGGGCTTCCGTTTCTATGGGGGCCTCTCTCTGCTCAGTGTCTCCTGGCACCTGTGTTCACACCTGCCCTCTGGCCTGCCAGCTCTTCTGATCTGGGGGCTGGCGGAGGCAGTGGGGTGGGGGGTGGGCAAGAACAGCAGCTCCAGGAAGGCAAGGAGCCTCGCCTCTGCCGCCTGACATTGTGCACACACCCCCCCCCCCCCCCCCCGCCCCGCACACACCCTGCACAGAAGCTGCCAGCAGCTGCTCAGCATGTGATTGGGGTGGAATGAGGCTAGGCCAGGGCTCAGGATTAAGCCAGCCCTGGAAGCAGCAGCAACTGTGACCCAGGGAGCACCTGGTCCTCCTGGAAGGTCCCAGCTCCTCCTTGAACTGCCTTTCTTCATTTGTAGCATTTTCAGAATGACAGATACAAGTGGAGGGGGTAGGGCCATAGCCAGCACTGGTAGTGCCTGGGTCTGGCTTCTCTTTTAGTTAAGGAGCTCCACTGGGTGATGTGTAGGGATGGAAGCCAACTCTCTGCCTTTGTAAGGCCACGTGGGGAACCCCTTCCCTTTGTGCCTTGGGTCGTGCACTTGGTAAGCAGGTCTGGGGGGCCCTCACTGCATGTGGTGAGCAGAGCCCTTTCAGGAAGCTGGGTCAACTTCCTGCTCTCAGATTCTTCACCTATGAAGCAGGGATGATGGCCCTTCTCTTCCAAGGTTAGAGTGTGAAACATCAATATCTACTAGGGGAATCAAAAACAAAATAAAAAAGTGCTTTGCTTATTATGAAATGTAGCAATGTTTTGCAGGAACCTAGGCAGTGGCATAGTAGGTAAAATAGCTAGCATTAACTCTCAAGCATGAGGGGGGCTGTGTGGTGGCAAGAGCTCATGTTCAAGGATCTGGGTTCAAGCCTCCGACCCCCACCTGCAGGGGGAAAGCTTTGCAAGTGGTGAAGCAGTGTTGCAGGTGTCTGTCTCTCTCCCTCTCTATCACCCCCTTCCCATTTAATTTCTGACTGTCTCTATCTAATAAATAAATAAATAAGTATAATAAATAAATAAATACATGTATGCATGAGGTCCTGAGTTTGATCCCCAGCATCACTTGTGCCAGAGTGATGATTCTCTCTCTGTCTCTCTCTCTCCTTTTTTTTTTTTTTTTTAGATTTTATTTCATAAAGATAGAAGGAGAGAGAGAGAGAGAGAACCAGGCATCATTCTGGTACATGTGCTACCGGGGATTGAACTCAGTACTTCATGCTTGAGAATCCATTGCTTTATCTACTGAGCCACCTCCCAGACCACATCTCTCTCATTAGTAAGTAAATAAATCTTGGGGCTCGGTGGTTGCGCACCAGGTTAGGCACACATAGTAAGTAAATAAATCGGGAGGCTCAGGGAGGCTTTCAATGGGTGCTAACAGTGTAATTGGGACTTATAGTGTCATCACCATTTTTTTTTTTTTTTAAAGAAAGCTTCCATTTTCTCTGCCCACTGAATGTATTTCCTTTCCATGCTGCTTTCTTGTCGGACATGGATGTGGCACTGGGCAGGCATGCCTCTTTCTCTGACATGATCTCATCACCCAGCCATTGGGAGGAGAGAATGTCAGTTGGCTTCCCTGCGTCACCCTGGGCATGAACAAAGGAAACTGGGCAACACAAAACTTTCTGTGTGGAATGGAGCGATCGCATCACTCTCATGATTTCATCAGTGGGCCGTTCAGAACTTTAGGGCAAGTGGATGAGCTAGACCCCTTCAGAGGAAGGAAGGAAGGAATGGAGGAACGGACAAGTGTTGGGTAGGTTGGGGGTGGGTGAGTGGACAGTGGAATAGAGAAAAGGCAAAAAGAAAAGGCTCAGTTGTGAGAATTACTATGAAGGAGCTCTCCCTGGAATTGTTTCTTTCTTTCTTTTTTTTCCTTTCTCATTTTAACAGCATTATTTTTAAAAATTAATTTTAAATGTATTCTGGAATTGTTTCTAAGCTAGAAAAGTAAAACTGTATTTTTACATGGCTGTGTGCCATCTCCCCCTTGCGCCCGCTGCATTTGAAGTTTACATCCCCAAATGTCTTCATACATCTCAATTAAGATGTCAGAATGCCTTGTGAAGGCTGTCCTCATTTGCATTCCCTTGTAGTTTATTAACAAAGGGCCCTTTATATCTCCGCCCAGCTTGATTTCAGTCATGAACTTCATTTTCCTTTTATTATTTATTTCATAGACTCTGGTTCCTGGACTTAACTTCATCTGTTGTATTTGGGTGCAGGGTTGGGGGGTGGTGGTGGGGGGCAGCTAGGGGGCGCTGACGACGAAGGTCTTTTGTGAGGCCTGGTGGGTGGGGACACAGGAGCAGGTTACCAGTGATATGCCTGCTCATGTGACGGTTCTTAAGATTCTTGCCCAAAAAGATTGTTTGTTTATGAAAGTAAAGAGAGAGAGAGAGAGAGAACAGAATATCGCTCTGGAACATGTGTTGATGAGTATTGAACTCAGGACCTCATGTTTGAGAGTCCAGTCAGTGCTTTATCTGTTGTGGCACCTCATGGAACCACAAAGTTAATATGTTTCTGGAGATAGTAATAATAATATAAATTTCTTTTATAGAACTCTATTTTTTTTGTTTTTATCAGAACTCAGCTCTGGCTGGTGAATGGGGATTGAACCTGGAACCCCAGAGCCTCAGGCATGAGAGTCTGTTTGCATAACCATTATGCTATCTCCCCTGCCCTTAAAACTCTAGGTTGCAAACTGCAGGGCAGGAGAATGGACTCTATAAAATATTCTATCTTGCCTTCTGGGGTCCCTTCCACTCCCCTTCTTTGCATATTTCTTCACCCAGGTCTTCATCTTCAGAATCCTTGTTATTAAAAACTGTGCAGAGGTTCACTCAAGAACATAAGAGGTGTAAAAGAATACCTCTTTACACTAACGCCAAAATGGAAAATACTGGTGCTGCACATGGCCTTGAGTTTTCCAAGCAACCCCTCAGAACCCTACACAGAGACAACGTTCTCCAGTGGGGAGAGATTTCTATATTGTTTCTCCAACCCTTTCACTGCACTATTGGGATGCCCTCAAATGCTTGTCAGTCGTAACTCAAGTGGAACCTGGCTTATGGTTGTTAATGTTGAATGTGGGAGATTAGATGTGGTCCAGGCTGAAAGGGAATTTAAAATCTGATAGAAAAAAGAAAAGCCTATTATAACTGCTATAGTTCTCATATCTGGGATGAATGTAACCGCCAGTTCACTGCTCTCTGTCTCATGTCTTACTTGATGTGTGTGTGTGTGTGTGTGTGTGTGTGTGTGTGTGAGAGAGAGAGAGAGAGAGAGAGAGAGAGAGAGAGAGAGGAGGGGGAGGCGGGAAGGAAGCCCAAGATCAGAGCACTGCTCAACTCTGGCTTATGATGGTGGTGGGAATTTGAATCTAGGACCTTAGAGCCTCAGGCATGAAAGTCTTCTTGCAAAATCATCACACACACATGCACGCACACACGCATCTAAGTCCTTGGTACTGGGGCTTATTTGGTACTGCTCCATAGTGTGCAATGGATCACCTGGCTGTGAGCTTGCCTTCCAGGTTTCCCTCACTTTCTCAAAAGTAGAATGTTTCTAGGACTGACCCATAAGCTGAGAAGCTCTGGAGTGAAGAAGGAGTCAGTGTTAATATGGAAAATTTTTGGAGCATCCCATCCCTAGAACTGCAAAACAACCTAGTAAATGAAACCACAGAACACACACAGCCCTCCAGCGACACTAACCTCTAGCGAGAAAGAGGGAGTACAGAGTAAGTGTGCAGCCTGTAGAAAACACTTCCTGGGGGAGTGCTCGGTGTGGCCAGTCTTGCTGCTCTGTCTCTACAACAGTTACTGTAAAACCAACGCTGAATAAGACCTCGAGTTTTGGCTTAAATGTGGTAATCATCTTTGGGTTTCTTCTGGATAGGTAAGGCAGGCACAGGGCCAAGGAGATAGTTAAGGGGTCTTGAACCAGATTTTCATGTCAAAGCTCTAGAGGTTCAGTCCCTGGAATAAACCAGAGGTGAGCAGAGTTGCGGTTTCAGTCCCTCTCCCTCCTTCCCCTCCCCCCCCTCATCTTCCTTCTCCACATCCCCCCCTTTTTCTTAAACAAACAGAGAGGTAGAGAGAGAAGAGATACCACAACACTGGTTCACCATGCATGAAGCTCCTCTCTTGCAAGTGCTCCCATGTGGTGACTAGGGACTTGAACAAAAAAAAAAAAGTGCTTTTTTTTTGGGCTGATCCTCTCTACCTAACCATTATGCTTTCATTCTCCCCCACCCAACAAAGTACTTTTTATAAGAGAGAGAGAGAAAATAGAAAGTGGGGGAGGGCAGAGGGGACAGCCAAGCATTACTTTGGGGAGAAATTATTATTAATGATCCCTTGTTTTATTTTTCTGTATATAATCTACACCTTCTTGCTATTTAAAGACACCCTGAGAATTCATGGAATTTCAATGTTGAGCACACACCTGACTCTCCATGTTGGACCTCCTCTGAACACGGGAAGACCTATTCTTGTGTGCTGTCCTTGACTTGTGTGTTTGCTGTTTTCTTTGGGGACATTATCACACTGTCCCAGTTGCCGGGTCTTCCCCCATTGCATCTTATTCCTACTCCATTTACTGGCCCCTTGATGGATCAGAATGGACACTGGGTAGGATTGGTCCTTCTTTTCCACTGAAGTTAGCAGGCAACCAGCAAAATCTGTTTCTTTATTTTGGAAAGGTTTTTTTTTTTTTTTTTTTTTTTTTTGGCTTGGGCAGTCTTTCTCTTTTAACCAAATCCTGCTTTTCATCTGTTTTTGATGGCAGCAGATCACACTTCCCAGCCATTTGCAAACAGTGCCTGTCTGGCGGGATTTCCTGGACACAGAGCTCTGGATGGTTCTAGCCAACTTTTTTTTTCCCTCTTTTTTCTTTTTGAACTTCAATGATTAACCTAGTTATTTGTCCTGCATTTTCTGCTATGGAAACCAATAAGCTTAGCCCTATGAAACTAGCAAAGACTCCCAGAGTAATCTATTAGCTAATTAGACTCATTGTTTTCCCCATGCCTATTAACTTGAATGAATCAAATCTTCCTTCCAATAACCAGCTATTAATCTGGACCCAGTACTCCGCATGTTGGTGTTAGATTTTTAATAAGGCGCCTGTGGTTGACTTCAGTCATTGCATTTTTCAACCCTTATTAGAACATACTTACATAGGACATAATGATTATGAAAATAGGCTTTTGTGCCTGAGACACTCAGATTCCAGGTTCAGTCCTTTGCACCACCATAAACCAGAGCAGTGCTCTGGGGGGGCGCGCGCGCACACACACACACACACACACACACACACACACACACACACACACACACACCCATATGAAACAGAGTTTCACATGACAGAGAGAGAAGCCAATGCTCCATCCTGAAGATTTATTTTATTTTTATTTTATTATTTTTTTCCCTCTAGGGTTATTGCTGGGCTCGGTGCCTGCACCATGAATCCACCGCTCCTGGAGGCCATTTTCCCCCCTTTTTTTTTGTTGCCCTAGTTGTTGCAGCCTCGTTGTGGTTATTATTGCCATTGTTGACGTTGCTTTGTTGTTGGATAGGACAAAGAGAAATGGAGAGAGGAGGGGAAGACAGAGAGAGAGGGGGAGAGAAAGATAGACACCTGCAGACCCGCTTCACCGCCTGTGAAGCGACTCCCCTGCAGGTGGGGAGCCGGGGGCTCGAAACGGGATCCTTACGCCGGTCCCTGCGCTTTGCGCCACGTGCACTTAACCCACTGCGCCACCGCCCGACCCCCTTTATTTTATTTTTTTTTACCAGAGCACTACTCAGCTCTGGCTTATGGTGGTGTGGAAGATTGAATCTGGGACTTTGGAGCCTCAGGCAGGAGAGCTTCTTTTTATAACCATTATGCTATCCACCCCCACCCATAATTTATTACATATTAAGAGAGAGAGGGAGAGAGTTTCTCACTCTGGTATATGCAGTGCTGAAAATCAGACCAGGAACATCAAGCTTTAAAGTCCCATTGCTGACAGTTAAGCCACCTCCCTGGCTACGAGAGCACAGCCTTTATACACGTGACTCCAGTGCTTGAACTGGGAGCCTCAGGCATGCAGGCCCCATGCTCCACCGGTTGAGCTATTTTTCCAGGCCCCGGAAATCCTTTGTAGATTGACATCATCCCAATATGTCAGTCACAGAGCATCAGTGGAGAAAAACTAAGCATGGGCTAGTCAAGTGAAAACAGTTTGGTGGTATGCATATGCTTCCAGCCGCTCATGTGTATAGTAACTGTGAGACTGACTTCACATCTCATGAGGTAAACTCAGTAACAAGAGGACCATATTCCCCTCCCCACACACACTGTAAAAAGAAAACAAAAAATTCAGTTGCTACCCCCACCCCCCCCACCCCCCCCCCCCCCCGGCCAGTTAGTACAAGTACCGAATCTCAGAAGGGGGCACAGAGCCTGTTAATAATGAAAGGTGGGAGAGTTCACTGGGATGACACCCAGAATAAACACTTGTGCCCAAATCACATTCTCTTCCTTTATGTCTGTGAGTGTGTGATTCTGGTGCTTCGGGCTGTCACTTAGGGATGGGGCACGGTGGAGCAGACAATTGAAGAAGGAAGTCAAATCAAATGGTCCCCCGCAGCTCTTTTTCCATTTCCATCCATCCCAGGTGAGCAAGGGTGAATGCATGCATTTGGCCCTCCTACCCATGAGCTCTGTGGTCATCTTGCAAGTGAGAGCAAAAGGGTGTATTGGAGAACAACTCTTGACAAAGCCCAGTACTTGGGACGGGCAGTGGAAGTGAATATGCCGCTAGATATTATTGGTGGGGGAAGACAAACACATTTATTCAGAGGGGTTTCTGTAGCACAAATAGCTGTGGAGCACAGAAGTCGCCTTCGTCCTGTAACAGGCAGATGCTGTGACTGATGCTCTCAGCAGCCGCACCGTTGTCAGCACTGCGCCTCCAGCTTCACTGAGATGTGAGATCAGCTTGCTGTCTGGATTCTCAGTGTCTTTGCTCAGTTAGTTACGCGGTGCTGGCGGTGAATGTGGCGGCCTCTGGAAGGCTCCTTTTGAATATGGTAATTCTGTGGTTTGCCTTTCAAAGTGTAAAACATTGGACTTAATTAAAGAGAAAAAAAGGGGAGGGGGCTTAACAATCAGTCCTAAGCTCCCCCCTCCCCTCCCTTTGAAGATTAAGTTAATTATAAGAAGGCTGGGACTGCTGGCTTTAACTCAGTGTTACTAAAATATCAAGTGACTTCTCACCCTCTTACTCATTTTCATTTTCATTTAAAAAGTTGAAACAAGTCAGATCTTGTATGTATAATACTAAGATGGCTATAAGCACAGGTGACAATAGGTATGACAGTAAGGAGACAATATTAAGTAAAAAACAAACACCTGTAATTAATTCTGGTGGAGGTGATTCTGTTTCTGTTCCTAGCAGTTTTGCCCTTTCAGTTGAGCTTTTAGCTTCTTGGAGAAGTCTAGAAAGAAAGCCTGCCAGTTGGGAGGCAAAAGAGAATAAAGAAATGCAGCACAGCATTAAAAATATGCCAGTGGGAAGGCAGAATGATAGCATAGTGGTTAGGCAAAAACACTCATGCCTGAGGCTCAGAGGTCGCAGGTTCAATCCCCTGCACCACCATAAGCCAGAGCTGAGCAGTGCTCTGGTAAGGGGAGGGAAAGTGTGCGTGTGTGTGTGTGTGTGTGTGTGTGTGTGTGTGTGTGTGTGTGTGTGGTGGGTAGGGGTGGTGGTGGTGGTGGAATAAAAGTGGAAAAGATAAATTAATCACAATGTAGGTTTTAGAAATTTGGTGCCATCATTCAGTGGCTCACTAAGCCTAAATAAGTCCTTGTTTGTGGTCTGGGAGGTGGCACAGTGGTAAAGCTTTGGACTCTCAAGCATGAGGTCTCGAGTTCGATCTCTGGCAGCACATGTGCCAGAGTGATGTCTGGTTCTTTCTCTCTCCTCCTGTCTTTATCATAAGTAAATAAATAAAAACCTAAAAAAAATACTAAGTCAGTGTTTATTGATATTGACTTAGTTTCCTTTGCCATTCAGCTTGGGAATCCCAATCTTCAGTGAGAAAGAGGACTGCCCCCCCCTTACCCACCTTCTGTGTTACTGTCTGTCTTTCAAAAACTTCTCTGCCTCCCTAGCTGTGATTGGATCTCAGAATGTTACTCTCAGGGTCTGAGTTGGCAAAGGCCAGCCAGTAGGAGACTGGATCCTAAGGTCATTTTTGGAGTGTTAAACTCCAGTTCTTAAGGTATCTTGGCGGTTGGGGTGGTGGTGGTTTGAGTGGTGGCACACCTGGTTGAACACACATACTACTATGCTCGAGGTCCTGGGTTTGAGCCCTCCAGGCCCCACCTGCAGGGGGAAAGTTTTACTGATGACAAAACAGTGCTGCAGGTTGTCTGTCTGTCTCTCTCCCTCTCTATTTCCCCCTTCCATCTTGATTTCTGGCTATCTGTCCAATAAATAAATAAAGATAATAATTAAAAAAAGATTCTAGGTATCTTTCAAGCAACACTAACAAGAAGCTGAAAGAAAATTAGAGGAGACCTTGGCTTTTGTGTGAGACAGACCCTTGTCCAGGTCTTGGGGAGGGTTAGTTTCATCCACTTTGTGAACCTCACTTACCTCCTTCTTACAGCGGGGGTGGTACTTCCCCCCACGGGCTTATTTTGAGAGACTAATGCATGTGAGTTTTCTGAGATTTGTATCGGAGACCGAGAGCTGGTGGGTCACTGGTTCTGATGCTTCAAGGAGGTTTTCTCAGCTGTTATCTTGCAGTTGGCGCCCTGCTGTGATTCGTGCTGCTGGGCAACATATGATGTAAGACATGTGCTGGGAGAATCGGCCTTCCTGGTTTTTCTGGTCTCCTGTAGGCCAGACACCTGCACCTGCTGGGCATCGGATAGTGTGTCCTGTTTAGGGGCTGACACACACACACACACACACACACACACACACACACACACACACACACCATTTCAGAGGGACATGTTTCACTGCAATAGCCAGCGAGAGCATGTGCCGTCTTGAATACACATGCTGGTGATTTTCGGTTTAGATAGGTACAGACAAATTGACAATCTGTTGTCATGTTGATAGAGGAGGGTGGCACTCATCACGCAGTTGAACACACACACACACACACACACACACACACACACACACACACACACGACATTGGCATCAAAATTATTTATGAAAACTCACTGATAGACTAATTCGTTTGACCAGAGCACCACTCAGCTCTGACTTAATATGTTGGTGCTGGCAGAATTCACCTGGGACTTGGGAGGCCAACCACTCAAGTCTTCTTGCAGGATCATTCATTACGCTATTGCCCAGACCCCAAATCATTCATTTATTTTCAAAGTTAACTCTGTTGGGCCATTTACTTTTCTTTTTTCTTAACATTTTTTTAATTGGGTAGAACAGAAAAACTGAGAGGGGAGGGTGTTGTATGCTTTACATTGGGTTGTTCTAGTTCTCCCCCGCCAAGAGAATTGGATCAGTCCTGTTAGTTTCGCGGGCCTGCTTAGCCCCGCCCCAAGGAACCCCGACAGAGTTGGAGAGTTGCAGAGTTAGAGAGAGAGAGAGTGCTTGCGCCACCGCAAAGAGACAGCAGAGTTCTGTTTGGTGATTAGTTTGTCTTAGTTTATGAATCGTTGTTCCTGAATAAAGAATTACAGCTTCCCTGCCCAGCCGTATGTCTCTGGTCGTCTCTGTTACCCGCCCGTGAAGCAAGCCCTGCCAGCAAGAGCCTCCGAATTTTAACAACAGGAGGGAGAGAGAAAGACACCTGCAGACCTACTTCACCACTCATTAAATATTCCTCCTACAGGTGGGGAGCAGGGGTGCGTTTAAGGTGTGACTTTGTCCTAGAATACCTTTACCCATCCTCATGAAAAGGCCACACTTTCAGGGTATAGAACATTCCAGGTCCAAGAAGTCCTGCCTGTCCCTTCTGCTGTTCCTGTGTCCCTGGTGGGTGATCCCCCGCCCCAGGGCCATTTGCCTGCTGAAACATCCTTTTGTTTGCCTTAAAAGAAGAAGCACCCACTGAGCAAGCCATTCAAGGCATGCATATTTTGCTCACAGTTCTGAAAACTCACTTTCCTCGTCAGAGACATTTCAAATGATACACTGGATATATTTTTCACATAAAAAATCCTTCCCACAACACTGTTTAAAATACATGGTTTTAGTTAGTGCTCCCCACTCCCCACTCCCCACTCCACCCTCCTGGTTTCTCAGAGTTGAGATTTCATCCCAAACTGGAAAAGGTTAAGTCATCAATAGGACTCAAAGGGCACTTGTTTCCACTTGTGTAGTTCCTTTAGTGTTTTTGAAGTCCACGCACATGCTCACAATGGGGGCAGTCAATTATCAGGGAGTTTAGCAAGACATTCTTGGAGTTCTCCTCAGAGGCATGCAGAATGAAAGCGAATTCAGGGGAAGAAATGAAAAAGAGCAACTCTTTTCACCAGAGGAAATTATTCTAATTAGCAACTCTCCAAGGATAATCACTGGGCAGATCCTTTGGAAATCTGGTGTTGAGACAAGTCATTAGAATGGACATGCAGTTGAAAAAAAAAAAGAGGGAGTCGGGCTGTAGCGCAGCGGGTTAAGCGCAGGTGGCGCAAAGCACAAGGACTGGCATAAGGATCCCGGTTCGAACCCCGGCTCCCCACCTGCAGGGGAGTCGCTTCACAGGCGGTGAAGCAGGTCTGCAGGTGTCTGTCTTTCTCTCCTCCTCTCTGTCTTCCCCTCCTCTCTCCATTTCTCTCTGTCCTATCCAACAACGACAACAGCAATAATAACTACAACAATAAAAAACAACAAGGGCAACAAAAGGCAATAAATAAATAAAATATTTAAAAAAAGAAAAAGAAAAAAAAAGAAAAACATGAGAAGCAAGGGCATATATAATATATAGTCAAGGCAATCGATGTGAAGAATTACATTAGGAAGGTCTGGGGACTGTTGGCAGGGTGGAAAGTGACAGTAACAGGGTATGTGCCTGACAGTTTCTTGACCTTCTGAACTCTCCAGGGTGGTGAATTTGGCAACTGCCAACTAGCAACTTTCTCTCTTTCTTTCTTTGTCTCTTCTCTCTCTTTCTTTCTTTATATATATATATTTATTATTGGACAGAGACAGATAGAAATTGAGAGTGAAGGGGGATATGGAAAGGGAGACAGAGAGACACCTGCAGTCCTGCTTCATCACTTGTGAAGCTTTCCCCCTGAAAGTGGGGACCAAGGGCTTGAACCCAGGTCCTTGTGCACCGTAATGTGTGTGCTTAAGTAGGTACACCACTGCCTGCCCAACTAGCAACTTTTTTAAAAAAAAGGTTTTATTTATTTATAATTGAGAAAGATAGGGGACAGGGACATAGATAGATAGAACCAGTTCTTTCTTTTCTTTCTTTTTTTTTAAAAGATTTTTTAAAAAAGAATTTATTTATTAATGAAAAATAGGAGAGAAAGAACCAGATATCACTCTGGTACATATGGCTGCCAGGGACTGAACTCAGGACCTCATGCTTGAGAGTCTAGCGCCTTAGCCACTGCACCACCTTCCGGACCACAGGACTTTTTAAGGCATTGAACTCTGAGGACCCCAGGTATGGGCTGGTTGACTTGTGTCTGTGGAAGCCTCCTTAGATTAGGGATGTGATCCTGGGGATATCTGCTTTTTGCACCTGTGTGGCCTTGCTGTAGCTCCTGCAGGTGTCTCTGGAGTTGTTGTTGTTGTTGGGGTAGGAGTGATTGACATTTCCTCTCTTCACTGGTGCCATTTGTAGTGTGACCTGCCCCAGTGCCAGAAGCGGCCAAGGGACCTGCTAAAAAGTTAGAACAGGGGAGAGACAGCTGAGAGGGTATGGTGGCCTCCCTGGAGCTTCCCACCCTTGTTGTAAAGGAGACGGGGGAGGAGCTGCAGGAGGTCTTTGCAGCAGCTGTGACCAGAGCCCAGGAAACTGCATTCTAAAAATGCGCTAAGAATAGATGACCCCCCCCCCCCCCCGCACCCCCTGTTTGAACAGGGAGGAAGGTCAAACGCTCATGGGCGTCAACAATTCAGATTCTTTTAAAACACTACTTTAGTTTCAAGTTTCCATATGTGAAAGTCAGTATAAATTTGCACCCACAGTTCCAAGCCCATCGATGTGTGTATTTCCGTATGTGGAAGCATGGACTTAAAACTGTGCTTGGGGGCTTGGAGAGAGAGCTGCCTGGATGGGGTGCTGTTGCCGCGTGACCCAAACTCAAGCTGTGGCACCGCATGTGAGATGCTGTGGTGGTCTCTGCTGTCTCTGTCTCTGTCTCTGTCTATCTGTATGAAAAAGTGACCTGCAGGGGCCGGGTGATGGTGGTCCAGCTGGTTGAGGCCATGTGCTACAATGAGCGAGAATCCAGGTTTGAACCCCTGGTCCCCACCTATAGGGGACGGGGTGGGGGGAGCTTTGAGAGTGGTGAAGCAGGGCTGCAGGTGTCTCTCTGTCTTTCTCTGTCTCTATCTCCCACCACCCACTTGATTTTTGGCTCTCTCCAATAAAGAACGATTAAAAAAAAAAAACACACACACACACACAGGGGAGCCGGGAGACCTGAGAATGGTGAAGCCACACATATGAAAAGCCCACAAAATGATTAGCTGTAATTGTATATAAACTGGTAATATATCCATACATATACCTCTAGAGTGCCCGCCCCCCCACTCATCCATACTTCTGGCTTAGTGGGCAGAATCCAGAACTTGAATACTTGAGGTCCCAGGTTTGAGCCCCAGAAAGAAATAAGGAATGAAGGTAGACTGAGAGGAAGGAAGAAATCTTTATTATTATTATTATTTTAAGATTTTATTTATTAATGAGAAAGATAGGAGGAGAGAGAGAGAATCAGACATCACTCTGTTGTATGTGCTGCCGGGAATTGAACTCAGGACCTCATGCTTGAGAGTCCGATGCTTTATCCACTGCGCCACCTCCAGGACCACAGGAAGGAAGAAAACTTAAAAAACATGTAATAAATGGCTGTCAGTATTAAGGAAACTGTCCAGACTAAAGCTCAATCACCTGGCTTAGTCTCCTTCAGTAAGACCATGCTGACAATAAACAAACAAACAAACAAACAAACAAATATGTTCAGGCGGGGGGGGGCAGGCGGTGGTGCGCCTGGTTGAACGCACATGTTACAATGCGCAAGGACACAGTTGCGAGCCACTGGTCCCCACCCGCTGGGACAAAGCTTTGCAGATGGTGAGGCAGTGCTGCAGGTGTCTCTCTGTCTCTCTCTCTATCACCCCCTCCCCTCTCAATTTCTGGCTGTCTCTATCGAATAAATAAATAAAAAAAAATTTAAAGAGAGAGTGAGCACGAGCTCACAGGATAAGATACATTCTTATGCATGCAACCCAGGCTCCAGTCTAGCCCCACTGCACTAGAGGAAGAAGCTTTGGCGCTGTGGTCTCTTACACCTTCACTGTGCCTCACCGCCTCTCTGTCTCTATGTGAATACACTAATTAATTAATTAATTAAGGGGTGGGGTGGGCCACTGGGAGATAACATAATGGTTATAAAACCAGCTCTTAAGCCTGAGGCTTTGAGGTCCCAGGTTCAGTCCCCAGCCAGAGTTGAATATTGCTCTGGTTAAAATAACAATAACAGTGACAACAACAACGATAACAATAAAATATGGTAAGGAAGATATCATAGTAGTTATGCAAAAAAGACTTGCATGTCTGAGGCTCCAAAGTCCCAGGTTTAACCTCGGTGCCACCAGAAGCCAGAGCTGAGCAGTGGTCTAGCCTCTCTCCTTCTCCCTGTATTGCTCACTAGTTGAAATAAAAGTGTGTGTGTGTGTGTGTGTGTGTGTGTGTGTGTGTGTGTGTAAAAAGAACAAAAGCTAATGGTAAGTCGGAGTTGCTATTGTTTAGTCCTAGTTCTGAAGGAGCAGGTTGAGGGGAAGGGGGGCAAGGTTGCTTCTACCCCACCCTCGGCTCACCCCCCCCCCCCCCCCCAGCTCTGGTTAAGGGAATATTTCAGTTGGTCCCATTGCACCCCCAACCTCCCCCCCCCCCCAAAGCCTTCCTTTCCCCCTCTTCCTTTGAAGTCCAGAGCAGAGAGCTGGCCTTCTGCTTTATATTTGGCTTCTGTTTTTCAAGTACTGTTTGAAATGCTGTCCTCTCTTTCCTGCCTAACCTCAGCTCCAGGATGACTCGGCTCCTTTGTCTGACTGTCACAGACACCTTTTACTTGGGCGGATGCACCTGATTAAAACCAGACCCGCTACAGGGGCACCACCACAGGCAGGCTTATCCACTGCAGGACTCTGGGGCTTGGGGATGGGGGGTGTTGCTGAAGGAAGAGAAAAACTGTGGGGTGCTCTGCTCCCAAGGACTGAGCCTGTGTGGGCTGTTTCCCCAGTGAGACTCCATATCCCTCCCTCCAACCTCCCTCCCAACCAACATTCCCTCTCTCCCTTCCTTCCTTCCTTCCTTCCTTCCTTCCTTCCTTCCTTCCTTCCTTCCTTCCTTCCTTCCTTCCTCTTCATACTATTCTGGTCAGCCCCTTTGGAATCACAAGACAATATTATGTCTTGGAAAAAGTTCCCAACATGACTCTGAGAACAAGACTGGACTCTGCTCTGTCACAAAGAGCTTTAAAGAGTTTAATAAGTGAGAGGGGTCGGGTGGTGGTGCACCTGGTTGAACATAAGTGTTACAATGTGTAAGGATCCAGGTTTGAGCCCCTGGTCCCCACCTACATTGGGGAAGCTTCATGAGTGGTGGAGCAGGGCTGCAGTTCTCTCTCTTTCTCTCTCTCTTGCTCTGTGTCTCTCTCTCTGTCTCCCTCTTCCCTCTCGATTTCTGGCTGTCTCTAATAAATAAATAAAGCTAAAAAAAACTTTTTAAAAAATAGAGTTTAATAAATGATATAACTTCTCCCAACTCAGTTTTCTGGGTCTTAAAGTTAGAGATGAACAAAGCTATTATGCTAGCACTACATAAAAATAATTTCTGAAGCTATAAAAGGCCGTATAAATGCTGGCTGTTGGTAACAGATGCTATTATTATTACCATCTTTATTGTGAATCTTGTGTCAGATGACTGATGATGTGAAGCATTACTTACTACTTATTTGTTATAAATCATTGTATCTATTACAACGTTGTTATTATGCACTTAATATTTATGAAAGAGTGGAGGAAGAGGAGGAGAGAGAACCAGAGCATCACTCTGGCATCTTCAATGCCAGGGGGTGAACTTGGGACCTCATGCTTAAGGTTCCAGCACTTGATTCACTGTGCCACCTCATGGGCCTCTTATTTATATTTTATGCGTTACTGAGGAATGGACTCAGGACCTTGAATATGCACCGCACAGCCGAGTGACCTCCTGGGACCAGTTTCCCAGCTTTGTTTAAGGAGGGAGAGGAGAGTCACTACAGTACTGCTCCTTTGCACCATCCAGTGGGGTGCTGGGGCTTGAACGCTGTACGTTAAGCCTGGAGAGACACACATTTTTACTAGAACAGTCTTCTGGACGCAGACAGTGTTTCGGTTTGTTTGTGAGTCTGTTGTGATTCTTCAGCATTGTGTTTTTTTTTTTTTTGGGGGGGGAGGGAATTAAAGAACAGATCTTCCTGGATGGGATTTTTCTTTTTGCAGATGACAGTGTATAGGTCTGTCTAGGCTGCCTTTGACAGAGCCACTGAAAGCAAGTTGATTTGTTAATTTTTATATATTTTCAGCCATTTATTAATTTCTCTTTTGGGGGATAACTTATTCCACATTTAGTTTTTGAATATTTGTTGTGTCAGGCTTTCTAACAAGCTTCTTTAACACAGCCAGTTAATTAACAAATTAGTTAATTTTTGTCCTGCAGCCTACATACAGTGTTTTGAGTATCTGTTGTGTGCCAGGCCTTCTTCTTTTTTTTAAATTAATATATTTATTTTCCCTTTTGTTGACTTTTTTTTATTGTTTTGGTTTTTGTTGTTATTGATGTCATCGTCGTTGCACAGGACAGAGAGAAATGGAGAGAGGAGGGGAAGACAGAGGGGGAGAGAAAGATAGACACCTGCAGACCTGCTTCACTGCCTGTGAAGAGACTTGCCTGCAGGCAGCCGGGGGCTCGAACCGGGATCCTTAAGCTGGTCCTTGTGCTTTGCACCACGTGAGCTTAACCTGCTGCGCTACCGCCTGACCCCCTGTGCCAGGCCTTCTATGCTCAGTACATCATTGAGACTTCTGAGAAGTTGAAAGCTTGCGTTAAGACTACTTCTAGTTCAACACCAAGAGGAAATCTTGTGGCCAAGGAAATGCTTCAGCGGGTAGAGCATTGGACTTGAGTGCCTGAGGTTGCTTGTTTGATTCCCCAGTACTGCATGCAACCAGAATGATGCTTTGGGGGCTTTTTTCTCTGTATGTGTCTCATGTGAAACTCTCAATATGTAATAAATTTATTTTTTAGATTGAGGCAGAGAGAGAGAGAGAAACCAAAGCACCGAAGCTTCCTTCAGTGTAGTAGGGGCTGGTCCTGTACATAGCAAAGCGGGCGGTATACACTATCCAAGTGAGCTATTTTCCCGGCCCTCACAAGTGTAATTAAAAAAAGGGTCTCACGGGAAGGAGAAATCTCAGTGCATCCGGTAAAGAAAATGCCACTTCCTCTGACAATCCCTGTGATCTATATCCTGCTCTGCTCTTGCCCAGAGTTCCTCCCCAAGTCAATGAGACTTGCGTAAAGGCTCCAGGGGCAGGAAGCGCCTGCCGTGGGATGCAAGGACCCTGTGGTTGGTCATCAAACTAAATTTAAACCATTATCTGGACCGAATATATAATTAGTGGGGGGGAGGGCATGGAAAATAAAGCTGCAAGGATCAGTCTTTTCCTTTTAGAAAGGAGGAAAGAAGAGATTCAGTCTGGAGAAGAAAACAAACATGGGTTTAGGAGGTCCCCCCCCTTTTTTTTTTTCTCCTCAGGAGGACAATCAAGAATGGTTCCATCCCGATCTTTCTCCCTCGAACTAGTGTCCCTCCCACCTGGATTAGGCGGTGACAGCTCTGAGGGCCCCCAAAGCTGGGAGTCTCCAAGCTGGCAGGTGGTGGCTCAAGCTGGCCCAGGTTGTCCTGTGAAGTGAAGACAGTGCAAGATGATGGTGGACCCGCTTGATCTGCTGGGAGGGAGAGAAGTGCTTCTGTCTGTCCACACCTCCTTCCCTAGTCTTTCCTTTGGCTCCAAGCAGCTGCCAGAGGCTGCCATGAAGTTGTTGCTTAATTATAGAATTCCCCCATTGATCCTCTTCATCCCTTCCTTTCTGTGCTGCCTCCTCACCCCAACCCCCGCATCCCGCACTGCTTCTGAGCACCTTGAGGCTGAGTCCTCTGGGTGTATTAGCTTGGCGCCTTCTCCGGCTTACAGTCAGGGGACTGGCTGAATGATTTTTCCACCCTCCTCCCTAGCTATGGAATGATTCTCAGGCGCTAATTAGCAGGTAGAGGTTCAAATATGGAATGTGCTGTTATTTCTTTTTAAGCAGGAACTGGGTTCTTCGGTGGCTGGTGGTGGGAGAGGTGGCTCATTCTCTCTTTTTTTTTTCTTTTAAGATTTTATTTATTAAGTAGAAAGGTAGGAGGAGGAAAAGGAGGAGGAGGGGGAGAGAGAGAGAGAGAGAGAGAGAGAGAGAGAGAGAGAGAGAGAGAATGAATATATATATCAGACATCACTCTGGCACATGTGCTACCGGGGATCAAACTCAGGACCTCATGCTTGGGAGTCCAGTGCGCCACCTCCCGGACCATCACGCATTCTCTTTTTTTCTAATTAAATAAAATAAAATAAGGGCCACTCAACAAAATGAAACTACAGAGGAATCTAGAGATAGGAGCAGTGCCTACTTCTGCTTCATTCATATGTATGTATAGAAAACAAAATAGGATCAGGCTTTCTCTTTAATATACTCTGAATGTCTTTTCATCACAGCAGACTTAGATCTCTGCCATTTTTTTGAGTCTGTCCAGTTGTTGTTGTTGCCCTTCTTCTTCTACTACTGCTATTATTATTATTATTATTATTATTATTATTATTTCCCCCTCCACCCTAGAGCACCGCCCAGCTCTGGCTCATGGTGGTGTTGGGGAATGAACCTGAGACCTTGAATCCAAGTCTGTGTGCATAACCATCATGCTATCTCCATAGCCCCAGAGTATAAATTTTTAATTAGCAGCAGTTGCTGATCTCTAACAGGAAAGACTTCTAAAACAAGGCAAAGGCCAGTCTAATACGTACACATGCCTCCCACCCCCACCCTCCCAAGCCCCCGCTTCTTTTTCTACATTTTTCTACATTGTCGTTCTCTGTCTGTGAATTCCAGTTCTCATGATTCAAGAGGGCTGCTGCTGCTCTAGCCATCATGTTCATAGTCCAAGATCGACAAATGATTGGTGGAAAAAAGGAACCGTCTCTGCCTGCCTTCCATTTAAAGAGCTTCCCCAGAATCTTCCATTAGCACTTCTGTTTATTGTCTAGCCTTCTCTAGCCCACACATAGCACCGAGAAGGGACAGAGCAGATAATAAGAAGCGGATGGCCATCTCTGCCATCGGTGTCTAAAATTAGTTTCCTTGGTATAAACTTCGTAGAAGAGGAGTTACTGGATCAACATTTACACAAGGCTTTTGTCACATGTGTTAAACTACCTCCCAGAAAGATGGTGCCAGGTTAAGTCTAGTAATTGATAAAAATGACTCTCTAAGGGGACTATTTTCAGGCATTTTTAGAGCAATTTTCCTAAAGCTGTATTTTGTCTTTGGTTTAAATGGTACATTCTGCAGGAGTTTTGACATCTTTATAATTTTTTCCTCCAGAATCTTTGTACAAACAAATACTGGAAGGACCATCTGTCTGGGGATTGAAATGTGGCTCACACAAATGCCCTGCCCTTTCAAGAAAACTTATTGGGAGGCTGAATAAATAAACTCAGTAAACTAAGGTGGTTCCTATTTTGAAACAACCCCCCTGTCAGTTAAATGAAGGGCCCAGTGTAAAAGCTGTTCTGCCCAAGTAAGTGTTTAGACTGAGACATGTTTGATTTCCTTTCCACTGTGGTGTGGACAGTTGGTAGCTCCTGAAGTAAAAAGAATCACCTGCTTGTCTCTCCTCCTTCTTAGGGGTCTTTTTTTATTTTTTTGTCTTTCTTTTCTTTCTACCTAGTGGAAGGATTATTGTTATTTTCTTTATTTACTTATTGATTTTACTAGAGCACTGCTCAGCTTGACTAAATGGTGATGTAGGGGATTGAACCTGGAAATTTGGAGCCTCAGGCATGAGAGTCTCTTTTGCGTTACCACTGTTCTAAAAACAGGCGGATGGGAAACCCTACGAGGCTGGTGAGGCACTAGCACTTTCATGACTGGAGACTGACTGTAGATCAGTTATTCCTGAACTGTTACGACTGTGAAACTAAGTAGTTTTTGCAGTGAGTTGATTCTACTGCCATTTCTCCCTTTTTTTTTGGGGGGGGGGTGGCGTGGGGTGGGGTGGGCTGTGGAGGAGGGGCCGTGTGTTCATCTCTCCCAGAGGGTGTTTGCTGAGGTTTTGTTTGCTTGTTTGTTTTTGTGTCTCAGGTTTCTCTAAATGGGTAGGGTAGCATTTTATAATGGAAGAAAACTAATAGTTGGAGGGTATCATCTGTGTCTAGCACTGTGCCGACACCCTGCTTTTGTTATTTGCTGAGACATTCAAAACAGCACGACGGCCAACTAGACATGGGGGCAGACTGAGGCTTGGAGACTCCAAACCAAGACGTTGAAGGGGGCGGGGGGTGCGAGGCTAACTAGGACCTTTCCTCGCAGAACTTGAAAGAATTACAAGACGGGGGCACACCTGATTTAGTGCACAAGGACCTAGGTTCAATCACCTGGCCCCCACCTACAGGGGGAAAGATTCATGAGTGGTGAGGCAGGGCTGCAGGCATCTCTCTCTGTCTCATTCACTCTCTGTATCTCCCTCTTCCATCTCAATTTCTGTCTGTCTCTATCCAATAATAAAAATAAATTAATTAAAACTAAAGAATTACAAGGCAGCCCTTGTGATCGGTAGGCAGTTCCCAATCTTCTTTTATGAAGTTATGAGGTATATTGCAGAAGTGAAGGGGAGAGGAGCACTCAGGAGATAAGGGTCCCTAGGACCTAGAAAGAGTCCAAAAAGATTCCTTCTCTGTGTGTGAATGCCCTCTTTTCCTATACCTTTACCTGTCACACCTTGGCCATACCCAAATTCCTCCCACAGTGTGCCTCTTGTGCTCCAGTTCCCGCTTTCCTTGTGAGCAATACCCTTGTGCCCCAATTCTCATGCCCTATGTGTACAAACACAAAATGCCTGTGTTCCCCAGAGTCTCCCTACCCGTTCGTGACCTCAGCAAAGGTGTGACACTGTCTTGACTAGTTCACACCAGAGGCCAAGTTCAAAACTGCTGCTGTACTCTGCCTCCTTTGGGCGAGAGTTTCAACCAGAGATGCCAAAGAAATACATGTCCAGAAGATGTTTGTGGGCTGAGTTTCAAATATGAGACATAAATGGTGTTCCTAAGTGGTTATCGCGTGTCCCCAGAGTCCCTTCTCCCCTCAAAGTTGTGGAAATCTAACTTGATCCCCTTTATTATTATTATTTTTTCTATTATCATTACTGTGTAGATGAAGGCAGAGAGTGAAAGAAACCTCAGCACCGAAGTTTCCTTCAACACTGTGAGGTCTGAGGCTGGGCTTGAACTTGGGCCGTGCACATTGCAAAGCCATGCACTGTCCAAGTGTGTTATCTTCACTGGCCCTAACCCACTCCCTTTTAATACGTCCCTGTTGGTCTTTAAGCCTTACAAATTATGACATGCGATCTAGGACCCTGGATGTGAGAAGCACCCCCAGATTCCCTGCTTGGCGTTCATGCCAGTCTTGTCTCTGCTTTTATTTTCTTATATTGTCTATATATAATATAATACAACACAGTATAATACAATGTAATTTAATATAATATATTTATTATTAATGAGAAAGATCGGAGGAGGGAGAGCAACAACCAGACATCACTCTGGTACATGTGCTACCAGGGATTGAACTCAGGACCTCATGCTTGGAAGTCTAGTGCTTTTTTCCACTGTGCCACCTCCTGGACCACCTATTTATCTTTCCAACATGTGCAGAAAGCAACTCTGATCGCTAGAGCCCAGGATGGTTCTGTCTCTTCCTAGAAATAATGACTCTAAACCAACTGAGGGAAAAAAAAATTGGATCTCTTCATGTGAATGGAGCCCAAGGTAGATTGACCTCAGGGAACTGTGGGTTGTATGGTAGGGTGGTGTTGCCATTTTTCAGGGGCGGTAATTGGCATTTAACTCAAGTTGCCTCCCTTGGAGAGAAAGAGGGCCAGGGAGATAGCATAATGGTTATGCAAAGACTTTGACGCCCAAGGCCCCAAAGTCCCAGTCTCACTCCCTAGCACCACCATAAACGCCAGAGCTGAGCAGACATCTATCATGGGGAGATGATAAATTTTACCCATGTGTCAACACAACAACTGTACTGTAAGTCATTCTCCCCCCCATAAAAAACAAGAAAACAAACAAGGAAACAACAACAACCACAAAACAGAAGAAGAGAAAAAGGAGGGGTGTGTGTGTGTGTGTGTGTGTGTGTGTGTGTGTGTGTGTGTGTGTGTGTGTTGGTGGGGTTGGGAGCAGACAGTGGGTTAAACACACATAGTACAAAGCACAAGGACCTGGCCAAGCTTCCCAGTTCAAGCCCCTGACTCTCAACCTGGAGGGGTTCTCCTCACAGAGGGTAAAGCAGGTCTGCAGCTCTCTCTCTCCCTCTCCTTCTCCCTCTCCGTTACTTCTCTCTCCCTCTCCCTTCCCCTCCCCCTTCCCCTCCCTCTGTATCTCCCCCTCCCTTTCAATTTCTTTCTGTCCTATATATTAAAAAAGAAAGAAAGAAAAAATGGCTACCAGAAGCAGTGTATCTGTAGTGTAGTGCAGGCACTGAGGTCCAGCGATAACCCCAGAGGCAGAACAAAGAAGGACCCTGCAGCTGTAGCTGGGAGAGAGACACTGCATGTCTGGCATGGCTTCGAGGAGATGTGTGTCAACATCCTATTTCAGAACAACTGGAAAAACAGCATGTCGAAACATGTGTCGGGCATACTGAGCCTGGAAAACAATCTTGAAAGTATTTCAGCATTTAGAGTAATCAGGTGACTTAAACTCCTGAAAGCAAAATGAAAAACACCAACAGCAAAATCGATGATTGGATTCAAGTTGTTTCCCAGATATCAGATGGGATTGACTGAGGGCTGGGATGGGGTCAAGTCCATGTAACATGCATCACACAACTGTGACGAGCTCCAGACCGTTTCTGTCAAGAATGGCAACAAAAGCAGGCTCTGTGCTGTGTTAAGTTCCACATAACCAATCTTGGTTTCACTGCTACCCCCTTCCACCAGTTCGACTGCCAGATCCAAAGGGCGCGTGCTGGGCCATCTTTCCATAGTCAGTCCTAGTTCACCACCACACACCTAACGTATCCCAGCATGCATAGGTATTTGGGGCAGCATCTCTTCCTCTGGAGCTCAGAATAGCACCAGCTCTTACTCCTGAAAGTAACAGGCTGCATTTGACTTGGGAAAGCAGCGTACTAACATGTAGTAGACTGGTGGCCCCAGAGGGTAGTGCAGAGACTACAGTGCTGGACTTGAAAGCATAGGGTCCTGAGTTTGATCCTTGTTACCTACTGCGTATGCCAGAGGAATGCTTTGACTCTCTCACTAATAAATACATGAATAAATATGTGACATATCAGCACATTAGGTATCTTTTAAAGAAAGTGGTGGTTATTTATTTTATTTTAATTTAGTTTTTTTGCCTCCAGGGTTATCGGTGAGGATCGGTGCCTGCACTATAAATCCACTGCTCCTGGAGGCTCCCCCCTTTTGTTGCCCTTGTTGTTCATAGTTGTTATTACTATCGTTGTTATTGATGTCGTTGTTGGATAGGACAGAGAGAAATGGAGAGAGGTAGGGAAGACAGAGAGGGGGAGAGGAAGATAGACACCTGCAGACCTGCTTCACCGCCTATGAAGCTGGGGACTTGAACTAGGATCCTACGCTAGTCCTTGTGCTTTATGCCACGTGTGCTTAACCCACTGCACTACCGCTGGACCCCTATTTATTTGTTTTTAACTGCACTACATCTTTCCTGCAATGGATTTAAGAGGTGAATTCTCATGAATGATAATAGCCCCACTGACAAATGCTTGTCAAATGAACAAATGAATGAATGTGTACTATTTTTTTAACTTCTCCATAATTCTAGAACTCACCCTATTTCTTTCCATTTCTCTCTATCCCTCTCCCCTGTTTTCACTTGTGAAAAAAAAAAAAAGATTCTCTCTCTTGCTAATGTCTTTGGAAATAGATGACCATAGTACCAGAGGCTCTAGGGTTGTTTCACTTCATCATAAATAGCTTGATGTGATTTCAAAATCTTTCAATAGTGCTATTATTGATCCTGATATGGGAGAAAGAAAAATTAGCTAAGTGTTGATAATGAAATGACACACCAAGTTCTTGTTGTTATTCACTAACACAGGAGTGGTGGCAAGGGTGGGGGAGAAGCAGAATTTCACTCTGACACACAAAATGCTAGGAATGGAACTCTGGGACCTCATGTTTTCTAGTCTGGTGCTCTAACCACTGCACCACCCAGGCTGCACCCCAAGTTCTTTAGTTGTGCTTTTGGATTGGTGGCCACCAACGGGACAAAGCCCAGTGGTTTGTTTGTTTGTTTGTTTTTGTTTTCCTTTCCTACTTTTCCAGGGGGCTAGGAAAAATGGATCAAAAGATGACTTTTGGCTCCTTTTTTCAGAGGTCTAGCAGGTGTGCCCTTGTTGAGTGGTCTTGACGATCTGTATGGTGCTGGTGTGGTGTATGTGTGGGGTGTGGGTAGGCAAGTGAGTGGGGGAGATGGGGTACCTCTAACCCTGAAGGCTCCATGACTCACACCTCACACTTGCCTTGATGACTCACTGGCTTTCCAAAGTGGTTTTCTCCAGAAGTGACACAATTGCACACCATTCCCTTTTTTTCTATCCAGGGACCAAATGCTGGTGACCAGCCTCTCCCTATCACCTCACAGTGGGCGCTCACACAGCCAGCCTTCACCCCCGCCCCACATGCCTGACTCAGCGCTCACCCCCAAGGAGGAGCAGGTGCAGGGATGAGTCCACAGAAGAGGCAGGGACACCCAGCGTGAAGGACTCGAGCAGACCGATGACCACAGCTGGCCAGGGCGGAAGTGCTGGGAGACCCACCACTGTTGCTAATTTCACTAAATGAAAGCTTCTTGGCATAGCAGTGAGGGAAGTCAAGGATTAGAGCCTGCCAGTTCAGATACAATCCCAGCCATTCACTTGGAATTCCAGAGAACTCTGAAATTTTTTGAATTGTCCGAGTGAATGGCAGCAACCGGAAACAAGCACCCAAAATGGTGCTTTAGTGTCATGTCATCTTTTATTAGAAGATCCCCACCCCCCCCAAAAAAAAAAACCCCTGTTTATGTATGAGTTATTATTCCTGCAGCTTTCCTTTGATGAGCTGCTCAAGTGAAAATTGGGCCGGAACTTTGTAACTAGAAATTCCTTGTGGTTTTCAAAGAAGGGTGAGCTTTCTCCTCCAACACACTTATGTGAACAGTCATCTTCTATTGTTTGGCATGGGATTAAACTATGAATGACAGGGTATTTTGCTAATGGATGTGTCAGCTTATGTACATTTGTGGTTTTTAGTGTAAGGCTTTGGACCGGCAAGCCAGGGGGCTGGTCAGGATTTGGGCAGAAGCGAGAATCGATTACAGTGTGATAAGAACTGCTTTGGGACAGAGTACGGTCAGTTGGGGCCACTGGAGGAAAGAGGACAGCTCGATTGTCATGGAAGTAAAACTATCAGTGAGGTATCTCGAGTCAACCAGTGCAAAAAGCCAGTACTCTATTTCTGGTGGTCAGAGTTCAAATGCCAACAACACCCCATCATCCAATTGGACAGTTTCCTAGAGGGCTACTGATAGGTTCAAGCTGCCAATGGAGAGGAAGATGGTGAGGGAGAGAGAGCACCCACTTTGAAGGGGGCTCCCGTGGTGACCAGTTTCCATGATCCAGCTTTAACAGAGATAGCGAAGGAGCTGTTCGGAGAAAGGGTGTGGAGAATTAGTAAATGTGGCTGCCAGCTGCCCTTTGTTGGGCTTTAAACCAGAACACTGATCAGCTCTGGCTTTCTGGCTTATGGTAGTGCTAGGGACTGAGTCTGAAGCCTTGAAGTCTTAGGCATGAATTTTTTTTTTTTTTTTTTTGCATAACCCCATACCCTGTCTTCCCAGTCTACCAGATCTCTTTGATCTGGTTAAGTAAGACCCACTGCTGGTCTTAGTGGGAAGAATCACATACTGCCTGGCCAAAACCAAGACAACAGGCGCCACTCAAAGAAATGCAAGTATGAGTAAGATAAGAGATGTGTCATTTCCTTAGGTCTTGAAGTTAAATCAGAACACACAGCTCACAGGTCTGATTTAGTCATCACACAGGGAAACATTAACCCCTGAAATGCTACCTCCAAAATAAACCAGCTTTTGTATATTTACTTTTGATTCTAAATAGGAGGAGAATAGTTATTTTTGTAGATGAGAGAGAGAGGGAGAGGGAGAGGGAGAGGGGGAGAGAGAGAGAGGAGGAACCCGTCAGGGGAGATAGCATAGTGGTTATGCAAAAATATCATCTGCCTGAGTCTTCGAAGTCCAAGGCTCAATCTCCATCCCACCATAAACCAGAGCTGAGCAGTGCTCTGGTAAGAAAGAAAGAAAAAAGAAAGAAAGAAAGAAAGAAAGAAAGAAAGAAGGAAGGAAAGGAAGAAAGAAAAAGAAAGAGAGGAAGGAAGGAAGGAAGGAAGGAAGGAAGGAAGGAAGGAAGGAAGGAAGGAAGAATGACCACTGCACCAAAGCATCTTTCAGTGTGGTGGAGACCAGCCACAAACCTCGGTCTGAAAGCCAAGCAGCACTATGCAAGTGAGCTATTTGACTGGCATTGAGCTCTTAAGACTTTGATGAGAGTGTTGGATAACTTCTTGTCATCTGGTGCAGGATCACACTCTGGCATAGCATTTGTTGTCTGCTGACAGAGGGTCATGCTCACTTGGCCAGCCCTATCTAGGAATTTCTCAGCCTCATCCAAATCTGTTTCAGTTTCCATTCTTCATACTGGGGTTTGCTGGACAATAAGCCTGTTGCAAAGCCATTTTACTTAGCAGTTTCTAAGTGAAGGATCTGTTCCAGCTGCATGCCGTGTGCACAGAGCACTTGGCCATGAGTCACAATGACCTCCCTGTCTTCCAATCACCTTATGTTCTAGGCGGGTAAAATAGCTCACTGGGGTAGGGCACCACTGGTTTGCGATGTGCTCAACTCAGGTTTGAACCTGCACCCCTGCTTGCACCCCCCCCCCCCCATTACATTTGAAGGAAGCTTTGATGCTGTGTCTGTTCTCTTTCACTTCTTTTTTGTCTCTACGTAAAAAAAAGGGGGTGGGTGGGTGGATGATGACGCACCTGGTTGAGAAAAAGGAAAAAAAAGAAAACAGTTTATATTCCTTTGGAAGAGAAATATTAGCACCCCTCCCTAAAAAAGGGGGGGGAGGTAATGGAGGAACTGAGATTGTGTGTGGGGGAATATTTAAAGATACACCTGAATACAAAAGGATTTTAAAGTAGTGAGTTTTGGTTTTATAACCCCAGGCCGTTTTAAAATTCCCATCACTTTAGTGTGATTCTCCCCCCGCCCCCATTATTTGTTGGTACTGGGGATTGAACCTGGGATATCAGCACCTCAGGCATGAGATTCTTTCAGCATAACTATTATGGTATTTCACTGGCCCTTAATGTGTTTCTTTTCCCTCTCCTCTCCTCTCCTCTCCTCTCCTCTCCTCTCCTCTCCTCTCCTCTCCTCTCCTCTCCTCTCCTCTCTCCTCTCCTCTCCTCTCCTCTCCTCTCCTCTCCTCTCCTCTCCTCTCCTCTCCTCTCCTCTCCTCTCCTCTCCCCCCTCCCCTCTCCTCCCCTCTCCTCTCCTCTCCTTTCCTCTCTTTCCCTTTCTTTCTTTCTTTCTTTCTTTCTTTCTTTCTTTCTTTCTTTCTTTCTTTCTTTCTTCTTCTTTTTTTTTTTCTTTGCCACAAGTGTTATTGTTGGGGCTTGGTGCCTGCACTACAAATCTCCTTGCTCCCTCCCAGGAGCCACCTACCTACCTTCCTTCCTTCCTTCCTTCCTTCCTTCCTTCCTTCCTTCCTTCCTTCCTCCCTCCCTCCCTCCCTCCCTCCCCCCCCTCCCTCCCTCCCTTCTCCTCCTCCTCCTTATTCTCTCTCTTTCTCTCTCTCTCTCTCTCTCTCTCTCCCTCTCTTTCTCCTTTCTATTTTTATTTGACAGGACAGAGGGAAATTGAGAGGGGAGGAGAGGTGGAGAGGGAGAGAGAGAGAGAGATATAGATAGATAGATAGATAGAGAGAGAGAGAGAGAGACGCCTGCAGACCCTGTCTCACCGTTCATTAAGCGTTCCCTCTGCAGGTGAGGAGCGGGAGCTCCTGTCTGGGTTCCTTGCCCATGGTGATATGTGGTTTGACTGGGTGCACACCACCACCACTTTAATGTGGTTCTTAACTGCCCCGCTAGGTTGTGGTGGGTGGGGGAAGCATGGGTTTCTGCAGACTTCTGTCCTGAGTAACATCTGACATAAAAGTGAGGGCAGTGGAGAGGAGGGATGAAAATGGAAAAGATAAGCGAGCAGCTTATGATTTTAAGAACTCTAAAACAGGCTAGGGAAGTAACATGATAATTATGCAAAAAGACTTTTATGTCTGAGGCACTGAGGTGCCAGGTTTAATCCCCAGCACCACCATAAACTAGAGCTGAGCAGTGCTCTGGTTAAAAAAGAAAAGAAAAGAAAAAAAGAAATAGAAAAAGGAAAACAGAACAAAAAGTCTAAACCCTTTAAAGACTGAGCAATTGTAATCCTCCCGATTTGTACATCTTTGAATGCTACCAGCAATAAAAAATGGATTACACAGGCCTTCTCTATTTCAGAAAGTCTTTGTTGTGTGACTTCCTTCCATCACATTAGTGTAATAGGTCATGAACTTCAGGGTAAATTCTTCCTTAAACACCAGGTCTTCCTGTGGGTGGGGAGAGAGTAAGAAGGGGTTAGGGTGGGAGGGGTCTTGTTCTTACAGATTTTAGTTTTGCCTTTAATGATTCTTTGGCAAGTCCTGGGTTTCCTGTTAACAAAATGCTTTCCACTTTGCCACCTACCTAGAACATTCCTGCTCAATAGGTGTGTGGTCCAAGCTTGTAGAATGAACTTGAACCAGTCTTGGGTCTGCCCTGCCTTCAAGGCATTCACTGCTTGAGGAAGAGGACTTGGGAAACCCAGGTCCTGAAACCTACAAGTGACTTGCAGTGGGAAGATTCTCTGAACAGACTTGTTTTACCCTCACCACCAGGAACCACTGTGCTGGGTAGCTTTTATGCCCTATTTTAGTGGATATGGGTATTTGAGACCAAGGTGGGTGAAATGAAATAGTTTATCTAGTCAAGTCACACAGGGTCAGATCCATTCAAACTCAAATGTAGGAGAATCTAAAACAGATTTTTAAAAATAATTTTGTTATTATTATTTATCTTTGTTTATTGGCTAGAGACAGCTGGAAATCAACAAGGAAGGGGGAGGTAGAGAGGAAGAGAGACAGAGAGACAGCTGCAGCCCTGCCCCACCCCTCTAGAAGCTTTTACCCTGCAGGTGGGGGCGGAGGGCTTGAACCTGGGCCCTTGCGCATTATAGCATGTGCACTCAACCAGGTGTGCCACCACCTGGCCCTTAAAACAGATTTTTAAAAAAAGGTCTGGTACATTTTTAAAAATATTTATTTATTTATTTATTTATTCATTCATTCCCTTTTGTTGCCCTTGTTGTTTTATTGCTGTAGTTATTATTGTTGTTGTTATTGAGGTCGTCGGTGTTGGATAGGACAGAGAGAAATGGAGAGAGGAGGGGAAGACAGAGAAATGGAGAGAGGAGGGGAAGACAGAGAGAGAGAGAGAGAAAGACACCTGCAGACCTGCTTCATCACTTGTGAAGCGACTCCCCTGCAGGTGGGGCGCCAGGGGCTCGAAAAAACAGATTTTTTTTTAAGGAGCCCACAGGGTTTCTCAGGGGGCTTCTTAATTCCAAAGTTCCAAGGCATGGTTTTTACTTCCGGGGCAAAGTGTGTGTGTGTGTGGGGGGGGGAGGGGTTGGGGCTTGGATTCCACCTGCCCAGAGGATAGGAGTTTAGAGATGATCCTCCTGGAGAGAATGGGTTGTAAGATAGAGAGGGCAGGGCTAGGGTGTAGGATGGAAGGGAAACCAGAAAAATCCTGGAGGCCTTTGGGCAACCAGGTGAAAGGTCAGCAGGAAGCTGGAGGAGGAAATAGGAACTTCTGGGTGTGTGTGTGTGGGGGGGGCATTGGCGGAACAGGGAGAGTGACTGGAACGGCCTCTGTACACCCCTGGTTCCAAGGACATTTTAATCCCTGGTACAGAATTTCCTCAATAAACAAAGTGGCTCTCAAAGGTTTTATCTTTATTGAAGAAAATAGTAAACCCCCAAAAGAAAAGGACTTCACACCAGTTTTCCATCAGACACCATTTCCGACTGTCAGACTTCTTAGAGAAATGCCAGTAAACTCAGCTGCTGAGTGGGAGGGAGCTCAGGCTCTTGGGCCCTGGATCATTCTAGAAACTGAGGACCTTGGGGGACTGGGCAGTGGCACATTGGGTTAAGCACACATAGCACAAAGCTCAAGGATCCAGGTTTCCCATCTGCAGGGGTCGCTGCACAAGTGGTGAAGCAAGTCTGCAGGTGTCTTTCCTTCTTTTTTTTTTTTTTTTTTAGGTGTCTGTCTTTCTGTCTCCCTCTTTATCTCCCCCTCTTCTCTCAATTTCTCTCTGTCCTATCCAGTAAAATGGAAAAACTAGCCACCAGGAACAGTGGGTTCTAATGCCAGCACCAGACCTCAGTAATAAACCCTGGAGGCAAAAAAAAAAGAAAGGAACTGAGGATCTTGAGGTGATTGGAGTTGAGGATACTTATTTTAGAATATTTTCCTCTGGAGAAAAAAAATAGTGTGTGTCAAAAAAAATTTTTTCCCCCTCTCTTTTTCTCTTACACTCAATCTAAATAAAGGGGAACACATGGGACTACAGACTCTTTGTAGTCAGGAAACCCTAGTGAAATACCTTGTGCTCTGCTGTGAACACAGGTCTACACAGATCTCTCTCTCTTTTTTTTAATTCTTAAAAAAAATTTTTTTTTATTATCTTTATTTATTGGCTAGAGACAGCCAGAAATCAAGAGGGAAGGGAATGATAGAGAGGGAGAGAGACAGAGAGCACCTGCAGCTCTGCTTCACCACTCATGAAGCTTTCCCCCTGCAGGTGAGGGCTGGGGGTTCGAATCGGGGTCCTTGTGCATTTTTTTTAAATTTATTTATTGGGGAATTAATGTGCTACATTCAACAGTAAATACAATAGTTTGTACATGCATAACATTCCCCAGTTTTCCATATAACAATACAACCCCCACTAGGTCCTCTGTCATCCTTCTTGGATCTGTATCCTCCCCCTACCCCCCCACCCACCCCAGAGTCTTTTACTTTGGTGCAATACACCAATTCCAGTTCAGGTTCTACTTGTGTTTTCTTTTCTGATCTTGTTTTTCAACTTCGGGCTGAGAGTGAGATCATCCCATATTCATCCTTCTGTTTCTGACTTATTTCACTTAACATGAATTTTTCAAGGTCCTTTCAAGATCGGCTGAAAACAGTGAAGTCACCATTTTTTATAGCTACGTAGTATTCACATATATATACCACAACTTGCTCAGCCACTCATCTGTTGTTGGACACCTGGGTTGCTTCCAGGTTTTGGCTATTACAAATTGTGCTGCCAAGAACATATGTGTACACAGATCTTTTTGGATGGGTGTGTTGGGCTCCTTAGGATATATCCCCAGGAGAGGAATTGCAGGGTCATAGGGTAGGTCCATTTCTAGCCTTCTGAGAGTTCTCCAGATTGTTCTCCACAGAGGCTGGACAAATTTACATTCCCACTAGCAGTACAGGAAGGTTCCTTTGAGCCCACACCCTCTCCAGCATTTGCTGCTGTTACCTTTTCTGAAGTATGACATTCTCACAAGAGTAAAGTGGTATCTCATTGTTGCCTTTCTCTGACAATCAGAGACTTGGAGCATTTTCTTGGCCTTTTGGATCTCTTCTGTGGTGAATATTCTGTCCGTGTCCTCCCTCCATTTTTGGATGGGGTTATTTGTTGTCTTGTTGAGATTTGCAAGTTCTTTATATATTCTGGTTACTAGCCTCTTGTCTGATGTATGGCATGTAAAGATCTCCCATTCTGTGAGGGGTCTCTTGGTTTGGGTAGTAGTTTCTTTAGCTAAACAGTTTTTTAAGTGATTTAATAATGATCGAGAAGACCATAGGGGTAAGAGGGGTACAATTTCTTACAATTCCCACCACCAGAGTTCCGTATCCCATTCCCTCCAATGGAAGCTTTCCTGTTCTTTATCCCCCTGGGATCATGGACCCAGGCTCATTATGGGGTGCAGAAGATGGAAGGTCTGGGTTCTGTAATTGCTTCTCCACTGGACATAAAAGTTTTTCCTCCTTCTTGGAATCTTCTGTTTTCATTATAAACAAGAAAGGGGCAAGTCATAGGTTCCATTTCCCTACTCTCTTCTCTGTGCAGATAGAAGCCATCCCTGAAGCTTATCTCCTGTTACTTTGGACTCCCCTCTGACCCCTGAACTCTGGCATCCTCCTCCTTTTGTACTTTCTCCAATATTTTTGTTTTCACTGCTTCTGAGAACAATACATGGTTGCTCTTGAAAACCTGGAAGGTACAACTGAGTTTAGATAAGAGTAAGACAAAGCCGGGAGGGGGGTGGGGGCAGGCAGTAGTGCAGTGGGTTAAGCGTGCATAGTGCAAAGTGCAGGGACTGGCGTAAGGATCCCTTGGCTAGAGCCTCTGGCTTCCCACCTGCAAGTGTGTGTGTGTGTGGGGGGGGAGGGCGGCATTTCAGAAGTGGTGAAGCAGGTCTGCAGGTGTGTGTCTTTCTCTGTCCCTCTCTGTCTTCCCTTCCTCTCTCGATCTCGCTCTGTTCTATCCAACGACAATGACAGCAGTAACAACAACGGGTAACAAAAAGGAATAAAAATGACCTCCAGGAGCAGTGGATTCGTAGTGCAGGCCCTAACCCGAACCTCAATGATAACCCTGGAGGCAAAAGAAAAAATAGAAAAGAATAAGACAAAGCCTCGGTGAGCCTATTACAGGCCTACATCACCATTAAAAGTCTGGTATCTTTTAACACTTCCCTACCCCTCCCTTGCCAGGAGTTGAACCCAGAGCCTCACACATATGAAGCATGCATTTCTTCTACTGAACAGCGACCCTGGGTTCACACCCCTACCCCCACTCCCCACACACTTTTATTTTATTTTTGGTGGAGTTACATTTGCAAATATAAAAACTATGGGGGGGCTGGGTGGTGGCACACCTGGTTGAGCACACACAGTCACGGTGCACAAGGACTCTGGTTCAAGCCCCTGGTCCCCACCTGCAGGGGGAAAGCTTTGTGAATGGTGAAGCAGTGCTGCAGGTGTCTCTCTGTCTCACTCCCTCTCTGTCTTCCCCCTCCCTCTCTATTTCTGGCTGTCTCTATCCAATAAATAAATAAATATGATAAGGGAAAAAAAACCTACTACCCCGGATGGTCCTGGAGGTGGCATAGTGGGTAGAGTTTTGGACTCTCTAGCAGGAGGTCTTGAGTTCGATCCCTGATAGCATATGTGTCAGAGTGATGCCTGACTTTCTCTTTTTCTCTCTCTCCTCTCCCTCTCATAAATAAGTAAAGGAGGGAGTCGGGCTGTAGCGCAGCGGGTTAAGCTCAGGTGTCGCAAAGCACAAGGACCGGCATAAGGATCCCGGTTGGAACCCCGGCTCCCCACCTGCAGGGGAGTCGCTTCACAGGCGGTGAAGCAGGTCTGCAGGTGTCTATCTTTCTCTCCTCCTCTCTGTCTTCCCCTCCTCTCTCCATTTCTATCTGTCCTATCCAACAACGACAACAACAATAATAACTACAACAATAAACAAGGGCAACAAAAGGGAATAAATATTTAAAAAATATAAAAAAATAAGTAAAGGAATAAGTAAATAAAATACTTTTTATTTCTTTATTGGGGGATTAATATTTTACAGTCGGCAGTAAATACAATAGTTCATACATTGTTAACATTTCTCATCCCCCCCCCCGCGCGCACAAGAATACAACCCCCACTAGGTCCTCTGTCAATAAAATCTTAAAGAAAAGATAACTACCCAGGAACTGGGAAAGCAACTCACCTGTTTGAGAGCTGTTTGTATTTACTGTGTGCATACACACAGGTGGGTTGGATATACGTACACATGCATGTTGTTTGCTTGTTGATTTACTCATTTATCTATTTTTTATCAGAGCACTGCTCAGGTCTATGGTGGTGTGGGGGATTGAACCTGGGACTTTGGAGCCTCACGCCTGAGAGTCTCTTTGCATAACTGTTATGCTATCTACCTCCACTATAGGTGTAGCTGTATAAAGCGAAACTTTACCTTAAAAATGGCAGAGGTTCGAGTAGCAGGGAAGCAGGGATTAGTCTAGCTAAACTGGCTCCTGGCAAAGGTCACATGGAGAAATTCAAGAAAGGAAATGAGCCCGTTGTTCAGTGATGAGATATCAGAATAAAAGAAGGAGGGATGGCTTATTCTACTTAAAAAAATTTTTTTTTCAAATTTATGATTGGATAGAGACAGAGAGAAATCTAGAGGGGAGAGGGAGAGAGATAGAGACACATCTGCAGCCCTGCTTCACCACTTGTGAAGCTTCCCCTCTGCAGGTGGGGGACTAGGGGCTTGGACCTGGGACCTTGCACACTGTAATGTGAGCGCTTAACCAGGTACGCCACCGCCTGGCCCTGGCTTATCCTTCTTTTAAGGCGGACAATTCAATGGGAGAATCTAGAAGTGAGATTTCAAATCAAATCCCCAGTGCTGTAATAAGTTCGGGTGAGCAGTGTCTTTATCTTTGACATTCAGACAGGAACTTTGCAAGATGGGTCACAGAAGGTGGGTTCATTGTTCTTAATAGCTATGTAAGACAGGAACTTTCAAGACATGATGATATAAGAACTGAGCACCGTAGAATGGGGTGGGGTGGGGGGGACCTGAAAGTGGCTTTCTTTGAGTTGTTTCACAGCAAGGAGAACCACTTCTTAGGAAAAGTCTCTGCATAACCGTTATGCTATCTACCTCCACTGTACGTGTACATACTTGAGACTTGGGAGACTGCAGTGAGTGACACTTTTAATGAACAAAGCTGCTGGCAACAGAATGTCTTTAGAAGCCGTGTGGGAGTGTGGAGTTGGAAGGGTGGGCCTCAGAGGCTCCCACGGTCCTGGGGGAGAGCTGGGAGGGGAAACCAGCACTGAGCTGTCACATCAGGAGTTAAGTAGGGGCTGGGTAAGAGGTAGAGAGAGGGTTTGCTCAGAGGACCTCTGCCCTCTGTGGTGGAAGAGGGAACAACCCAGGTGGCAGTCTGTCAGGTCAGCAGGGCTCACTTGGCTTTTGGGGTAGGAAGGCCTCTGCTCTGCCCAGATTGGGGACTGGGGAACATGGGTTCCTAAGAGTGGCGTGGGGGGAGGTCTCTGGGGCTTTCCTGCTGTCCGGCTCAGGTAGAAAGCGCTCAGAGTAGCAGGGAGCTCTTAAAACATGTCCCCCACCAACCCACATGGTGACATGACTGGGAAAGAGTACTGTGTGGGCAGACGGTCCCAGGTGGGCACACACACTCCTGTGTGGAGTGCAGCGCTCAGCTGGCATGCTCCCCTGGGTGACAGTGAGGGTGGCGATGCCACTGACAGTGAAACCAACCCTTGCTCTTCTCCTCTCAGCCACATAGAAAAGATCACTACCTGGCAAGATCCCCGGAAGGCGATGAACCAGCCCCTGAGTCACATGAGCCTCCACCCCACTGCCTCGTCCACGCCAGCTCCCCAGAGACCCTTGGCCGTATCCCAGCCGAATCTTGGTAAGTTCCGCCCGGCTTCCCAGGGGAACCAACCCTGGGGCTCAGACGTGGCTCAGTGTCCTGATGTCTATCCTGGTACCCAGAAGGCACTTCTCCAGTCTTCCTGGGCTGCCGTAGTCCACTGTTGCTTTGACCATCTCTTCTTGGGCTCACACCATGGTTCCAGCATCTCCTTCAATTGCCTTTGGTTCTTAGAAGATTTATTTATTTTTGATCAAGTTATTAATTTCTAATCTGATAGGATTGAGAGAGAGAAGCAGAGAGAGAGAGAGAGAGACACCTGCAGTACTGTTTCACCACTCATGAAGCTTCCCACCCTGCAGGTGGAAACTGGGGACTTGAACCCCTGTTCTTACACAAATTAACGTGTACACTCGATCAGTTGCTCCACTAGCTGGCCCTGATGTTCTTGTTTTTATGAGAGAGGGCAGGATTGGGGAAGAAACAAGAGAACTGCTTAGCTGGACTTGGGATCAAGCCTGGTCCCTCAGGTATGCAAGTTATGTGCGTTACCAGTGCTGTTTCCCCAGGCCATCCTTAAATTGCCTTTATTGAGAATTAGGTCCTTCACACCTGACACTGCAAAGTCCCAGGTTCAATTCACCACACCACCATGAGCCAGAGCTGTGCAGTGCTCTGGTTAAAAAAAAAAAAAAAAAAGAATTGGGCGACTCTCTTTTTTCTTTCCTCCCTTCCTCTTCCTCAGCACTGAGACTGTCCGTGCCTGACTTTATTCTGAGAGCTAGGTGGAGAGATACCACAGCTCTGGACTTTGTTTCCCCTGTGGCACTCTCATGGAGTACTGGGGTTCAAATCTGGGCCATATACACAACAAGGCATATGCCCTACCCAGTAAGCTATCTCTGTAACCATGTTAAACTTGTTGAAAAATCACTTAGCTCTTTTGTGAAGAATCATAGAAAGGGCAGGGCACCTCCATATGTTCTGTGACTTTGGTCCATGAAGATCACCAGAGAATGCAGTTCTGCTCCCTCCCCTCCTCTCCCCTCCCATTCCCTCTCCTCCCCCTCTCCCCCACTATAAAGCTGAATTCTTTCATGCTTTATTGCATTGAAATCATTATCACACAACCCTGCACCAGAACAGGTGAATTTTCTTTCTTTCTTTCTTTCTTTATTTCTTTCTTTCTTTCTTTCTCTCTCTCTCTCTCTCTCTCTCTCTCTCTCTCTCTCTTTCTTTCTTTCTCTTTCTTTCTTGATTTTATTTATTTATTTATTCCCTTTTGTTGCCCTTGTTTTATTGTTGTAGTTATTATCGTTGTCGTTGTTGGGTAGGACAGAGAGAAACGAAGAGAGGAGGGGAAGACAGAGAGGGGGAGAGAAAGATAGACACCTGCAGACCTGCTTCACCGCTTATGAAGCGACTCCACTGCAGGTGGGGAGCCGGGGGCTCGAACTGGGATCCTTAGGCCGGTCCTTGTGCTTTGCGCTATTTATTTATTAATGAGAAAGCTAGGAAGAAAGAGAAAGAAAGAACCATACATCACTCTGGTACATGTGCTGCCGGGGATCAAACTAGGGACCTCATGCTTAAGAATCCAGTGCTTTATCCACTGTGCCACCTCCCTGACTACAAAGTGAATTTTCTATGTGTGGATGAGCTCTCTTCCCCCACGCCACACAGCTGGTGGAAAGTGCAGCGTAAGCATGAACCGAGGAGGTTCTGACTTTAGGTTGTGTTGAGCCACAGGAAAACCTCCAGGGGCTTCTCCCCATCCCTGGCCTGGGCTAGCACAGTTTACTTTCCATTTCATTCAGAAAGTTCTGGTATCATTTCCTTCCTATTTTTACTGATTTAGAAATATTTTTAAAGGTTTATCCACCCCCCCCCCAAGTGTTAAGCTCTGTTTTTATTTTATTTATTTATTTATTGGATAGAGACAAATTGAGAAGGAAAGGGAGTATAGAGAGGGAGAGAGACAGACATCGACAGCACTGCTTCACCATTCAAGGAGCTCTTTCTCGTTGCTGGTGGAGAGCAGAGGCTTGAACCCAGATCTTTGTGTCTCTAGCAACAGGCTGTACCACTGCTAGACTATTTTATTTTGTTTTTGATAGGACAGAGAGAAATTAAGAAGGGAGGGAAAAATAGGGAGGGAAGAAAGAGAGAGACACCTGCTACCCTGCTTCTTTCATCACGTGAAATTCCCCTCCTCTGCAAGAGGGGTCCGGAGACTTGAACCTGGCTCCTTGCACATAGTAATGCATGCCTTCAACCAGGGAACCACTGTTTGAACCAGACATCACCCTCAGTTTGAAAAGAATGATAGTCATGTCCACCAGAGAGAATCAAGTGTGAGTTAATACAACACAGTCACAGAACCAGTCAGCCTGTCTTAGAAGGTTTCTTCCCATCGTCATCCATCCTCAGCTAAAAATACGAGGGCAATTTTGCAGTTTTATATGACATACTTATTTAAGGTCAGATATCCAGATCCTGCTTTGTACACCCGAACAGTTAATTTGAGCAGAGCAAAAAGAATTTCCTGTTGAGGCACAGAGGGGGTAATTATTATAAAGGGGAGTGTTATTCCTAGATACCTTTCCCACCTGTGTGGCTTAGCCAGAGAGCACTGAACTCAAGTCGACCCAAGCCAGTTTCAAGCCAATACTGGGCTTGTTTTTCTAGGAAGTCTGGATCTGCCATTTTAAGATTTGTAGATGTAAAATATAACCCAAAGGTAAGTGATTTGGGAGGACTTCTGTCCTCTTTCTCTTATTTAACAGGCTAATCAAGGAAAATGACTGCATTGCCTCTTCCAGTGTGGTCGGCCAAACCTTCTTTTTCATTCACCTCAAACGTATTAGAAAGAGCTCAAGTAGAAGGCAGATATGAATGGTGAAAAAGAAAACACCTATTAATAATTAGGTTGGATTAGACAGGTGTCAAGATTTTTCCCCCTGGTTTTAATTTTTTAAATAATTTTTTAAAAAACATTTATTGTTGGATACAGACAGAGAGCTAGAGAGGGAAAGAGACAGAGAGACACCTGCAGCCCTGCTTCACCATTCACGAAGCTTTCCTCCCTGCAGGTAGGGACCAGGGGCTTGAATGCTGGTCCTTGCACACTGTAATGTGTGCACCTAACCAGGTGAGCCACTTGTTCTGTCAGGGATCAGTCACAGTACCTCATGCTCAAGAGTCCAGTGCTTTATCCACCACACTACCAGCCAAAACACAAAAAAGTTTATTCATAAAGAGTGGTGCTGATGTGATCTGGAATTTAGCTAAATATATTTTCTTTTTAATTGAGATTCTGTGTCTTTCACTTATTTTTTTAAAAAAATTTAATTATTTATTTATTCCCTTTTGTTGCCCTTGTTTTATTGTTGTAGGTATTGTTATTGATGTCATTGTTGTTGGATAGGACAGAGAGAAGTGGAGAGAAGAGGGGAGACAGAGAAGGGGAGAGAAAGACACCTGCAGACCTGCTTCACTGCCTGTGAAGCAACTCCCCTGCAGGTCCAGGGAGCCAGGGGCTCGAACCGGTACCCTTAGGCTGGTCCTTGTGCTTTGCACCACCTGCACATAACCCACTGCGCTACCTCCCGACTCCCTCTTTCACTTCTTTATATTATTATTAATAGTATCATTATTATTTACCATCATCAGAGCTTCACTGCTCTGGGCTGGCATTTTTTTTTCAGAGAGAAAGACAGAGAGGGAAGGAGCCCAAGCCTTCAGCTTATCTCACCACAGTGTAGACCAGTCTCAAGCCCAAGCTGTGAGCATATGGTAGACCAGATGCCTCCCCGGGTAAGCTATCTTTTTGGACCCTGTTTGTTGTTTTTGCCTGAGAATGTTGGAATTTGGATCATGGTGCTGCCCTCCCTTAAGTTATTTAAATCATGCCTCAGTTTCTCCATAAGTAGACTAAGGATTATTAATAGTGTGAGCAGATTGTAGGAGTTTACATAGACAGATCTAAGCATTTTACGTAAGTTATAAATCAGCATTTCCAATTCCTATTCCTCATTTATTACCTCTCTCTTTTTTAAGTGCAGTGCTCAGGTTTTAACTCAGGGCCTTCCACATGCATTGAGACACCGCCCTGGCCTAAATTTATATTTTACACTTTTGGGGAAAGTCAGAGACTCACCAAGTTGTTGTCCTACCACCCACGTCGCTCCAGTGCCTCTGTCCTGGTTCTGTCATGCTGCACCCAGGCCACCCCACCTCACTCACATCTATGAATGGAGTCCGTACCTGTTGAAGTTACCTTCCGCGCGTACTCAGTGTTTATTCTCACTGTTCCTATTTGTGGGTGAACTGCTTCATTTCATATTTTCCTTAATTATAGAAGATTACATTTTGAGGTAATTTTGTTTACAGTGAAGCTCGGGGTGGGGTGGGGGTGGGGGGGGTTGGTTTTGTAATCTGTTAACCAGCAGGATAAAGAAAGTGCTTTAGATTAGGAACAAGGCATTTATTACTCTCAGTGAAGAGCACGCCCTCTGGTGGCAATTTTTTAGTAATGCCCCTGCCCCTGCCACTTCCCTAAGAAACTTACTAGGGAATGTGCCTGTGCCCCATGCATCCTCCCCCCACCCCCCCAGTCTAGTTCTGAAACATGCTTTGTCAACTTGCCACTATTTTGATTCAAAGAGTAGCCTGGCACCTTAAAGCAGAGAGAGTGATAGTGAGACTGTGTTAGTCATCAGGCTTCTTACTCTATGTATGTGGGTAGATGTGTCGTGTGTCTGAACTTTACTTTGGTCTTTGCCTTAACCAGATCACTGAGCGCTGGTTTGTGGTGCTTTTGGGGATTAAACCTGGGATTTTTTGGTGCCTCTGGTATGAAAAAGTTTTTTTTTAATTATTTATTTATTTCCTTTTTGTTGCCCCCCCTTTTTTTTTAATTGTTGTAGTTATTGTTGTTGTTGTTCTTATTGATGTCATCGTTGTTGGATAGGATAGAGAGAAATGGAGGGAGGAAGGGAAGACAGAGAGGGGGAGAGAAAGACAGACACCTGCAGACCTGCTTTACTGCCTGTGAATCGACTTCCTTGCAGGTGGGGAGCCAGGGGCTGGAACCAGGATCCTGACTCTGGTCCTTGCGCTTTGCGCCACCTGCGCTTAACCTGCTGTGCTACCGCCTGACACCCCCCCCCCTTTTTAATGCTATCTCCTCAGCCCATACCTAAAATTTCTGACTTTGCAGATGTCTAAGAAAAGTGAAACCCACTGCTTTATTTCATCCAACCATCTTAATTCGTTATTCAGCTACAGATTTTGTTTTCATCTTTGCCAAATTGAGTTTTCTGACAGATTTCAGCCAGTTCTGTTATTGTTATTATTACTAAAGATTTATTTATTGACTAATGAGAGAGGGAGAGAAGTGAGGATACCAGAACACCACCCTGGTATAGTTGATGCTGTGGGTCTAACTTAGGAACTCCTGCTTGAGCGCCTGACGCTTTATCCACTCTACCACCTCCCAGACCCGAGCCTTTGATTCTGTCTGAGCAGGTGAGAGGACTTCAGTTAGAGGAGGAACGATGACCGCTGGGGTGTGCCAGAGATGAGAGGGAAGGGGGAGGTACAGAGGGAGAGAGATATGCAGGCCTGCTTCACCACTTGTGAAGCTGTCCCACTGCAGGTGGGTGCCAGGGACTTGAACCCGGATCCTTGTGCACTGTAACATGCGCACTCAAACCAGGTGCGCTACCACCTGGCCCCAAAGTAAATCTTTTTTTAAAAAACCAGAACACTACTCAACTTTTGCAGGGGATTGAACGTCAGACTTTGAGCCTCAGGCATGAGTGAGTCTCTTTGCATCACCATTATGTGATCTACCCCTGCTCTGGAAGTCTTTTCATAACCATTACAGTGTCTTCCCAGCGCCCCTCCCCGCCATGCCACACACACAAATGGTGTGAGGAACCACAATGGCAGGCCCCAGCACACATTCACGGGGGTTCTTGGCTGGAAGGAAGCCCTGACCTGGAGTGCCAGCATCCTCCCAGACAGAACAGGAAAAATAAAGATGGTTTCACAACCTCACCAGATTGCCAGACCTAACCAGTTTACCAGGTTGCCAGACCTAACCAGTTTGGTAAAGTGCAGCCAGAGTATATTTTTAATGCTCTAGGAATTTTTTACGAACACACACCATCATTTTGCACAGTGTCATCCAGCAGGCCTGAGTCTGACTCTTCCAGGTCTGTGTTGCTCTTCAAATGATAAACACTGTGTGTGTGTGTGTGTGTGTGTGTGTGTGTGTGTGTGTTTTCTCTCCCTTCTCTTCTCTCTGGGCCCACTTTTCAAGACAAGGTGGAAAGCCTACCTGTGCTCTGTTTGCTCAGGCGGCCTATTCTCCACTCCAGGAAGCGCACAGAAACACTTTAAGACATTTTTCTCAAAAGCAAACAGACTAAAAAATAAAAATCTAAGGGACGCCACTATAGCCTGCTGCCTCTGAGTGCTTGTAGCAAGTCTCCTTAAAGTTGACCAAAAAAAAAGGAGAAAGGTCATATTCATAGACATACTGTCTCACCCCCCACCCCTTAACCTCCATCAAATCTCTATGAGGAATTGGAGGCAGACTCATCTCGCTGCTGTGAGTCTCCACCCCCCCCATCGGCAGCATAGATTAGCTCAGAGTGCATAAGCACATGCAGATACACACGTACACAAACCCAAGGACAGATGGGAAACTACCCCCACAGAGTATGGGCCAGGCTGGAGATGGCCAGGGGTGCTGGGAGATGTGGGGAGGTGGAAGGTGGGTGTTTATGTAAGGATGTAAGGATGGGCAAAGAAAAGGAAAAAGCATCTCCCTCATCTAATTAAGAAAAGCAGGCTCAGGTTTCGCAAAACTATAGAATATGAGTATTTCCTTTTTTTGATGTGGAGGCTGGCATCTGTTGTCAAAATTTCCTTTTTTTATTTTTATTTTTTTATTACAGATGCTGTAATCCAAAGACACATGAGTGGGGCTCTCCCCAGAGGAGAAAACAGCTAGGTTTTCATTAGCAAGGTGGAAGCCGTGCTCTCTACTGACCGTTGGAGCAGGGTCTGCCCGATGATGGGAGGCAGCTGTCAGTTCACTCTTAAACTTATCACAGTTATTGGGGCCGGGTGGTGGCGCACCTGGTTAAACGCACACATTACAGTGCACAAGGACCCAGGTTCAAGCCCCTCGTCCCCGCCTGCAGGGGGAAAACTTCGTGAGTGGTGATTTTGGGCTGCAGGGGTCTCTCTGTCTCTCTCCCTCTCTATCTCGCAAACCCCCCCCCCCCAGTTTCTGGCTATCTCTATCTAATAAATAAAGATAATAAAAAAATTAAAAAAAAAACCTTATCACAGTTATTAAAGGCTGATCTGTGGCCTTTCCAAAAGGAGACTCAATTGAGTTCTTTCACTTTTGAAGACTTTTGAAAGGGGGGGGGTGTGGAATAGGGTCCAATACCGAGTTAACACTCTTAAAAATATTTTTTTGCTACTAGTGATTTAATGTTGGCTTACAATTTTAAAAGGTTTTAGGGATATGGTTTCTTTTTAAAAATATTTAAATTTATTTACTAGTGAATAGAGATAGGAATTGAGAAGAGAGATAGAGAGGTGAACACTTAATGAGGTGCACTACAGCCTGGCTCCCATGGGTCTGTTCTTATTTATTTTTTCATGTGATGCCAGGCATTGAACTCAGGATCTCATGTTTGAGTCCTGTACTTTACCCACTATGCCACCTTCCAGGTTACTGGGATGTAACTTCATCTCCATAGACATTTATGTACAAGTCATTTGCACCCACCACCGAAGTTACTATGCCCACCCCACCCTCCCTGATAATCATAGTTGAAACCAAATTATTAAGTCAACTGATTCATTTCCTTTTGTGTGAGACAGCGGGACATGACTGTACAGGAAGTTGGGTGTTGTAGTAAGAGAGGCAGATAGGAGAGACCAGAGCACTGATCAGCTCTGGCTTATGGGGGTTGAACCCAGGGCATTGGGGCCTCAGGCATAAAAGTCACTTGCATAGCCCTTCTACTCTCTTCTTCACATTAAGGATTTATTTTATTTAGGGCCAGTGAGAAAGGTCGCCTGCAGGTGTGCCTGTCTTGTGACATGCGTGACCCAGGCTCCAGCCAGTCCCTGCTGCGCTGAGGGGAGGAACTTCAGTGCTGTGGTATCTCTCTCCTCCCCCCCTCTCCTTCTGTCTTTGTCTCTGTCTGGAAAAGTTGGCTCACATGGTGAGGCCCCAGTGACAACAACCTTGCCCACCCCTTCCCCTTCAAAGAAAAGCCTTATTTAGCATAAGGAGAGAGTTTTGCATGAGACAGGAAAAGAGGGAGTCAGGGAGATAAGCCGAGAGGGTCACTGAAGGTGCCTGTTGTGCTGGTGCTTCAACTGGGAACCTCGGGCAGGGAAGTCCCGTGCTTTGCTAGTTGAACCATTTCTCCAGCCACTAGCATAGACATAGTGAGATAATTGATCCTTTAAAATATTAGGAGTCATCACACTACGGTACACAAGGACCCAGATTCAAATCCCTGGCCCCTGAGTGCAGGGGGAAAGCTTCACGAGTGATGAATCAGGGCTGCAGGTCTCTTGTTTCCCTCCCCTCTCAATTCCCCTCTGTCTCTATCCAGTAATAAATAAATAAAATATTATGAGCCATTAAGGTTTTTTTTTATCGTATCTGCTTTACATTCTTTTTCTGTAATATTTTATCACAGGAGAGAGAGAGAGAGAGAGAGAGAGAGAGAGAATATCTCTTGGTGCCTTGCACCTTTTATGGTAGAAGAGCTGTCAGGAAGAAGGTTCAGGGCTCCATACATAAGACAGATAAAACTGCACTGCCTGGCTTCTGTGTTTGGCCAAGCTTCTGGCAGGCAGGTCACTCCCTCCTTCGTCCTGAGGCTCAGCATTTTCCATGTGTGGTTCATGTCGGACACTCTATCATGACTCTGCGGACACTTGTTGGACATGCACCTTCATAATCGAGGTGTTGGGTTGCTCCCCAAAGAATAATAGTGAGCGGGCAGGGCCACTGCCTGGATTCCACCCTGGGGAATCCTAGGGGTAGAGGAGTTGTTCCTGGAAATACAGGTATTGCGCTCTCTCTCTCTCTCTCTCTCTGCCTCCAGTGTTATTGCTGGGGCTTGTTGCCAGCGCTATGAATATGCTGCTTCTGATGATCATTTTTTCCCCCATTGGATAAAACAGAAAGAAAGTGAGAGGGAGTCGGGTGGTAGCGCAGCGGGTTAAGTGCACGTGGCGCAAAGGGCCGGCGTAAGGATCCTGGTTCGAGCCTCCGGCTCCCCACCTGCAGGGGAGTCCCTTCACAGGCAGTGAAGCAGGTCTGCAGGTGTCTGTCTTTCTCTCCCACTCTGTCTTCCCCTTCCTCTCTCCATTTCTCTCCGTCCTATCCAACAACGACGACAACAAGAATAACTACAACAACAAAACAAGGGCAACAAAAGGGAATAAACAAATAAATATTAAAAAAAAGAAAAAAGAAAGAAAATGAGAGAGGAGGGGAAGATAGAGATGGGGAGAGAAAGACAGACACCTGCTTCACCATTTATGAAGTGAAGGTGGGGAGTGGGGGCTTGAACCAAGATCCTTGCACAGGTCCTTGCACTTTTTTAAAATACTTTTATTTTTAAGGTTTTATTTATTAATGAGAAAGATAGGAGGTGAGAGAAGAAAGCACCAGACAGCACTCTGGTACATGTGCTGCCGGGGATTGAACTTGGGACCTCGTGCTTGAGAGTCCAGTGCTTTATCCACTGTGCCACCTCCTGGACCACGGTCCTTGCGCTTTGTACTATGTGCGCTTATCCTGGTGTGCCCCCTCTTTTTCTAATCTTTTTAAAATTATGTATATTATTACTGGATAGAGACAGAAATTGTGACGGAAGGGGAGATAGAGAGGAAGAGAGACAGAGGCACCTGCAACCCGGCTTCGCCACCCGTGAAACTTTCCCACTGCAGGAGGGGATTAAGGGCTTGAACCTGGGTCTTCGTGCACTGTAGTGTGCGTGCTTAACCAGGTGCACCATCACCTGCCCTTTGGGTATTGTTTTCAAATGTCTGGATGAACTCAGTCCTTTTAGGGTGTGTAGGCTCTCAGTGGGAGAATTTCATTCAATTGTATTTATTTTAGTTAAATGATATATATGTGGAGAGAGAGGGAGAGGGAGAGGGAGAGAGAGAAACCAGAGCACTGCTCAGCTATGGTTCATGATGGTATGAAGGGACTGAATTTGGAATTTTGGAGCCTTAGGCATGAAAGTCTTTTGCATAACTATTATGCTATCTTCCAGGCCCTGAGAAGTCCATTTAGTGAAAGGCAGAAACCCACTGCTATTCAGCGGTTAACTTGAGTTGTCTGCAAAGAGCTCCAGGCACATCCACCAACTGTTTGCCTGGGTTCTTTGTCCTGAGCAGATATTAACAGTGGCACTTGTCACGTTGCTACTTGGTGTCAGTGCACTTATGAGGACACTGAAACTGTCCTTCTTGCCTCCCTCCTTCCGTGTGTGTGTGTGTGTGTGTGTGTGTGTGTGTGTGTGTAGGAGAAAGACACCAGAGCTCTGGCAACTCAGCTCAGACACTTGGTGGTGCTGGGAATTGAAGCTGGGACCTCTCCTCTAGCACAGAACTAGCTTCTTAGCCTTGAAACCATTTTCCAGAGAGTTTCAACCCAAATTCCACTTAGACAGCTCTAAAATTGTGAGAGAAATGTAATATGGCATCCAGATTATGGAACCACATTCAAAAATTCAGTGTTAGGTATAAGCTTTGTTTCATGAGACTGGATCTGAGAGTCAAATCTCAATAGGCCTGACCCCCCTGAAAATGTTCAAGAGGGAGCTCCCCAAATTCTGAAGAGTTCCTTGTACAAGAGGGAAAGTGGACCAACCTTTTCCTTGTTCCATTCTTTGTGTGCACAATATTCATTCATTTATTCATTCACTCACTCACTCACTCACTCACTTACTTCCTTTCTGCTACCATTGTTACTGCTCTGGTTCCATGCCTGCATGAATTCACCTCTTTCCCACACGTTTGTTTTGGATAGAGGGTGAGAGAGACAGAGAGAAAGACTCCACCATCTGTGAAACTTCCCCCTTGCAGCGCAGCAGGTCCCGGGGCTTGAAGCCAGGTCTTTCTTTGCACACGGCAACATGTCTGACCTACAGGTACACCACCACTCAACTCCTGCTAATTTATTTTTAGTGGAATCTAATCTCTTCTCCCAGCTGTGGGCCTCTGTAGAGAGTTTTAAAAATGATTTTGACACTTTCAGTGCTATCTACTGGCTGAGCTCCAGAGTTTTGCTACCAGAAACTTCTTTGCTGTGAAGGATTTTGTTCAGTTTAACATTCAGGCTCCTCCATAGACTTAAAGACTCTGGGATGGCATCTTGTTGGGTCACTTGTTCCAAATCTATAAATACTAAGCAACATTGGTGTGTGTGTGTGTGTGTGTCTCTCTCTCTCTCCCCCCGCCTCCAGTGTTATTGCTGGAGCTCGGTGCCTGCACTATGAATCCACTGCTCCTGGTGGCCATCTTTTCCCTTTTTGTTGCCCTTGTTGTTGTCATTGGATAGGACAGAGAGAAATCGAGAGAGGAGGGAAGAGAAAGACAGATACCTGCAGACCTGCTCCACTGCCTGTGAAACGAACCCGCCCCCCGCAGGTGGGAGACTGGGGGACTCGAACCGGGATCCCCACTCAGTTCCATGCGCTTTGCACCATGTGCGCTTAACCCACTGCACCATTGCCCGACCCCTCCTCTCTCTATTTTGTCACCAGGGTTTTCACTGGGGTTTCATGCCTTCATGATTCTCCTGGTCATAGTGGATCATATATTTTAAAAAATATTTATTTATTCATTCCCTGTTGTTGCCGTTGTTGTTTTATTGTTGTAGTTATTATTGTTGTTATTAATGTCATTGTTGGATAGGACAGAGAGAAATGAAGAGATGAGGGAAAAGCAGAAGGGGAGAGAAATATAGACACCTGCAGACCTGCTTCACCGCCTGTGAAGCGACTCCCCTGCAGGTGGGGAGCTGGGGTCGAACCGGGATCCTTATGCCGGTCCTTGTGCTTAACCCACTGCGCTACCGCCTGACTCCCCATATTTAAAAAATTTTATCTAGAGACAGTAAGATATCAAGAGGGAGGGAGGATAGAGAGGAAGAGAGACAGACGCCTACAGCACTGCTTTGCCACTCGTGAAGCTTTCCCCCTGGGTGGGAACCTGGGTCCTTGTGCATTGTGTGCGCTTGGCCAGGTGCGCCACCAGCCGGCCCCGCGGAGCAGTGGGTCATTTTTTTAAAGCTAGATGGTGAAAGACAGAGGGGTGGGACACCCCACAGCACTGCTCCATGGTTCATGAAGCACCCATGTGTAGGTCCATGTGCAGGTGCTGCCATGTGGTCACTCGGCGCTTAGACTCAGGACCTTGTGCTTTAGCAAAGTGTGCGCTCCACTGAGTGAGCTACTTATCGCCTGATTCCATATTTATTTATTAATTTTTGCCAGAGCACTGCTCAGCTCTGGCTTATGCCAGGCACAGAACCTGGGACTTTGGAGCCTCAGGCAGGAGAGTCTCTTTTCATAACCATTATGCTGTCTTCCCCTGCCCTTTATTTTTTTTACCAAAGCATTGATCAGCTCTGGCTTTTGGTGGTGCAGGGGACTGAACCTAGGACTTCAGAGCCTCAGGCATAAGAGTCTCTTTGCATAACCACTATGCTATCTACCACCCTACCCCTACTTATTTAGTTTTGTGCGACTGGAGCACCAGTCACCTCTGTCTGTTGGTGGTGCCTGAGGTTGAACCTTTTAATCTCTTAAATCCAAGTCCCCTGTGTTTCTACTGTGCTATGTCCCCAGCCCGGGACCCTCTCCTCTGACCTAGGCTAGGGGCCCCTGGTGATGCTATCTCCTCCTTTGTGTCATCATCCAGGGAGCGATCCCAACCTCCCCCCACGCTTTTCACAGGGAGATTGATTTCTTTCTGTCCTTGCCGAGAGTCTAAATTTATTCTCCGGGTGTTGTGCAGTTGCTCTGTGTCAGGGACAGCTGTTCGGCCTCACTTTGACTCTGGGGAATTCTCTGTGATGAAGTCAGCAAAATAATATCCCAAGAGAAGCCAGGAGAAGAAAAGTTCCCCGTGGCCTTTGCTCAATCAGTGCTGAAGGGATGAAGATCATGCTGTTTACCCGCTCTCCCCTCACCCCCCTTTTTTTAAAAGCAGGAAAAACTCAAGACCCTGATTCCAGATTCTTCTCTGCCCCCATGTAACGTAATTACTAGTCGGTCATTGTAGATGAAAGTGCTGACCAGCAAAACACAAGAAAATAAAGCTTTGCCACCTGACCTTTCAACACACTCATCAACACTTGTTCATGTGTCAGAGTGAAGCCTCCCTCATACAAATCTAAGCAAAAATTAAAAAGGAAAAACAAAGTTGGAGAAGTCTACTACAACTTGTAGGTCTCTCTCTTACTATGGGACAAACATCTTTCTTTTTATTATTATTATTATTATTATCATCTTTATTTATTGGATAGAGACCGCCAGAAGTCAAGAAGATAGAGGGGAGATAGAAAGAGACATCTGCAGTACTGCTTCACCACTTGCAAAGCTTTTCCCCCGCAAGTGGCGACCAGGGGCTCGAACCCAGGTCCTTAGGCATTGTAACGTGTGCTCAACCAGGTGCATTACCACCCAGCCCCCATCTTTCCATTTAAAACACTGTTTTTCTTTTCATTAGATCTTGTTATTAGCCAAGTGACACAAACATAGGAGAAAAAAAATTCAGACACTTATCTCCTCCCTCCCGGTCTCCTGGAGTATCCTAGAATACTTGATGCATTTACACATGCTTGTGTGTAGACGTCTCACTCACCACAGTCAGTCAGTCCAATTGCATCCTTTGCCCTTCATGGGTACACAAACTTTGCTGTTTTGATAAGCGCTTGTCAGCTCTTCTCTCAAGAACCCTCACGTATAGACTCTATTCTGCTCACTGAGCTGCACGTGTCATAGCCAGGGCTTAGTTCTCTTATCAGTGAAAGTTTGTACTTTTTGCCCCCATTCTCCCAGAATTAGTTTTCATTTTTTTAAAAACTTATTTCTTTATTGGGGAATTAATGTTTTGCATTCAACAGTAAATACAATAGTTTGTACATGCATAACATTCCCCAGTTTCCCATTTAACAATACAACCCCCACTATGTCATTTATCATCCTTCATGGATCTGTATTCTCCCCACCCAGTTTTAATTTTTTTTAGAGGTTTGTTTTTTTAAATTCATATTAGATTGTGTTAGGTTGAGAGAGAGAGAGAGAGAGAGAGAGAGAGAGAGAAGAGCAGAACACCATTCTGTTATGTACAATGCTGGCTCTTGAACCAGGAGCCTGTGACACAATGGTCCAGCACTCTACCAGTTCAAAAATCTCCCTGGTTGCCCAGAATTAAATTAGAATTAAGTTTAAAGAACACTTGGGGATGGGGAGAAAGCATAATGGTTATGCAAAAGAACTTTCATGCCTCAGGTGCCAGAGGCCCCAGGTTCAATCCCCAGTACTACCATAAATCAGAGCTGAGCAGTGCTTTGGTGAAAAATAAGTAAAAAAAAAAAAAAAAAAAAAGGCAGGGGAGAAAGAGAAAGGAAGAGAGAAAGAAAGAAAGAGAAAGAGGGAGAAAGAAAAAAAAAGTACAGTTGGGGCCCTGGGGAGACAACATAATAGTTATGCGAAAAGACTTTCATGCCTGAGGCACCAAAGGACCCAGGTTCTATCCCCAGTACCACCATCACCCAGTGCTGAGCAGTGCTCTGGTTTTGAAAAAGTAGGTGTTTTAAAAATTAGTATTACTGAGAACTCTCAGAAGGCTAGAAATGGACCTACCCTATGACCCTGCAATTCCTCTCCTGGGGATATATCCTAAGGAACCCAACACATCCATCCAAAAAGATCTGTGTACACATATGTTCTTGGCAGCACAATTTGTAATAGCCAAAACCTGGAAGCAACCCAGGTGTCCAACAACAGATGAGTGGCTGAGCAAGTTGTGGTCTATATACACAATGGAATACTACTCAGCTGTAAAAAATGGTGACTTCACTGTTTTCAGCCGATCTTGGATGGACCTTGAAAAAATCATGTTGAGTGAAATAAGTCAGAAACAGAAGGATGAATATGGGATGATCTCACTCTCAGCCCGAAGTCGAAAAACAAGATTAGAAAAGAAAACACAAGTCGAACCTGAAATGAAATTGGAGTATTACACCAAAGTAAAAGACTCTGGGGTGGGTGGGTGGGTGGGGAGAATACAGGTCCATGAAAGATGATGAATGACATAGTGGGGGTTGTATTGTTAAATGGGAATCTGGGGAATGTTATGCATGTACAAACTATTGTATTTACTGTTGAATGTAAAACATTAATTCCCCAATAAAGAAATAAATTATTTTAAAAAATTAGTATTACTATATATATTATTATATATAGTAATTATATAGTATTACTATATCATGCTCCTTACCTACCGAGGGAACCTTCTCCATTAATGAAGCAGTTCTGCAGGTGTTTATCTTTCTCTCACCCCTCTACCTCCCACGTTTGCTCACTGCACATTATTCTTGTACAAATCAGTGAAGTCCTCTGTTTCTCAGAATGTCTGTGGTGGACACTCTTTAAAGAAAAGAGATGTTAACTAGAATGGCATTTTATAAGAAGAAAACAGATGAAAAACAGATCTGCTCAACTTTTTTTTTTTTTTTTTCCTGCTCCATACGGAACACAGCTGTAGATTCACTTTGTGGGATTTAAGTTGGGTTGACATGCTTTGCACCTGGACTAGTTTTAAACTCATTGAGGAAAGCGAACCAATAAAAAACTACAGTAAACTCTCTCCTGACTAATGAAAATAAATGCATGAATCAGAGTTTCCATTTCCTGCAGGGAAGAAAGTATACCTATTGTCTGGAGATAATAAAACGCGTTTTAGTTAGGCTGCTATTGCCAGACCAGAGAATTAAAACCAGAAACACAAAGATAACTTTGTGAGGCCATAGAAAAGCACCCAATTTCCTCTTATAAAACCCTTTTTTTTAATTCCCCCTCTCAGGTCATTAATTGCTTAAATGCTCCATAAATGTGCTTCCTACTATAGGACACTTGTTATTTTTTTTAATATAGCACAGAGAGATATGGAGAGGGGAGTGGGAGATGGAGAGGGAGGAAAGACCTGCTCCACCACTTATGAAGCTTCCCCCCTGCAAGTGGGGAGTAAGGCCTTGAACCTTGACTGTGGTAATGTGTGTGCTCAACCGATTGTGCCATCCTCTGCCCTCTCCACCCCCCCCACACTTTTGATTTTTTTTTAACTTATTATTATTATTATTGTTTTTTATTTTAACCAAAGCACTGCTGAGTTCTGGTTGGTTTCTGGTAATGCTGGGAATTGAACCTGGAATCTCTGAACCTCAGACATGAAAGTGACTTGGTATAACTACTATGCTATCTCCCTGACAGATTTAAAAAAAAAATTTTTTTTTATTATTGGATAGAGACAGAGAGAAATCGAGGGGAGGGAGAGACAGAGGAAGAGAGGGTGGATGGTAGATAGCATAATGGTTATGCAAAGAGACCCTTGTGCCTGAGGCTCCAAAGTCCCAGGTTCAGTTCCCCCCCATCACCACCACCATAAGCCTGAGCTGAGCAGTGCTCTGGTAGAGAGAGAGAGAGAGAGAGGGAAAGAGAGGGGGAAACAGACATCTGCAGCCCTAGTTTACCACTCGTGAAGCTTCCCCCCACAGGTGGGGACCAGGGCCTTGAACCTGCGTCTTTGTGCACTGTAATGTGTGTGCTTAAGCAGGTGTGCCACCACTTGGCCCGAGAGATTTTTTTTTTTAATTAAAAATTAATCAATTTTATTTTTAGGAGAGAGACTCACCAAAGTCCTGCACAGCTCAGCATGTCGTAATGCTAGGGATTGAACCTGGGGCCTTGGAAGTGAAAGCTCTTTGCTGTGTTGCTGAGTTATTTGCCTAAACCTGGGACAATGTTGAGATATCCCCCAAATCGTGTTCAATCTGAGTAGTACCTGTTCCTCTACTGGTTGTGGAACCACCCAGCCTCAAATATGTATGTTTGTATGTAAGTCAAGCAAGAAAGCAAGGAAGGAAGGAGAGAAAGAAGAAAGAAAGATGGAAAGGAAGAGAGAGAGAGAGAAAAGGAACATCTAGAGATCCCCCCCCCCCAGCATATATGGTTATATTGTAATGATAATCCCCTGCCTATAAAGTCCGCAGTTTTAGTGCGTTTACGAGGAAAACAAAAAAAAAAGTTAACATTAAAAATGTTTTAGAGACAGTTGTTTTTTTTTAAAAGCAGCGTTTGTTTAAAGCATTCTGACACCCAAGAGAGCAGAGGTTTCCAGATGCTTCCACACTGGTTTCTGGGCTGGGAGACCGTGTGGACTGACAGTCTAGCAAGTAGAAAACCAGTCTCCTGCTGAGAAAAAACCCAGGGTTTCCTGCGGAGTGCATACAGCTTAGGTCATAGACCAAAACTGGAAGAGCTTGAGGCAAATGCTCCACCTGTCCAATTTGGGGGTGGGGAGGGGCAGAAGGAGCACAGCTGGAAGTGATTTCAAGATTGGAAACTGGGGAACCAGAGCAGTACAGCCTAGGGCACATGTGTCCAGGGTTCTGCGTCTTATCAAGGAGCCTGCTGAGAAATGTCCTTGGAGTGCTTTTCTCGGGGACTTAGAATAAAGGGCTCAGTGTGAAGTCGGCAGAGTGCAGCTTCTTGATTTAATACTTTGCAGATTTTTGGAACCAAACACACCCTGAAGTGAAAAGCAGCTCTTTTTTTTTTTTTTCTTGCTGACCTTGTTGGAAGGAAAATACCATTTTCTGGGAAATCAGAGCAACAAGCAGCTCATTGTTGGCAGGGCGAGAGAGCTTCCCCCTTCATTGTGTCGCTCCTGACTCAAGGCTGGGCTGTGGCTGGGCTTGTCCCACTGGCTCTGCAAATGTGTGCTTCCCTTCTGATGGTGCTGTGTGACATCTGAGGCTGCCCAGTGCACAGGCTTAGGGTCGGGGGCTCTCCCAAGGCTGAGCTGGTGTGGATGCTTGACGTGGCTGGGCGACCATGTGGTAGACAATTCACACCTGTATGTTTTGGCCTTGCCCACCTGCACAACCCTGCTTCCCAAAAGCTTTCATGGGCAGGGGGTCTGGCGGTGCCTGGTGCCAGCACCAACTCCCCCCTCCCCTACCTCTCTCTCCCTCCCCCCCTTCCCCCTCCCTCCCCAGGGTTATTGTCGGGGCTTCATGTGCCTGCACTACAAATCACTGCTCCTGGAGGCCATCTTTTTCCATTGTTGTTGCTACTATTGTTGTTGTTGGATAGGACAGAAATGGAGAGAGGAAGGGAAGACAGAGACGGGGAGAGAAAGACAGACACCTGCAGACCTGCTTTACCACTTGAGAAACCACCGTCCTGCAGGTGGTGAGCCTGGGGGCTCGAACAGGGGGATCTTTGCACTTTGTACTATGTGTACTTAACCCGGTGCACCACCATCCAGCCCCACCCTCAGCACCACTTCTCATTTGAACTTTCCTGAATTGTCAAATGGAACTTTTCAAGTTTATCTGACTTTTGCCTTATTTTTTTTTTAAAGCCAAGACACAAAAACTTTTCTCCCCATCCTCTCTCTCCCCACCCCCACTCTCTTAGCAGATAGAGTAAAAGAGATCACAGCTCCAAAGCTTCCTTCAGTGCAGTGGCAAAGCAGTACACTATTCAAATGAGCTATTTTGCTGGCTTTCTGTACCATTTTCTCTAAAGCCAGATCACACAAACAGGGGTGTCCTGACGTGAGGAATGTTGATTTTATCATTTTATCAAAGTAGGAAGTGAATTTAACCTGTTCACATTAGATTTTTTTTAAATAAAATCATGAGAGGAAAAATACTTAGTTTTTTAAATTTCTTTTTGTAGACATTTGTTTGTTTTCCTTTTTTATTTTTTTAATCTTTATTTATTGGAGAGAGACAGCCAGAAATCAAGAGGGAAGGGATTGATAGAGAGGGAGAGAGACAGAGAGACACCTGCAGCACTGCTTCATCACTCGCAAAGCTTTCCCCCTGCAGGTGGGGACCGGGGGTCCTTGTGCATTGCAATACATTCGCTCAACCAGGTGTGCCACCACCCAGCCCGTTTATTCCTTTTTATGAGAGAGAGACAGAGACAGACAGACATCAGAGTACCACACACCTCTAGCATATGGCAGTGCTGTGGATCAAACCAGACTCTTAGTCATGCACCTCCTGGCTCCCACTCATTGAGCTATCTCCCTGGCCTCATTTCTTATCCCTGTTAAAATATTTTTAAAAATGTATTTGGAGGGGCTGGGTGGTGGCGCACCTATCTGAGCGCACATGTTACAGTGCACAAGGACCCACATTCGAGCCCCCTGGTCCCCACCTGCAGGGTGAAAGCTTCACAAGTGGTGAAGCAGTGCTGCGGGTGTCTCTCTGTCTCTCTCCCTCTCTATCACCCCCTTCCCTCTCAATTTCTGACTGTCTCTATCCAGAAAATAAATAAAGATAAAATAAAATTTTCAATTATAAAAAATGTATTTGATAGTCAGGCGGTAGTGCAGCAGGTTAAACGCACATGGCACAAAGCACATGGACTGGCTTAAGAATCCCGGTTCGAGCCCCTGCCTCCCCACCTGCAAGGGAGTCGCTTCACAGGCGGTGAAGCATGTCTGCAGGTGTCTATCTTTCTCTCCCCCCTTCTGTCTTCCCCTCCTCTCTCCCCGTACAATAACGACATCAATAAAACAACAGTAGTAACTACAACAACAATAAAAAACAAGGGTAACCAAAGGGAAGATAAATAAACGTATTTATTGCTGTGTGGGGGGGCGGGGAGGTGTGTGGGAGCAACAGTAAAGTGTTAGAGCTTCATGATAAGGTCCTGGGTTCAGTGCTGAGTGTTGTGTGTGCCAGAGTGATGCTCTGGTTCTCTCTCTCCATCCTTCTCAAAAATAGATGATAGATAGATAGGGTGAATATTTATTAAAGAGAGAAAGAGAACTAGAGCATTCTTCTGGCGCGTGTACCACCAAGGTCAAATTTGTGCAAGCCCAGTACTCTACCTGCTATGTCCCCTCCCGCCCCTGCCATATTTCATTCTGTAGACATTTTTGATTATTTTTTTTTACTTAAAATTTCTTTTATTATTTTTGTTATAATCTTTATTTACTGGATAGCAATAGTCAGAAACTGAGAGGAAAGGGGGTGACAGAGAGACACCTGCAGCCCTGCTTCACCACTCTCAAAGCTTTCCCCCTGCAGGTGGGGACTGGGGGTTCAAACCTGGGCCCTTGAGCATTGTAACATGTGTGCTCAACCACGTGCGCCACCATGCCGCCCTGACGTTTATTGATTTTTGAGGATGTGTGGAACCAGTCTTTGAAGCCGGTGCAAACCAGTGTCTGTGACTGTCTGTGAGCGTGATTCCTACAGAGCCATTCATGCTTCCAGAATAGCTAGCTCACCATTAATATAATTGGACTAGATCATTGATTTTACTTGTGTCCAACACACACACACACACACACACACACCAGGGAGGTGTGAGCAGATGATTAATTAATGTCCAGACTCCAGAAACTTTCAATGTAGCAATATATTTAAAAAATATATATATATATACATATATATATATATTGTCATGACACAAGAATTGAGAAGCACCTGCAGGGAAAGCATTGCAGAAAGGAGACCGAGCAAACTGGGTGAAGACAGTTGCATAGCCCACTCATCTATTAGGCCCCAGTCCTGCTACTTTCCATTTCTCAGCTCTAGGGGAAGAACCAACCACTGCAGGAAACTCTTGAGAACCCTGATCTACTTGGTTGTAAGCCCTGAACTTTTATGGTTTTGGTACCCGCCCCCAGCCCCGAGCCCCATGAGGGTTGTGGGAAAAATAATAGGTCTGTAACCTACCAGTGATAAAACAGAGCCAGGGTGCTGAGCACGGACAGAACTATGCTCGAGAAGTAGAGAGAAGGCAGCAACAAAACTCCTAGTCTTCATCTAGTAGACTCTTCTCAAATGACGGGGGTTGGGGTTGGTGTTCAAACACATCCTTTAGAGATGGAATGATGTCTGGGGACAGGTATGCCCAGTGTGTTTGGACTTTTCTTCCTTATTGTTTCTTTTAAATAAAAAGGAGAGAGAGAGAGAGAGGGAGAGAGAGAGAGAGAGAGAGAGAGATTTATTAGTCATAAATGAAACTTAACTACCGATTTGTGACCTGTGGCTTTGAAGCTTAGCGCAGGGAGCCTGTATTTAAGGCCTGCTCTGCCTAAGCTGGCTTTGGGATACAGGTGTGTGTATTGTTGTTGTTTTTTTCCTCAGTTATTTTATTAAAGTTGCTAATTAGAGAGATCAGAACATCATTCTGGCATATGTAATGTTAGGAAATCGAACTCAGGACCTCATGCTTGTAAGTCCTGAGTTCTTCTGTGCTATCTCCCCAACTGCTTCCCTATTTTTCCAGAGCACTGCTCAGCTCTGGCTTATTGTGGTGATGGGTATTGAACTTGGGACTTTGGAGCCCAAGGCAGGAAAGTCTTTTTGCATAACCACTGTGCTTTTTCCTCTGCCCCTATTTTTCTTAGGAAGATCTATATCACTGGTACTGACTCCAAGAGGCAGGGACCCTGGTTCCTTCTAGGTCTTGTTTGTAAGAATCAATCCAGCCCTCAGGAAGGTAGGGTACAGTCGAGATTATAGGAAAAAGTTGGTCTCCCCTTCCTCTTTCCCTTCCCTTTCACTTTCCCCTTCCTTCCTTCCTTCCTTCCTTCCTTCCTTCCTTCCTTCCTTCCTTCTTTCCTTCCTTCCTTCCTTCCTTCCTTCTTTTTTTCTTTCAAAGAGATTTTATTTATTTACTAATGAGAGAAAAAGAGAACAAAATATCAATCTGGGACTTACACTGCTGGGGATTGAACTCAGGATCTCATATTTGAGAGTTCAAAGCTTTATCTACTCTGCCACTTACTCCTGGACCACTGAAATCAATGTTTCCTAAAAGGGCTTCCCTTTAGTGTGTTCAGTTTAACTACGAATCCAGCTACAAAGACTTAGCCATGAGCATGTTTACAGGTGAGGTGACTTAATGCCATAAATAGTGTTCTTGTGTGTGTGTTTTAAATATATTTTATTATCTTTATTTATTTATTTATTGGACAGAGACAGCCAGAAATCGAGAGGGGAGGGGGTGATAGAGTGGGAGAGAGACAGAGAGACACCTGCAGCCCTGTTTCACCACTCGCAAAGCTTCCCCCTGCAGGTGGGGACCGGGAGCTTGAACCTGGGTCCTTGCACGATGTAACATGTGCGTTCTACCAGTCACACCACCACCTGGCTCCCACAAATAGTATTTTTCTTCCCTTCACACATTGACAGTGTACCCTGAGGAATCACGTTCCTTCCCTGGTCACCACGGAACACAGACACACATGGTCCACCCTGTTGTAATCCACTCAGGACACACTGATGCTAGTCTGGACAGTGTCGCTGTCATTGTGAATGTTAGCTGACTTGTTCTGCTACCTGGTTCTCTTTGGAAGGGTAGATACATGGGCAATTTGGATTTGACTGCCACGAGTTAGTTGTGGGTCTGAGGACAGTCACCGTGCCAGGTTGGCAATCTCCCCATTGATCTGGACTCCTGCTTTGCTGTGACACATCTCAGTGGTAGCACTTGCTGAGTAGGGACATCAAAAGGGTAGTATCCTGAAACTTAACTCCCTTTCCCTCCTGCCCTCGCCCTTGCCAATGCTTAGCAAGCTCTGCTTCTGGTGGTGCTGAGGATTGAACCTGGTGCCTCAGACATGAAAGTCTGTTGCATAAACCACTGTGCCATTTCTTGGCCCCTTAAAACTTTTGATTTGAAGAGTTCATCAGTCAAGAGCTCTTTAGTTCTTCAGTTCTTCAGCCCTGACATCAAACGGAATGAAACATCTACTCCACCCAGTAGGAGGGAGTGTCCCAGAGTGTGCTTCTTCCCAAGGTGTGACGGTGTGCGCGCGAGTGCGTGCGTGCGTGTGTGCGTGCGTGTATGTGTGTGTGTGTGTGTGCATGCACGCACGTGTGTCACATTATTTTGAGAGGACTGTAAGTAGATTGGTGACACAGTAAGTCAGCTTCTTCCTCTTTCCATATTTCAGGGATGCTGTCAGAGGGATTATTTGGAGCAGTTATTGTTTTTTAACATAGAAGCAAATATATATACACATATACATATATATACACACACACACACATATATTTAAAAACTAGAAATAGGCCCTTTTGAATTTATGGAACTAAAGGTTTTTTTTTGCATGGCTCTATTTACCTCATGTGAATTATATCTTTAAATTGTACCTGAACAATTCCACTTCCCCTGGCAGATTTTTACTATAGATTTGCTTATTTATTAGATACTGACAGAGAAGATAGAAGAAGAGAGAGAGTAAAAGGAACCATAGCACCAAAGCTTCCTTCAGTGTTGTGGGGGCCCAGCTGAAAACTGGCTCACACACACGGCAAAGCAGCTGACTGCCCAAGTGAGCTATTTTGTCAACCCTTACTTATTTAGTAATGAGACGGGGAGGGAGAGAAGCAGGCCAGCATTCTGGCACATGTGATGCCTAGGACCGAACTCAGGACTTAATGCTTGAGAGTCCAATGCCTCACCCACTACGTCTCCCCTCACCCCGCCCTTTTTTTCCTCTAATGTTCAAATAGAGAAGGAGAGACACCACATCACTCCTCCACCATTCATGGACCTTCCCCATGGTGTCATATTTGGCATTCCCAGTGTAATGCCATGGGCTCGAATCCGGCTCCTCACGCAGGGTGAAATAATTACTCTAGGCACCGGGCAGAAGTGCACCCAGTAGAGTGCCCACACTACCTATCATGCACTAGGATCCAGGTTCAAGCCACTGCTCCCCACCTGCAGGGGGAACCTTCATGAGAGGTGAAGCAGTGCTGCAAGTGTCTCTTTCTCTCTCCCTCTCTATCTCCTCCTCCCCTCTCAAGAAAGGGGGGGAAAAGTATTCATTCTATAGGTGAACAGCTATGTCTCCCAGCCCCTCTTGCAGAAGCTTCTAAGCCTGTTAAGTCAGCATCAGCTTACAGAGACCATCAGCAGCCATTCTTGCAGTGTTCTGGAAACCTGGCTGTCTCTGTGTTTTGCATCATTTCTGTTACTCTGATTCCTGAACTTCAGGCCAGGGGACATTTCTAGGCACAAGGAACCACTCTGATGGGACTGTTCTTTGCCATCCTCGGCACCAGCTGTGTCCCACGAAGCTGTTTAGTTGCCCTTAAGGAATCCGACTCAGAGAAGGAGAATATCGAGTCTGAATTCATTTCCAGCCCCATTCAGAATTCAGCCGTGCCCAGACATCTGTGCCCAGACGTCTGCTGACACCCCCGTGGCCCACACTCCTTGGCCTTCCCCGCTCCCCTGTCTGAGAATGCTGCACTTTATAGCTCCCTCTTGGAAAGGCTTAGTGTCGGTTAGTATGTGAAAGATGCTGGGAGAAATTCTGCAGTCAAATAAATAAATTCCTCTACCTTTGTCAAGCCCAGCAAATCTTTTTTGTTCCAAGCTCATTTCACCATGGGACAGGAATAATAATAGCTGGGAGCAGCTATTGCGTCTCTCTCTCTCTCTTTTCTTTTTTTTAATTTTAACTTAATATCTGTTTATTCCCATGGAATGCACCATAGGCTATGCTTCTTTAATTATCATTTATCATTTTTATGGATCCTATAAAAAATTAATAGTGACTCTTGAAGAGATTATGCCCACAGTTCCTGGTATGTGCGTGCGTGTGCGCGCGCACACACACACACACACACACAAACACATTTTAAAAGCAAAGAAGGGGGGTCAGGCGGTAGAACAACGGGTTAAGCGCACATGGCGTGAAGTGCAAGAACCAGAGTAAGGATCCCGGTTCGAGCCCCCGGCTCCTCACCTGCAGGAGAGTTGCTTCCCAAGTGGTGAAGCAGGTCTGCAGGTGTCTATCTTTCTCTCCCCCTCTCTGTCTTCTCCTCCTCTATTTCTCTCTGTCCTATCCAACAACAATGACATCAATAGCAACAATAATAATAACCACAACAACGACAAAAAAACAAGGGGAACAAAGGGGGGAAAATGGCCAGGAGCAGTGGACTTGTGGTACAGGCACCGATTCCAAACAGTCACCCTGGAGGCAAAAAAAAAAAAAAAAAGCCAAGAAGATAGAGTTGCCATATATGCCTTCACTTTGTTTCCATAATTATTATTTAAAATTAAAAAAAAATTTTTTTCCAGAGCACTGTTCAGCTCTGGTTTATAGTGGCATAAGGAATTGAACCTAGGAGTTTGGAGTCTCGGGTGTAAAAGCCTTTTTATGCTATTTCTACCCCCTGATTTCTCTTACTAACATTACATTAATATGTTATATTTACTGGAATAATACCAATGCATTATTATTAACCCAAGTTCATACTTTAATCAGATTTAATCACAGGTGGGGGGGGGTGGGAGGAGACAGAGAGATCAGCGCACTGCTGCCCCATTCATGATGCTGTATTTTGTTTTTGTCTTTCTTGTTAATATGTGGTGCCAAGGATCAAACCCAGGACTTCATGCTGAAGTCAGTACATGTCTTTTACCACTGAACTCCTCCCTAGGCCCTTCCTTAGCTTCCACCCAGTGCCTTTTCCTGTTCCTGGATCCCCTACAGAACACGTTTCACACACTTGTCACATGTCCATAGACTCTTGTTGACTGTGATAGCTTAAGCTTCCCCCCACCTCCCTTCCTGCTCTTCTCCTCCTCCTCCTTCTACTACTACTTCTCCTCCTTCTACTACTTCTCCTCCTCCTCCTCCATTTGGCAGTGAGGCGGTAGCGCAGCAGGTTAAGTGCATATGATGTGAAGTGCAAGGACCGGCTTAAAGATCCTGGTTCAAGCCCCTGGCTCCCCCCACCTGCAGGGGGGGTCGCTTCACAAGCGGCGAAGCAGGTCTGCAGGTGTCTCTCTTTCTCCTCCTCCCTGTCTTTCCCTTCTCTCTCCATTTCTCTCTGTCCTATCTAACAACTACGACATCAGTAACAACAGTAATAACTAAAACAACAAGGGCAACAAAAGGGAAAATAAATAAATAAATAAATATAAAAATTGATGGACCAAAGTCAACAGCCTGTGAGACCTTGACCATTACTGTCAGAAGTTGAACGGTTTCTGGGAGTGAAAAGTCATTGAACTCTTATAAGGCCTCCCTCCCTTCCTCTTTTCCTTCCAATATTTATTCATTCATTCATTTATTTTTATTTATACCAGAGTACTGCTCAGCTCTGGCTTTTGGTGGTACTGGGGATTGAACCTAGGACTTTGGAACCTTGGGCATGAGAGTCTTTTAGCCTCACCACTGCACTATCTCCCCCACCCAAGGCCATACGTTTTGTTTTAAGGTTCTGAGTCCACATGGTGGGAGTTGAAATCTACCTGAAAAGCTTGTTCTCTAAAGCAGAGAGGAGTCTGGGAAAGACAAGGGAAATGTGTAACTAGATACAAATGTTCCTCTTCCTGTCTGACTTTCCTGTGAATTAGGGAGAAGGCTGTGAGAGACACAGAAAGCAGTTTTTTTAAAAAAAAAATTTTTTTTAGTATTTATTCCCTTTTGTTGCCCTTGTTTTATTGTTGTAGTTATTGATGTCATTGTTGGATAGGACAGAGAGAAATGGAGAGAGGAGGGGAAGACAGAAAGGGGAAGAGAAAGATAGACACCTGCAGACCTGCTTTACTGCCTGTGAAGCGACCCCCCTGCAGGTGGGGAGCTGGGGGCTCGAACCGTGATCCTTGCGCCAGTCCTTGCGCTTTGCGCCACCTTGCGCTTAACCCACTGTGCTACCGCCCGGCTCCCAGTAATCAGTTTTTATGTCTTCCTGAAACTTGGGTGTGGCTTCTAGTCTTTCGTGTCACTGGTACCTTGACTGTTGTTTCTAGGGTGTAATTGATTATGGTTTTGTTTTCTTCACTTGGTGTGTGTGTGTTCAAAGTCTATTTTAAAAATAGAGAAGCAAGCCCAGCACAAAGGAAAGCAAGCCACATTGAATCCTCTCCAAAGCCAAACAGACATTCATCAGACATTGTGGGAGCTGCACTGGGCAGTCTGTGAGCCTCTGGCTCGAGCCCACAGTCTACAGCTCCTGGCTCAGTCCTCCTTCACGAGGTGCGGCCGCTCTGTTTCCTGGTGCCTCTGAAAGGCAAAAGTTCAGGTGTACAGCCCTTACCTTTGCCATGTCTGCTCCTTACACAGCAGGTAATGTGTGGACTTACAACTAAGCTTGGGAACCTGACTGGCCTTGAACTTAACTCTTGGACCTTTGTGGAAGATGTCGCCAAGTATGTGCACTCAAACAGACCAGAGGTGCCCCCCATACCATGTGCCAGGTTGCGGAGTGAGAAGGTCAGCTCTAACATGGACAAACTAGCTCTCTCCTTAGCCACAGCCATAGAATCAAAAGGGTGCTCGTCTCTAAGACCCTGTGGAGTTTATCTTCTCCCCTTCCTCCTTTTTCTATTTAATTGAATAATAGCAATGAAATGTTTCTGGCCCCCAAACCTGCAAAACATGCTTACATTCATTTCCACATACAGTAGAGAAAGCCAGTTATTGAAGACTAACATGTTTGAGAGTGGTAAAAGGAGATGCATGCAAGGACACATAGAGATTTAAATATAAGTACTGAGTCTCAGAGGGGTGGTGGGGGCGGGGGAGGAGATGTCTCTGCTTCAGTTTTTTGATGCATTCCTGCTTTAGTAGAGACGTCTTCTGTTTGGGTTATTCTTTCTGTGGGGACTGGCAGAGGTCGAGAGCTGACGAGACTTTTGCCTTTTTGAGGCATGTTATGGCAGACTGCCCTGAACTGGTTTGGCCTCGATACTGCATTTGGGATACTCCGCCTTTTTTTTTTTCCCCCTCTCCCCTAACTGAGCTATTATTCTCTCCCAAAACTATTCAAGCATATTCTCCCAAGGAGTTTGTACTCATCTCAAATGTAGATGTTTTGCTTTTTCTTGAGGACCTTCCCTCTGCGCCGTCTCTGTTTTGGGCCTCCTCTGCCCATTGTCCCTGAGCAGCTCACAAAAAGCAGTGGTTCTAAGGTCAGGCGATGGTCCACCCAGTGGAGCCATACATATAACAATGTGCAGGAACCTGGATTCAAGCTCCCGGTCCCCACCTGCAGGGGAGGAAGCTGCACAAGTGAAGAAGCAGTACTGCAGGCGTCTCTCTTTCTCCCTCTCTGTCTTCTCTTTCCCTTTTGATATCTGTCTCTGTCCAGTAAATAAATAAAATGTATATTAAAAAGAAGAAGAGGAGGAAGAAACAATGGTTCAAAGAATCTCAGACTCCAGTGGAATTCATGATTGTCCCTTTAAGAGAAGATTCTGGAACAGTTCTGAGCTAAATGGTGAGAGGGAACAGAGGGTAGGTTGCATCATGGGCACCGGAACCAAGTTGGGACAATGGCCGCTGACTATTTCCTGCCCTTGACTAAATCCAGTCTCTCCCTGGGTATTGGTTTCCTCTCCTCCACAAGGAGGAGTTGCATTTCATAGCTGTTATCTAACATAAAATCAAGTACAAGGAAAATAAATTTCATTGAGTTTGAGAGTCTTAAGAGAGGGACACCCTTTCGGTTCTGTGGCAGTGCTTGGTGAAGTCAGTGGTCAGTGTGGGAATGGGGAGGGGTTGAACTTTTCACGTGGAGTGGACTCTGCCTGGGGCTCGTGTGTTTGATGCCTTTCTGACCCTGTCTATAGCACACTCACTGTCATTTCTTGTAAGGTGACCTCAGCTTTGGCCCTCTTCAAGGGATTTGCTGTTTTTAAAACAATTCAGGGGGGGAGGTTCTCCCTTTCTCTCCATTAAAAAAATAATGAGTTGAGAGAGAGAGAGAGAGAAATCTCAAGAGAAACCTGCTTATTTTTTACTAGTTTGGGTCTCAGGTTAATTTACCGAAGCACCTGTTGGGTAGCCTCTCAGGTAGACCTTAGCTACACATACTAACACTGACCTAGCTTTGGCTCCTTTCACCAAATTCCATCAATCTCTTATTTTTTTCTTTCCTTCTTTCTTCTTTCTTTTCTTTTTTCCCTTCTTCTTCTTTATTTTTTTTTAGCCAGAGCACTGCTCAGCTCTGGCTTACAGTGGTGCAGGGGCTTGAACCTGGGACTTTGGACCCCTAGGCATGAGAGTCTCTCTGCATAAACATTATGCTATCTACCCCTGCCCCCCTCTCCTTTTTAATTTTTTATTTATAAAAAGGAAACACTGACAAAAACCATAGGATAAAACCAAGGGCACAATTTCACACAATTCCCACCACCAGAATTCCCTATCCCATCCCTTCCCCTGATAGCTTCCCTATTCTTTTTTTAAAAAATATTTATTTATTTATTTTCCCTTTTGTTGCCCTTGATGATAGTTTTTCTGTTCTTTAACCCCTTGGGAGTATGGACCCAGGGACATTATGGGATGCAGAAGGTGGAAGGTCTGGCTTCTGTAATTGCTTCCCCGCTGAACATGGGTGTTGACAGGTTGATCCATACTCCCAGCTTGTCTCTCTCTTTCTCTAGTGTGGTGGGGCTCTGGGGAAGCAGGGCTCCAGGACTCTTTGGTGGGGTTGTCTGCCCAGGGAATTCTGGTTGGCATCATGGTAGCATCTGGAACGAAGTGGCTGAAAAAAAAGAGTTAAGATATAAAGCCAAACAAATGTTCACTAATCATCAGCCTAAAAGCTGGAATGTTGCAGATAAAAGATTTGAGAGTCTCTGTTTTGTAGATAGTTAGTAGGCCTGCCAGGTTAGCTTTGCCGGGGGGGGGGGGGAGGAGACAGACGACCAGGGACTCATGGCTGAGCTGGGAAGCAGTTATCTCTTTATTCATGTGGTGGAATGCAGCGCAATCTAAGCTATCTCTAATCACAATCCTGTCCTTATATATACTCGCCAAGTAGGGTGGAAACAGGATGTGACGTAGAGAGGGTGGAGCGAAAAAAGACTGGTGGAAATCAGGGTGTACTAGGAGAGGGGGCGGAGCAAAAAGACATCATGAACCAGTGGGGATTAAACCAATGCCCTGCAGGCAGGGTGGTGCTTAGTTAACAGTGGTTATGTAAATAGAATACAGTGTTAAGCAGGGGGGATTAGACCAATGAAACAGAAGGGGTTTTAGAAGCAGAATTAGAAGCAGACCAACATAGGCCTATTTTAGTTATATTCCAAAGTGCCTGTGACTGTACTAGTTTGTTTTTTTTTTTTGTCTGAGCCTGACTTCTTTCTTTTTTAACCATAGATTAGACCCTAAAACTTTCAGCTTCTCAGGTCAGTTTCTATAATGGAACAGTGATTGGGAATGAGTCCTCCAAGTGCCTTACCTGTTATTTGTAAAAATTATTTATTTATTTTAATGAGCAAGAGACTTGAGAGAGTAGGGCACTGTCTAACTCTGGCATATGATGGTGCAGTGGATTGTATGAGGCACTTCAGAGCCTCAGGCATGAGAGTCATTTTGCATAACCATTATGCTGTCTCTCAGCCTTTACAAGTACTTTAGATTATACTTTTTTTTGCCTTTGTGATTGTTTAATTGATACATCTCTCTTTCTCTGTGTGTGTGTGTTATATGTATGAGCATGTTTTTTTACATTAAACAAAATGTCTTGTAGATTTACATGTTAAGACTAGGAATGTAGTTTAACATCGCTGTGTCGTATATAACTCATCCCACTTCACCGAAACGTGTGTTTTCTCAGTGTGTGAATCTCAGGCACACATCATCAGAAATCAGCACGTGTGTCCTCTTTGTCCCAGTTGATGATGTTCCCCTCCCTTCCTTTACGGTTATCACTAATTGAATGGCCGTGTTTTTGTTTTAGGTTTTCCCTTTTATCCTTTGGTTTATGTTTTACATCAAACCACCAGTAACAAACACCCATAGGAAGGCTACAAACAGCAAGGAGAGGAAAAGGAAGGTCTCCTCCCATCCCCGACACCTGGCTTCCCCTCCACAGGCACCACCTCTGCCAGTGTCTTCCTCTCTAAACAATGAACACACAGTAGAACTGACCTTTGCTAGAGTAGGGGGGTTTCTCTGGATTGGAACATACATAGAAATACAAGTCGTCACCACCACAGCCAAGCTATAGAACAGCCCCACTGCCAGCCCCACTCCTTCATGCTGTCTAGCTCTTACAGTCCTGTAGTCTTTTTTTTCTCTTCCCTTTTTTCCTTCCTCTCTTTTACTTGATGTGATAGAGGGAGCGGGGTGACACATTTATAGTATTGCTCCATTTCTTGTAAAGCCACTCCTCTACAGATGAGGCTGGGGGCTTGAACCTGAGTCCTCAAACCTGAGTCTTGGAGCATGGTAATGTGTACACTCTATCAGGTGAGTCACCACCCAGATCCTATTATGCAGCCTCCTCTCCTCTCCTCTCCTCTCCTCTCCTCTCCTCTCCTCTCCTCTCCTCTCCTCTCCTCTCCTCTCCTCTCCTCTCCTCCCCTCCCCTCCCCTCCCTTCCCCTCCCCTCCCCTCCTTCTCCTCTCCTTTCCCCTCCCCTCCCCTCCCCTCCCCTCTCTTCTCCTTTCCCCTCTCCTCTCCTCCCCTCTCCTTTCCCCTCTTCTCTCCTCTCCTCTCTTCTCCATTCCCCTCCCCTCCCCTCTCCTCTCCTCTCCTTTTCCCTCTCCTCCCCTCCCCTCCCCTCCCCTCCCTCCCCTCTCCTCTCTTCCCCTCCCCTCCCCTCCTCTCCCCTCCCCTCCCTTTCCCTCCTCTCCCTTCCCCTCTCCCCTCCCCTCCCCTCCCTTTCCCTCCTCTCCCTTCCCCTCTCCCCTCCCCTTCTCCTCTCCCCTCCCCTCCCTTCTTCTCTAAGATATTACTATTATTAATGAGGGGGGGTAGAGAGAGAGACAGAATGAGAACCAGAGCACATCATTCTGCATATGCTGTGTCAGGAATTGATATCATGCTTGAGAGTTCAGCACCTTATTCACTGTGCCACTTCTAGGGTTGAAAGTTGGATAAGCTTTTAAGCTGGGAGTCAGGCAGTAGCGCAGCGGGTTAAGCACAAGGACCGGCGTAAGGATCCTGGTTCGAGCCCCCAGCATGAGCCCCCAGCACCTCACCTGCAGGGGAGTCGCTTCACAAGCAGTGAAGCAGGTCTGCAGGTGTCTGTCTTTCTCTTCCCCTCTCTGTCTTCCCATCTCTCCCTATTTCTCTCTGTCCTATCAACGACGACGACATCAACAACAATAAAAACAACAAGGGCAACAAAAAGGAAATAAATATTAAAAAGAATCTTAAAAGCTTTTAAGCTGAGATATTTTTTTCACTCATGCACGTGCCTATTGGGTTCCGTGTCCCGTCATCGTTCCTCATGTGCACGTGTGTGCAAGCGTGTTCTCTCTCTCTCTCTCTCTCCCCCTCCCTCCCTCCCTCCCTCCCTCTAGAGATCATTCCATGTGACCCACAGCCCTCACTCATCTTTGCAGTGACTGCAATGAATGTGGCATAACTGAATGAAAGATAGTCTCTCCTGGGTAGGCCTTACTTTTTGCCTTCTGCTAGTGTCTGTCACACAGACTTCTTTGGCCTGTGCTTTCCTTTGGAGGCATCGCCCGTGTCTAAGCCCTATCCCTTTCTAGGCTTTGCAGCTAATAATGGGAGATGTTCAGTCCAAATTCGGTGGAAGAAACCAACCGCCCCCTCCCTCCTCCCCATGTCCAGCTCTGCAAGGGCTGCTGTGTGGGAGCCCACAGGGTGTGGCTTGGGGCGCCTCTACTCCGAGTCCTGCCTCCCCCAGACAGTTTTGCAGACATGCAGAGTCTGCCCAGCAGTATCTGGTTGCTGTGTGGGGTTGAGCAACAGCTTCTGCTGTGAGGAACCCAGGCAGCGTTTCACCCACTGACAGAGCCCTTCCAAGTCACAGAACGCCGTCCCGCCCCATGTTCTTTGTCTTGCTAGACCCAGGACTGTTTTGTGTTCTCAAAATATCTGACTTAGAAGTAATCACATGGAGCTAATCTTCTCTGAACTCGTAACAATACAAACCTTTTTCAGCCCCTTGTTCCTAACCTGGGGGTTTCCAAATATTGGAAATAATCAGTGTATGCATACTGCTCAACTCTGGCTTAGTTTACCTAAATATGCATGCATATAAGATACAAATGCAGGGCTCGGTAGTGGTGCACTGGGTTAAGCACATGTAGTGCAAAGCTTAAGGACTCACACAAGGATCCCAGTCCGAGCCCCCAGTTCCCAACCTGTGGGGGTGGGGGGCTCTGCTTTACAAGCGATGAAGCAGGTCTACAGGTATCTTTCTCTCTCCCTCCCCTCTCTATCTTCCCTCCCCTCTCAATTTCTCTCTGTCCTCTCCAAAAAAAAAAAAAAAAATGGACATAGGAACAATGGATTCATAATGCAGGCACTGGGCCCCAGCCATAACCCTGGAGGCCAAAAAAAAAAAAAAGATACAAATGCTACCCCCACCCCAAAATATTTTATTTATTTTAATGAGAGGTACAGAGAGAAGAGGGCGTGAAGAGCACTGCCCAGCTCTGTGGTGGTGCTGCAGATTGAACCCGGGACCTTGGAACCTCAGGCATGAAAGTCTTTTGCAGAACCATTATGCTCTCCCCCCAGCCCTCATACTCTGCCTTTGCAACAATTAAAGTATCTTTTCCCTGAACTTGGGCCATGATCTTTTGTGACACCCTTTTTGAATAAAGCCAGGGTGTCATGGGACCCTGTTTATAGACAGTCCCTGATCTAGGTTTTGTCTTTTCCATGTGCTTGTCAATCACTGGTCTGTGTCTCCCAGGTGTTATGGTTCTCTCTCTGGGTGCTGGTTATCACATACCTTCTCTGCTTCTTCAGTAAGTGTACCTGCTAAACTCTGTGGGATTTCTTTTGGCCACTGTGTTTAGTTGAAAGATGACAAGCTGGACTCTAGACATAAGAGAAGCTGAGGTGAACGTGCATGCGTGTGTCTAATTTTCAAATGTAGAGAGACTGAACAAGACCGCAGCACCAAAGCTACCTTCAGTGTAGTAGGGGCCAGGTTTGAACCTGGGTTTTGCTCGATATAGAGAGTTTTAAGAGAACATAAGCATTGAGTCTCGATCAGTTGGTAGTGAGACCTGTCTGTATCTGAACCGAACCGCCATGAATTGAATGCAGGTAATAATTACTTAGACTGTAATGATTAACAGGGAAGTACTTAGGAAGGAATCTCTGGCATCTATACTCAGAAGCACAGAGCATTCTGATGGTCTCTTTGCAGTAAGGTCTCATAGACCCTGCTCATCCACTTCCTGTGTGTTTTTCCCTCTTGCAGTGATGAACCACCAGCACCAGCAGCAGATGGCTCCCAGTACCCTCAGCCAGCAGAACCACCCTACACAGAACCCACAGGCAGGGCTCCTGACCATGCCCAATGCACTGACCACTCAGCAGCAGCAGCAGCAGAAACTTCGGCTCCAGAGGATCCAGATGGAGAGAGAGAGGATTAGGATGCGTCAAGAGGAGCTCATGAGGCAGGTATGACATTCTTCAGTGCCTGGAGGAAGCGTCAGTGCCTTTGATGCCCAAGCTTTGGAAAGGTAGCTGCTTCACTTCCAGAAAAAGCCTTCTTTACAGATCTGAGAGGCTCAAAACCCTACTCCAAACCTCATGAGTAGAGTTCAGTATCTTCTTCCAGTGTCTGTCTGCACTGTGTTCTGAGCCAATTTTATGAATGCAAATGAGGTAAGTTAGTATGACTACCTTCAATTTGCAAAGCTAATTCTTTTTTTTTTTTTTTTTTTAACTAGAGCACTTTTCAGCTCTGGTTTATGGTGGTGCAGGGGATTGAACATGGGACTTTGGAGCCTCAGGCATGAGAGTCTCTTTGCAGAACCATTATGCTATCTACCCAACAAATTTTAAGGAGAGAAGCAGTATGTTCCAACTGTCTGTTGCTGTGTGATAAATGATCCTTCAGACATAGTGACTCAAAACAATTTTATTGTATCACGCAAGTTTGTGTGTCAGGAATTTGGACAGGGCCCAGCTGGGTGGTTGTTCTGCTCTATATGATGCTGTCTAAGGTCACTCAGTGAATAGTTGTTGGGTGTTCCGGTCTGGTCTGGAGCATTCAAGCTGGCTCATCTCCTCCATGGTGTGGCTACATGATGGGGACTATTGGACTAAAAATTTATATATGGCAGAGTTGGATATATTACTTAAATGTTTGAAGCTCCCTGAATTACAGGAAGTGTAAACTGCCAACATCTTAGGACCTGGCTCTGGAAATTCAGAGTCACTTCTGCCATTTTTCTTAGTCCAAGCGGTCACAGAGCCCTGAAGACCCCTGGTTCTTAGATTAGAGCGGAAAGGACACTCTGTGGTAGAACTGACTGAGAAACTGTAGCCATCTTTTAAAAAGATTTTACTTTATTTACTTCATATATATAAGAGGAGAGAGGGAGAGGGGGAGAGGGAGGGAGGGAAGGAGGGAGAGAGAGAGAGAGAGAGAGAGAGAGGGAGTGTTTCATGTGCGTGTGAGGAAGAAACAGTGAAGCCTGAACACCAGAATGGTATATACAGTGCTGGGGAGGGGACTGAGAGCCTCAGGGACACAAGTCCTACACTCTACTGCGGAGCTGTTTTCCTCACAGCAAAAGAAAGTAGAGGGCCTTCTTGGTTACCAAAACTGAAACTTCTTGCACACACAGTCTGTGTGCTATTGCTGCACAGTGTCTTCCCAACCCCTTTGACCCACTATGGTGCACAAAAAGAATCAGGGACAACTATGGGAAAAAAGCGAAAGGGGAAAGGTAACTGATTTGTTTATGTGGAGTGATGTGCAAAACGACCCAAGCCTAGACTGGGCACCTTCTGGGTCGTGCTCTGTTCATTCATTTATTTATCCATGTAGTCATTCATTCATTTAGTCAACCCACAGCATATTACTGTGTGTCCTGTGGCTCAGAATGGGGCTCCATTTCAAAGAAGAAAGAATCAAAGAGAACCCTTGAAGAAGCCTACAGCTTTTCCTCTGCTTCTGTGGCTTCGTCTATGAAAGAACTGAATTCTTCTGTGTTGCTCAGCTAATATGACCCATATTTTCAGGTCTCATAAACTTTCTTAACTGTACTTTGGGAGGAAAGCTTCAGTTTATTGTTCTAAGTCTTCAGACTTTGCTTTATGACTCACATGGTACAAGATACACGGATAGCTTCCTTTCCCTGGTTTAAAGAAATAAATTGTTCATCTCTTTCCAGAGAGTGTTCTTGTAAGGGCATGGGGGTACTTGGATAAACACTTTTTATTGTTATTATTATTATAGTACCTGGGAATGAACTCAGGATCTTACTCATATGTAATGCCACTAAGAAGTCTCCCCTGCCCAGTTTTCTATTTTATTATTTTATACTAGAGCTCCAGCTTATGGTAGTACAGGAGATTGAACCTGGGAGCTTAGAATCTTGGACATGAATGCCATTTGCATAGACATTGTGCTGCCCCTCTGCCCTATTTATTATTACTACTTTATTCCTTTTTAAAAAATATTTATTCCCCTTTGTTGCCCTTGTTTTATTGTTGTAGTTATTGATGTCGTCCTTGTTGGATAGGACAGAGAGAAATGGAGAGAGGAGGGGAAGACAGAGGGGGGAGAGAAAGACAGACACCTGCAGACCTGCTTCACCACCTGTGAAGCGATTCCCCTGCAGGTGGGGAGCCGGGGGCTTGAACTGGGATCCTCATGCTGGTCCTCGCGCTTTGTTAACCTGCTGCGCCATAGCTCGACTCCCTTACTACTTTATTCTTATCTTTATTTATTTTTGTGGAGACAGGGGCTCACAGCTTCTGGGATGCCTTTTCCAAAAGACCAATAGAGAGAAAGACACAGACATCACAGATATGGTGCAGTCCCTTGGAGCAATGATACATGCTCCAAGGGACTGCACCATATGGTGCTGCGTCTTGAGCCTGGGCCCTGTAGATGGAGAGGCATTTGTCCTGCTACTATAGTCATTCAGCCAGCCTTCCTTCCTTCCTTCCTTCCTTCCTTCCTTCCTTCCTTCCTTCCTCCCTCCCTCCCTCCCTCCCTCCCTTTATCCCTTTATCCCTCCCTGACCCTCTTTATTTCTGTCTCTCCTATATTCCTTCCCTTTTTTGAGAGACAGATATAATGAGAGAGGGAGAGAGAGACATCACAACACCCATGGGCTCACTTGGATAATATGCTTTGTCATGTGCACAGCCTGGGTTCAAACAACACTGAAGGAAGCATTGGGGGTTGAGGTGTTGATGCCCTGGAACTCACACTTGATGAGTCATGCATTCTGCTGGGTGAACCATGTCCTGGCCTTAGTTCAGTCGCATCTGATACTTTCAGAAATATACATTGAGCTGGAGAAGTAGCTTACTTTGGCAGTGAATTCTTTGTCATGTGCGTGGACCAAGTTCTGCCACACTGAAAGCTCAGTGTTGTCTGTCTGTCTGTCTGGATTTGACTCTGGAGAGGACTAATAAGTAAATAAAGAATACACTGAAATAATGCAGGGAGATACCATAATGGTTATGTAAGGAGACTCCCAAGGTTCCAGGTTCAGTCAAACCACCATAAGCCAGAGCTGAGCAGTGCTTTGGTAAAAATAAGTAAATAAATATTATATGCTGACTTCATAAATGAATAATCCATTTCTCATCAAACTAATTCTAGCACGTAAATGGTTTGTATTGTATGAGATTTAAAATGCCTGGCGATTTCAGCAGAGTACAAGAATTTAAAACATTCTTTTCATTAATTTTATAACTTATTACAGTGGAATAGCTCAGAAAATGAGTCCTGTTTTAAATAACAGGATTGATAATCGAGCAGAGACACGTAATTGGGATTATAAAACTCTTAATAAAAATTCTTTAAACAGTGAAAAAAAACGCATGATGAATTCAAACATTCATTAGATATAACCTTTGCACATGAAGGAACGAAATATAAGTTGTGCTGTGTTGTTCAGTTGAGAAATGTCAGAACCACAGCTTGGGAATATAACCACAGTTGTGCCTTTGACCCTGGGGATTTATGCCTACCATTTCATGGCTATTTGAGGGTAACAGTTGTCTATACTGTTTTTAGAGATACCATATCATGTTTCTTAGCAGGAAATAATCGTACTATTGTTCACTCGCTTTGCATAAGAATTTCATTTGGAGTAATTTTTTTCTATTCTATATTACAGAGTAATTTGAGGCAAATTTATTTGTGGGCTTCCTCTTCATTTTATATTTAAATGGGCTCTAAAGATTTTTTCCCCCCTTACACAAAGTTTGGAGCATTGGGCTGAGCATGATTTGTTCTGCCTCTTTCTGCTTCTCTCTCTTGCCCCACCTCCTTCTTTCCCACAGAAAATATTTCTTGAAAAGGGGGTGGGAAAAAGTGCCCCAATTGTTCCCTTTGTTCCAACTGTAGGTGCCTTTGAGCCAGAAGTAGTATTGATGGCTCAGATTACAGAAATGCCAGCCAAGTCCTTTACAGGCTGATTCTCTGGGATCCTGTGGGCCAGGGAGCATTTTGCTGTGTCACCATGGCCCCTTTGGGACACCAGGGCTTAGAGAAATGCTGTCCAGATGTGCTGACTGAGGCTCTGCCGGAGTATGTTGAGTTAGGAGGAGGACACAGAGATGGGATGGATGGCTGACACTGATGTCTTTTTATGATAGAGCACAAAGAGATCTGAGGAGACTAGTCATGGGAGGTACATTTTTTTCCCTCTCTCCAAGACAGCCTGCTTCTCAGTGTCAAAGGCATTGCTCAAGGCCTCACAATAAATGGTGCTGGTGTGTTCTCTGCTAGTCTACTGGAGATGTTTGCCAAGATGTGTACTTGTTCAGGTATGAATGATGTGCTCTGTCTTGGAGGGTTTTCTTCGCTTCTGCCTCCTCCCTGTCCCCCTCTCAAGGAATGAACCCAGGGTCTCCAGTGTATTATCACTAAGAGGGGTTGCATTTTTTCTATTATTGTTGTTATTCTTTAATTTTGGAGAGGTGGAAGGGGGTTGGGGAGGGGAGACATCTCAGTACCGCTCTACCATCCAAAGAGATGGTGCAGAAAGGAAGGAGGGTGGTAAGGTAGGGAGGGCACAGGACTCAAAGTGAATGGATTATCCTGAACAGAGTATGGGGAGGGGAGGCAGGAGAGACAGACCATTCACAGAGAGGTCTTCTAAAGCCCCTACTGCCTGCCTGCCTGCTTTCTTTCCTTATTTCCTTCCTTCCTTCCTTCCTTCCTTCCTTCCTTCCTTCCTTCCTTCCTTCCTTCCTTCCTTCTATCCATCCATGTTTTGAAAAATAGCTCCCTTGGATAAAGTGCACAACCCAGGTTCAAACCACACTGAAGGAGGCTGTGATGCTGTGGCCTCTTTCACATACACACTTTCTGTCTCTCTACCTCTCTGTCCCAAAATATTTATTTATTGAGGGAGGGGGGAGGGAGAGGAAAAAAAAACACCCAGAACTTTACTTTGGCACATGTGGTGCCAAGGAATGAACCCAGGACTTCATGCTTACAAGTCCAATGCTCTAGTCTCTGCCCTACCTCCCAGGCCACTGTTTTTTGTTTTTCATTTATAACCTGTTTACTCTAGAACAACCTACAAGTACCAATATATACTCAGATGAAAACCAGCATCAATTAGCTTGTCACCCCAGACCAGCCAGGAGAACATTGTGATCCTTTCCTTCCCACCCTTTTGCTGGGAACTGTCTGGGCCTGAGCTGGGCTGTGCTCTCTTAAGCACAGGCTGCTCCCTGGAACAGCCCAGTGGTTTCTGGGATTCACTCTGCCTAGGTCACTCTCCCACCCTTTCTTCCCTGAACCTTATTTCTGCTGATCTAGACTCCGGGGTTCTCAGTCTCCACCCTGCCTGCTCGACTCTGTATCTTGAACAGATTTGAGGACTTGACAAGACAGAACTCAGTCTTGACTTCTCAAAGTGGAGGAGAATGTGGTCCCAAAAGTGGTCTTACAGAACTCCGTCTCTCCTTTTACCTCTATTTTTCTCTCTCCCTCTCTTAAATAAAGAATGAAAAACTTGGCTTGGTAAGGCCATGATTCAGATACCACATTACTCTTTCTCTCTTCCTCTCTATTTGAATGAAGAAGAAATAAAAAATTATCCTAGGAATGGTGAAATCACACATGTCCAGCTTACACACACAAAATTAAATTAAATGCTTTATTATTAAAAGTAAATAAAATGAGGGGACCAGGCAGTGGCACACCTGCTTGAGCACAAGGACCTTGGTTCAAGCCTCTAGTCCTGGTTTTCACCAGCAGTGGAGAAGCTTTGGGGATGGTGAAGCAGCTATCTCTTTCTCTCTCTATTCCCCTCTCCACTCTCACTTTCTCTCTGTCCTGTCCAGTAAAAAGAAAGAGGGGGGGGAGGCCACTCATAGTGCAAACACCAAGCCCCAGCAATAATCCTGGTAGAAGAAAATAAAATAAAATAAAATACCAAAGTTAGTACTATATCACGCTACTGTCTTATAGTCTCAGTGTACTGGAATGTTTTGGTTGTTTTTAATTGTCTTTATTTATTTATTGGATAGAAACAACCAGAAATCGAGAGAGAAGGGGGAGACAGAGAGGCAGTGAGATTCCTGCAGCACTGCTTCACCACTTGCAAAGCTTTCTCTGTGCAGGTGAGGACCTGGGATTCGAACCCAGGTCTTTGCACATTGTCACATTGTGCACTCAACCAACTGGAATGTTTTGTACTTGGGATGTAGCTATCTATCTATAATAGGACTAGATGTATATTTCACTCATTTATTTAACCAGAGCACTGCTCAGCTCTGGCTCTTGGTAACGCTTGGATCAAACCTAGGTGAACATAAATTTTGTTATACTATGAACTGTGCATGTACATAATGATTTTAGAATGCTCTGCTGGTTGAGTTTTAAAAGTGTTTGCTCAGTTTCATGTTTGTAAACCGACCCAGTATAATGGAAAATGTTAGTAACTGTTCAAAAGTTAAGAAGCAGCCTTATTTCCTTGTTACTCATCTAACAGAACAATCCCTTGCCACGAAAACAGAGTCACAGCTTTATCAGAAGGGAGTTTTCTTTCTTTCTTTCTTTTTTTTTTTCCATGGGTATTGTCCATTGAATTTTGACACAAGGGAACCTTCTGCTTGGAAGATCTTAGCTGGTGGACTTCCTGTCAAGCCCCAAGGCCTAGTTTCTACAGTGAAGACCCATATTGCCTGTTCTCACTGTGGAGGAATAGTTATTATTCCCAGGCAAACTCAGCACTGCCTTTATTTACACTACCCTGTCTTAACTGGGAGAACAAGAGAATCATCTTGGGGGGGAAAGGGGGTATGGATGCTGACTAAGCCTGGCCTCTGGTTGCTATGGCAGCAGGGACCAGGGCTGAGGGTTTGGTCCTGGAGGCCTGGAATTCTTGCTGGCAAGTCTCATAGATTTCTGTTGGATTTGACTGCCTCTGCTGCCTCCAGCCAGCCAGCTGGCTGGCCTCTCTCCATCATTCCTGACCTTGGGCCTCAGGGAGGGACACTGGGCTGGTGGAAGGTACTGAGGTCTGGTTTTTAGCAGCCATTTGGAGAGGTTACAAAGGGTCATATCGGAGTAGACCAGGAAGCATAAATGGCAGTTATTTCATGAAGTGTCTTGCCTTTAGGATGTGGGACAATCTGTTCACTGTTTTTAAGCTTATTCTTTTAAATTTTATTTGTTCTATTAATGAGAGAGATAAAGATAGAGATACAGAAATAAAGAAAGACCAGAACACTACTCAGCTCTAGAACCTTGAAGCCTTGAGGCATGAATCTTTTTTGCATCACTATTATGCTTCAGCCTTATTCGCTTTTATTTTTGTTTTAATTAATTAGTTATTTGTGATAGCCTTGGTTTATACTTCAGGGGCACATTTAAAAAAATTTTTTATTTATAAAATGGAAACACTGACAAGACCATAGGATAAAAGAGGTACAATTCTCACCACCAGAGCTCCATATCCCATCGCCTCCCTTGATAACTTTGCTATTCTTTAACCCCGTGGGAGTATGGGCCCAGGGTCATTAGGGAATGAAGAAGATGGAAGGAAGAAGATCTGGCTTCTGTAATTTCTTCCCTGCTGAACATGGGCGTTGACAAGTTAATCCATCCTCCCAGCCTCTCTCTCTCTCTTTCCCTAGTGGGGCAGGGCTCTGAGGAAGCAGAGCTCCAGGACACATTGGTGGGGTCATCTGTATAGGGAAGTCCAGTTGGCATCATGGTAGCATCTGGAACCTGGTGGCTGAAAAAGAGTGAACATATAATGCCATACAAATTGTTGATTAATCGTGAACCTAAAGGCTGGGATATTGCAGATGAAGATTTGGGGTCTCCATTTTGGAAATAGCTAGTAGGTCTATATTTTAGGTATATTCCAAAGAGCCCATGACTTTATTAGTTTTTACCTGAGCCTGACATCGGATATGCAGGTGGACCCAAGTTATTGTCTGGGGAGATGATGTCATGGCTGGAAAAAGGGCTAGAAAGCTACATCAGGGAAAAGGGTAGCTCCCAAATATGGGAAAAGTATATAAATATTGTTGACTATAAACCCCATCGATTTGATCCGGGGCCCATATTCAGCATAGGAGTCTGTGTAACCTCTTTATCCCTGTAGGTCCCAACTTGCATTCTGTGGTCATCATTTTTTTTTAAATTTATTTTAATTATGATAGAGACAGAAATAAATTGGGAAGGGGAGAAGGAGAGAGAAGTAGAGACACCTGCTGCCTATTTCACTGCTCATGAAGTTTCTCCTCTGCAGGTGGAGTTTGGGGGCTTGAACTTGGATCCCTGTGCATGGTAACTGTGCAGTTTACCAGTTGTGCCCATGCGAACAATTTTATATCAGTTCCAGGTGTCATTACACCATTCCTAGTATAGCTCAAAGAGGGATCCAACCTGGTGCCTATATAATACCAGTATACCTCCACCACAAGTCTGTTGGATCCCTTCCACCCTTTTGACTGCTCCCTTTCTCCCAGCCCACCCCATGTTCTTGGCTGAGCTCAGTTCTCATTCAGAGTCTAGGGGTTTGTTTCCCCATTTGCTTTGTCAGTTCTCTTGCTTTTGTCCTTTATATTCCACATATGAGGTAAGATCACTTGGTATTTGTCTTTTTCTAAGTTATCTCGTTTAACAGGATCCTTGCCAGTTCCATCCCTGATGTTGAGAAGGGCAAAATTTTATCGTTTTCATACCTGAGTCATATTCCATCTCCTAAATAGGCCACACTTTTTTCAATCCGTTCAGCTGTTGTTGGGTACTTGGGTTGATTCCACATTCTGGCTGTTGAAAATGGTACTGTGGTGAACCTTGGCGTGCAGTGTCTTTAGGGATATATATTTTGTGTGTTCTGCAGGTAGATACTTAGGGGAGGGACTATATGTAAACTTCTAGAGAAGCACTTCATAAATTTAGGCCTCAGGGTTGTCTGGTCATCTGAGAACAAAATTCTTGTAGAGTAACATAGCTACTTAAGTTCATTCACTTTTTCAAGCATAAAATGGACAACATTGAACCAGCAAACTTGGTTCCTGCCTCCATCATGCTTTCATCTTATTCCCACTATTATTTTTTAGTTTCTGTGGATAGAGACAGAGAGAAATTGGAAGCGAAGAGGGAGGTAGACAGGGAGAGAGACACCTGCAGCTGCCTCACCACTCCCAAAGCTTCTTCCTTGCAGGCAGAGAGAGACCAGGGGCGTAGGCAGGCGTGCCACCACCTGGCCCAAAATCATCTTCTAAAATGTCTTTGGTGTGCGTTATTGTGGAGGAATAATACCAGCTCAGGTTTTATTTTAAGGCCCTGTTGAAGAATGTTGCCCCAAAATGAAGGTTCACAAGGTTTGCACCCAGGAAAAGTAGCTTCTTAGTTTTGATCTTAGTCAGGTCCCAGGGATGAAGCAAGATCCTAATATAAAGTTCCACTCAGTGATTTTTTTTTTTTTTAAGGGAAAAGTGAAATAATAATGTTTTCCTTAAGGTGACTCTAAGGGACATCAGTGTGGCCTAGGAACACAAGATCACTATATAGATCTTGCATTAAAAGAGCAACAAACTGGGGGTCGGGCGGTGGTGCAGTGGGTTAAGCGCATGTGTTGCAAAGCGCAGGGACCGGCGTAAGGATCCCGGTTCGAGCCCCCGGCTCCCCACCTGCAGGGGAGTCACTTCACAGGCAGTGAAGTGGATCTGCAGGTGTCTATCTTTCTCTCCCCCTCTCTCTCTGTCTTCCCCTCCTCTCTCCATTTCTCTCTGTCCTATCCAACAACAAAGCAACGTCAACAACGGCAATAATAACCGCAAAGAGGCTGCAACAACTAGGGCAACAAAAAGGGGGAAAAATGGCCTCCAGGAGCGGTGGATTCATGGTGCAGGCACCGAGCCCAGCAATAACCCTGGAGGAAAAAAAAAAAAAAAAGAGCAACAAACAGTGGTCCAGGAGGTGTCATAATGGATAAAGTGTTGGAGTCTCAAACATGAAATCCTGAGTTCAATCCCCGACAGCACATGTACCAGAGTGACGTCTGGCTCTTGTTCTCTCTCCTCCTACCTTTCTCATTAATAAGTAATAAAATCTTAAAAGGAAAAAAAAAAAACAGCAAAAAACAAGCTATGGAGAAAAATTACAGTTTCACCAGATACTTCCCCCAAAGTGGTAAAAGCTTCAACTGCTCTGACAGAGCCTGCCAGCTGAGTTTGTGTGCTGAGCTATTTCAAACAGGGAGGCTCCAGGAAATGTGACAGAATTTCTAGAATCCCTTGGCACAAAGCTACAAAGAAATGTATTTATTTGTTTATTTTTTATTTTCGCCCCCTCCACACACTTTTTTTTTTTTAATAAGGAAGATTAAAAAAAAATCCTCATTCCACCTCTCAAGTTCCTCTGGAGTTTGGCAGGGAGATCAACTTCTCCCACCAGAATAACCTCCAGTGTTAGGATTTCAAAATATTGTCCTTCTTCCCCCCCGCCCCACGCCCCCACACATACACGTGTTTCCACTCACCCCACCCTCTGTAATCAAAACAATCTAGTCTTCCATTTTTGTCAAACTCCAGGCCACACACACTTAAAAATCTAGCAGGGCACTATCCAGAAAGAGGTTACTGTCATTGGTCTCTCTTTGAAGTACATTCCAGCAAGGGCAGGAGCTGGCTGGCCTGGCTGGCCTGGTTCACACAGCTAAGGACTCTCAAGGGCTACGGGACTCTTCAGCTGCTGTTTCCTCTCACCTGCTCTGTGAGTTGATTTCCCAGGAGTTACAGGCCAATGGCAGGTGCAAGAAAGAGGATCGAGCCTCCTTCCTTCCTTCCTTCCTTCCTTCCTTCCTTCCTTCCTTCCTTCCTTCCTCCCTCCCTCCCTCCCTCCCTCCCTCCCTCCCTCTCTCTCTCTTTCTTTCACTTGTTTTTGGATACAAACAGAATTTGAAAAGGAAGGAGAGAGAGAGAGAGAGAGATACAGAGAGACCTATAGCACTGTTTCACTATTTGTGAAACTTTATTAATTGAAAGAGAAAGACCAGAGCATTGCTTAACTCTGACTGATGGTGGTTCTGGGGGTTGAACTTGAGACCTTAGAGGTATGAAAGTCTTTTGCAGAACCATTATGCTGTCTCCTCAACCCAACTTCTCTCTGTCTCTCTCTGTCTTTTTTTTTTTTAACCATGTATAAATTACTTGTTTCAGGGAGCGAAATGGATGACCACAAACTCCTAGCTAGATTCTATTTTGCAACACCCTTCCCACTCCCAGCTAGACTCTAGAGAAAAATTTAAAAAATAAAATGGTGGGGGCAGGAGGGTAGGTGTGGGGTTACCAGGGGCCGCTTTCCAGATCATTCTGGAACTGGCTTGTACAATCTGAACTTTGCTGGCTGTGTGGTGAATCCACAGTACACTTGCTCCACCCATATGCCTTGACAGGGATCAGAGAACACATCCAAATCTCTCTCTCTCTCTCTCTCTCTCTCTCTCTGTGTGTGTGTGTGTGTGTGTGTGTGTGTGTGTGTGTGTGTGTGTGTACACGCGCGCGCGTATACTCAGGGTATTCAAACAGCCCATTTCATTTTAAAGCCTTCCACCCCCCAAACTGTCTAAAGTAGAGGGTTGGTATTTCCATTTTATAGTTCCAAGAAATAACATGCCCAATTCCCACAGCCAGTAGGAGGAAGAGTTGAAATTTTGAGGTCAGCCAAGGGCAACCAACCCTTGGCTTTCATCTCTTTGCGACACTGTATGGTGTGGAGAAGAGCTGACTGTGGGCCCAGTGAAGTGACTTGATATGTCTGTCTCACTTTCCCCATGGATTTGATTTGTTTAACCAGAGCACTACTCTACTCTGGTTTATAGTGGTGCTGGAGATTGAACCTGGGACCTTGGAGTCTCAGGTGTGAAAGTCTTTTGCATAACCATTATGCTATCTCCCTTGCCCAACTATTCATAGCCTTTAACACTGCCAGCTCATTCTGTCAGCGCCTTGATATATGTTGGTTCTCTCCACAGATGTAATAAATATGCCTTTTAATCCTCACAATTCAGAAAGATGAGTCTGACATGCTATTTTTTTTTTTTTTTTTTTATGCCAGAGCACTGTTCAGCTCTGGTTGATGGTGATGCCGGGGATTGAACCTGGAACTTCAAAGTCTCAAGCATGAGAGTCTATTTGCATAACCATTATGCTGTCTCTCTTCTCCCCTAACCCCTCCCCGAATGAGCACTTTTGCCCTCTTCTCCCCTCACCCCTCCCCAGATGAACACTGTCAAGATAGTTTAAGAACTTAGTCTAGGATCACTGGAATAGCTTACTTGGATAGTGCACTGCTTTGCCATAAATATGCCAGTGTCCTAGCCTAGCCCTTACTGCATTAAAGGAAGCTTCAGTACTGTGGTCTCTTTCAGTCTCTACCATTTTGTCTCTGTCTCTGTCTGAAACAGTCACTGTGGAGTGGTGAAGCTCCATTATGATAGACAAACAGGAAAAAAGAAAGGGAGAATATAGTCTGATATGACCTAGCTAGGGAGTAGCTGCACTGGGATTTGAATCCTGAGCTTTCTGATTCCAAGTACAGCACCCCCCCCCCCCAACCCCCGTACCAAGCCCTGGACTTTCAAAGTCTCTGGTTCCTTGTTGTCAAGATGTAGCCACAGGTAGACCAGAATCCTGGATGCAGCTGTGGGCATGGTGCTTGACTTTCTAGTCTAGAAGGCAAAGCAGTTGGAATATCAGTAGCAGCTGACCAGCTCCTTTAAATGATTTATATGGGCAGCAGGGAGGAAGAGAATTGGAACCAGAGAAGGAGAAACAGGGGTGAGGGAGACAACATGATGGTTATGCAAACAGATTCTCATGCCTGAGGCTATATAGGTCCCAGGTCTGTTGAGGTCAGAAATGACAGGAAGTACCTAGGAGAACACAGACACAGCTGCACCATGCCAGACATGTTACCCAAACATGGGGGAAGGAAATTGTATATGAAAGGGGAGTGGTAACAGGTGTGGGTGTGGCTCAGAGAGGAGGTGAAGGCAGGGTTTGGATCTTCATAATAGACCTGCAGCTTATGCTTGGCCTAGGTAAGCTGGTCAACGTGTGTAAGGACTCTCTCTCTCTCTCTCTCTCTCCCTCCCTCTCCCTCTCCCTCTCCCTCTCCCTCTCCCTCTCCCTCTCCCTCTCTTTCTCTACCTAATATGAATGTTTTCAGTTTTCCTGAATAAAGCTTAAAATTCCTGAAAATCATGCTTTCTCCTCAATTCTTTGTTGAGATTATGTGTGATGAACCTAAAAACACATGAGAAACAGCCTTGACATGCAATTCCCCTCAATACATGTTCAATCCTCCTCTCCCCCACCATAAGCCAGAACTGAACAGTGCCCTGGTAAAAACAAACAAATAAAGAGATCTATTTGGGACTAGGTGGTGGTGCACTTGGGAAAGCACATACATTACAGTACACAAGGACTCAGGTTCAAGCCCCCCAGTCCACCTGCAGGGAGAAAGCTTTATGAGCAGTAAAACAGCTACAGCGCCCTCTCCCTCTCCCTCTCCCCCCCTCTTAAATGCAGCAGTTTGAAATATTTATTTATTGGATAAAGATAGCTGGAAATCGAGGGAAAGGTGTAATAGAGGGAGAGAGAGGGCAGTGGGGTACATAGCTTAATGGTTATGCAAGGAGACTCTTGCCTGAGGCTCTAGAATCCCAGGTTCAATTCCCCTGCACCACCATAAGCCAGAGCTGAGCAGTGCTCTGAGTTGTGGGGGGGGGGGGGGGCACGGGGCAGGGGGAGCTGCCACACTGCTTCACCACTCATAAAGCTTTCCCCCTGCATGTGGGAACCAAGGGCTCAAACCTGGGTCCTTGTGCATGGTAACATACACTCAACCAGGTGCGCCACCACCCAGTCCCCAGGTGTATCTCTCTGTCTCCCCCTTTCCTCTCAGTTTCTATCTCTATCCTAAATAACTAACTAAATAAATAATAGAACCAGCATAGCACCACTCCACCATCCCTGGAACCCCGCTTTGGCTCTGTGCAGAGTTCCTATGTGGTTGCCAGGTCCTTGCACATGGTAAAGTGTGCTCTCCTGGCTGAGCTACCTCACAGTCCTTCCCGTTCTACAGTTTTCAAAAGCTAAAGAACAGGCATGAAGGAATGAATTGCTGTAGGGGCAAAGGTCTTGAACTGGGATGGGTGGCGATGGTTCAGGGACAACCAGAAGTTAGCAGGAAGGGCCGCCGGAAGAGCTCACTGGGATAGAGCACTGCTTTGCCCTGTGAGCGAGCCCAGTTTGAGCCTGGCCTAAACACATTGAAGGAAGCTTCACTGCTGTTGTGTCTGTCTGTCTGTCTCTACAGCTTGGGTCCAGATGTGTCGGGCCCTGTCCACCCTGGAGTTTTAGATCCAGCCTGGCATGTTCATTTAGGCTCAGGGCTGGGAGCAGCCAGGTGATCAGGAAGGGCATCCTGGAAAAGGAGTTGCCTCTAATAGGTCAGGACAGATCTGGTGAGATCAAAGGGAAGGCACCCAGTGTCCTGAAGAGTCTAGGTCAGGGAGCATCTGTTTTGGAGGACATGGCGGGCGACAACAGATCTGTCAAGAGGTCTCTTGAGCTAGTGCACAGGTTGGAGGTGAGAGACAAACCAAGGGGCTTGATGTGCCTCCGGCTTCACATTTGTCGCCCCATCTGGGGAGCACAGGGCCCGGGGCAGCTGCACCACCAGACCTCTGTGTCGGAGCACGGAGTCAATCTCAGACCAACCTTAGTTGGCCGTGCTTCCATCGGTTTCCCTCATCAATACTTGTCATCTTTGCTTCTTTGCTTCAGCCGCTTTGCCCCATCACTCTGGACTGCCACTTCTTGGTCAGTTTGGGTGGGGGTGCATTAGTGAAACTGGTTAAAAAAAAGGGGGTGGGGGTAGGGAGCTGATACCTAAATTCTTTTTTTGTGGTTGAAGAAAAGTGCTCAGAGGTTTTTATTATTTGTATTTTTTCTTCCTTTCGATCTTATTTGATAGGACAGAGAGATAGTGAGAAGGAAGAGGGAGACAGAGAGGGAAAGAGAAATAGATAACCTGCAGTCCTGCTTCACTGCTTGTGAAGTGTCCCCCCCCCTGCAGCGGGGGAGTAGGGGCTTGAACCTGGGTCCTTGTGTGTGTTCAGCCGGGTGCATTACTGCCTGGCCCACAAAAGTTTTTATTATTTGCTACTGAATCATACTCATGCTTATATTTTTTAATGTATGTTTTTATTAGGGATTTACAAGGATGTTTAAATTCTTAATGTGGAGCTACCATATCCCATTATCAGATAGAATTAAGTAGAATTAAACTTACCCTCCATTTATATCCAGAACTAATTTTATATTATGATAAAATGTTTACAGGCCTCTCTTTCCCCTCAAAGAAAACTTTTTATTAGCCTTGCTGACTCATCCCAAGGAGTTTCACACCTTCCTTTAAATCTTCCAAGGTGAGGTTCCACTAGGAGGAGGTGTGGGGGGGGTTGTGTGGTGGTGGTGGGGGGGAGGCAGACTGACTTACTAAGGAGAGAATTAAAGAGAGAGCAAACCAGATCATTACTCTGACATATGTGGAGTTGGTGGTAGGGTTTGACCCTGGAACCTCAACTTGTGCAAGTCCTGTGCTCTGGTGCTGTGCCATCTCCCAGGCCACAATACTGTGACTTTTCAGATTTTCTTCTTCTTTTTTTTTTTTTTTTCCACCCTGCATTTGGAATGGAGAGCACAGGATGATGATTGTTGGTCACTCCGCCAGGTCCCCTGCACTGCTTGATGTTATGGTCTATTTACATAATCACTGTTTTGCCTGAGACTTGTCCTGCCTGCAGGGTATTGGTTTAATCCCCACTGGTTAGAACCTTTGCAACAGCTGCTATGGAAGCTTGCTACCTTCCTGCTCTTTTTTTTTTTTTTGCTCCACCCCCTCTCCTAGCCATTTCCTTTTCCCACTTGCCACTTCCAGTTAAAGATATATATATGGCATTGTATCTGATCAATAAAGGGGAAATTGCATTGCGTTCCTGCTCAGCCAAGAGTTCCTGGTTCCTCTCCCACGTCGCTGAGTAAGCAGCAGCCCAGGTTGGCTCCGGTCAAGTTCTCTCCAACAAGAGAGCACGTGCCTGAGAAGAAACACCCTCATGCTAGCCCGGCATCTGGCATTTAGTGGGTGCATCTTCCTCACTTTACCATCACAACAGCCCTGTTGGGGCTTTGTCCCTGTTTTACAAGTGGGGAGCAGGCAAGTTAAGTAACTCTGCAAAGATATCAGAGTCAGGGTTCAAGTCCAAGCATCTGGCTTTAGAGGCCCTGTGCTGGACACTGTGCCCTCCTCCTGGTCATCTGTGTTAGGGGCAGGGAAGAATGTGCTGGAAACATTACGTGAGGTTGGTCTGGGAGGTGGCGCACAAATAAAGCACTGGACCCTCAACCATGAGGTCCTGAGTTTGATCCCTGGCAGCTCACGTACCAGAGTGATGCCTGGTTCTTTCTCTTCCTCCTTCTATCTTTCTCATGAATAAATAAATAAATTCTTTTAGAAAGAAAGGAAGAGGAAAGAAGCGAGTGAGGATGCAGTGTGCGCCTGACTAGTTGAGATGTATACAGTCAGCTGTCATTTCACAATTGTTTGTTGAAAATGAGAACTGAATGTCCTTATTTGGTTCCCTTTTCTCCCTTATATTCTTAATCACATTTTTCAATACTTCCATTTGAGTTCCAGTAATATTTTTGAGTGAATCAGTGGTCTACATTCTGCCTAGACTTGAATTAAATACAGGAGTTGCTAGGAGGAAAATGAAAGTGGGGTGAGGGAGGCGGGGAGCTCAGGAAAGGAAAAGGAATGAGTAGATCATAGAAAAATGAAAATGTCCAGGGGACATGTTGGAAGCAGAGGGAGGAGGTAGAACAGTAACTGGACGTGGGTGGGGCGTCTGGGAGAGGGTGGAAGGGTACCTCAGAGACTGAGGAAGAAAGGAGAGGGGGCCTGCTGGCCTTGTCATCTGTGCACCTTGCTGTATAGAATAGCTTCTTTGCCAGTGACTGGAAGATGACTGGAGAAAGTCGTCGGTCGTCTCTCCCCCCTACCCCCAATCGCTTTCTAACTCAGACTAATTTAATTTGCACCTCAGAGTTGTTCTGGTACATTTACCAGCCTTTCTGTTCTCCTTTCCCATCTGTTAGTCATCTGAAGGTAAAAAAAAAAAGGATACAGTCCGTCCCCTACAGTCAGAACATAGCATTGCCTTAGGATGACTGGGGAAGGGAAGTCATGGCTGTTGAATAATGAAAAAGCCCGTTATGGTTTTTAAATTAATTAATCAATTAATTAATTTATTGTCTCTGGGGCTATCGCTGGGGCTCGGTGCTTGTGCTATGAATCCACCACTCGTGGAGGCCATTTTTTCCCCTTGTTGTTTATCATTGTTATTGTTGTTGTTATTGCTGTCGTTGTTGTTGGATAGGACAGAGAGAAATTGAGAGAGGAGGGGAGGACAGAGAGGGGGAAGAGAAAGATAGACACCTGCAGACCTGCTTCACCTCTTGGGGAAGCAACCTCCCTGCCGGTGGGAAGCTGGGGGCTCGAACTGGAGTTCTTATGCCGGTCCTTGCTCTTCACGCCACGTGTGCTTAAGCTGGTGCACTACTGCCTGCCCGCCCTTTTATTCACTTATTATTGGATAGAGACAGAGAAATTGAGAAGAAGGTGGGGGGAGATAGAGAAACACCTGCAGCCCTGCTTCACCACTTATGAAGCGTGCCACTGCCTGGCCCCCTTACCTTTTTTTTTTTTTTTTTCACTAGAGCACAGTTTAGCTGTGGTTTGTGGTAGTGTGTTGCATGGGATTGAACTCGAGACTTTGGAGCCTCAGGCATAAGAATCTCTTTGTATAACCATTATGCTATTTACCCCTGCCCCCGTTATCTTTAAAGTAGAGAGAATGGAGGTAAAATAGCACAGTGAAACATTTCCCCTATTATAGCAGTTCTTTGCTGCTGGATATTAGAAGTCATCCTTCTAAATTTGATGTATGGGTTTCAGGCAGTAGCACAACGGGTAAAGCGCACATGGCGCAAAGTGCAAGGACCTGCATAAGGATCCTGGTTTGAGTCCCCGGCTCCCCATCTGCGGGGGGCGGGGGGGTCTCTTCACAAGCGATGAAGCAGGTCTGCAGGTGTCTTTCTCTCTTCCTCTGTCTTCCTCTCCTCTTTCCATTTCTCTCTGTCCTATCCAACAACAATAATAATAAACACAACAAGGGCAACAAAAGGGGGAAAAAATAAATAGCCTCCAGGAGCAGTGGATTCATGATGCAGGCACCGAGTCCCAGCAATAACCGGGAGAAAAAAAAATTAGATGTATATATAGCTTTAGCTACATGTAAACATTCATTCAAAAATCTGTACTGAACCCTCTATTTGTAATATTCCAGGAGCAGTGCAAGTGGAGGGGAAAATGATATAAACCCATCCTAGCTTGTTACATCTATTTAACCCGGTGTGCCACCGCCCGGCCCCCAGAATGGCAAAGATTTCTTTTTTTATATTTATTTATTTATTTATTTATTTATTTATTTATTTATTTATCCTTTTGTTGCCCTTGTTTATCATTGTTGTGGTTATTGTTGTTGCTGTCATTGATGTCGTCATTGTCAGATAGGACAGAGAGAAATGGAGAGAGGCGGGGAAGACAGAGGGCGAGAGAAAGACAGACACCTGCAGACCTACTTCACCACCTGTGAAGCGACTCCCCTGCAGGTGGGGAGCCGGGGGCTCGAGCTGGGATCCTTACGCCAATCCTTGCGCTTTGGGCAAAGATTTCTAGTCACGTGCTACCTGCCATGTAAAAATAACTGTCAGAAAATAACTCACTTTTTCTAGATTCCTTCACAAGTACTTGCAAGAGTTGAACTATGGACCAGAAGCACCTTTAAAAACAAACAAACAAACAAAACAAAACAAAAAGGGCAAATCTCTGGGGTCATAGAGAGAGCACAGACTCACTTGTCTGAGGCGTCAGAGCCCTCCAACCACCACCTGCCAGAATGGAGTGTGTTCTGATCTCACTCTCTCATGAAAATGATTTTTTTTAAAAGATTTTTCATTTATTAGAAAGGCAGGAGGAGAGAGAAATAACCAGACATCGCTGGTACATGTGCTGCTGGGAATCAAACTTTAGACCTCATGCTTGAGAATCTAATGTTTTATCAACTGCACCACCTCCCAGACCACTGAAAATCTTTTAAAAAATAATATGTAGGCATGCGCGCGCGCGCGCGCGCGCACACACACACACACACACACACACACACACACACACACACACACACACACACACACACAGTGTTTGGAAGTCAGGGAAATGGTTCACCAGTAGAGTGCAGGTTCTATATGCAAAAGGCCCCAGGATTGATTCTGATACCACAAATGCCAGAGCTCTGAGCCCCCCTCCCCCACACCAGAGCACTGATCACCTCTGGTTTATGGTGCTGCCAAGGATTGAACCTGGGACTTCAGAGCCTTAAGCATGACAGTCTGTTTGCATAACCATTATGCAAATGACTTTCATGCCTGAGGCTGTGAGCTCTCAGGTGCAATTTCGAGCACCAACTCTGTAAATCAGAGCCCAGTCGTGCTCTAGCTTTTTTTTTTTTTTTTAAAATCCATCCTTTAGGTTTGCTTTTTATGGGTTAACGAATACAGTTGTTAGTCAAGTATTGTAATTATTTGCTCTCTGGGTACATAAACACCAACCTGCTGCCCTCTCTAGCCAGGGCATGTGTCATGGTATTGATTAACAATGCAATTTCTTACAATCAGGTCTCCTGTAGTTGATAAATGTTGTGTTGCTGTAACTCCCAGTAATAGCCCAATGAACCTGAGTAACCCGAAGTTTTTATAGCATGACTTCACCAGGACTTGTCGAGACAGCAGCTACTCTCTCAGATCACAGCATGCTAGAGCTGACAGAGATACTGTAATTTAGCTCCTCAGTGTGCTGTTTGCTCTGATAGCCGTGGTTCTGGGGTTTGAGGGGTGGGGAGGCCAGTGGCTTCAGCCTGGAAAGTAGGCATACATATGGGAAGGGCCCAAGTTTGGTTTGGGATGCAAGCACAGACTGACAAAGTGTTCTCCTCTGGAAACGGCAACAAATAGGAGAGGAAATTGACTTCTGAACATGATTGTCAAAGTGAGAGCAGTTCCCTGGAGGTGAAACCCAGGGAAAGTAATCACAGTCAATAAATTCACAAACTTTTGGATTGATTCTCTTTGGCAAAGTAGTGATGCCTTAAAAAAAAAAAATGCTAGCATTCTGATTTTTTTTTTTCTTTCCTCCTAATGAAGACCATGTATTCACTGTTGCTGGGGTTTGGATTGGATTTGCAGGGTTCTGAAACCTGTCAGCCAGTTTTAATTAAGTCGACAATGTAATTAGTCAACTTGGGGAACAGGCTGGCAAACGCTAGAAGAAGAAGGGGAACAGGCTGCCTTTTTTTAACTGGTTGTTGTGCTCTCCAGGCAGTTGACAGGTAACTGCCCAGTTTGACTTAATAGAGAGTCTGGTCTCTGACAACCACTGTTCTGTCAGTGACAGAAACCCAGATTTACCTTCAAGTTCAGAAGAACTGGGTTTGGTCTGGCAAAGAGCGCCTGGTATAGAGATGGTCTTATCTCTTAGCAAGTGTCTTGAGAGAACTTTATAGAATTTTTAAAGAATTTTTATGTATAAAAAGGAAACATTGACAAAAACCATAGGATAAGAGGGGTACAACTTCACACAATTCCCACCACCAGAACTCCGTATCCTATCCCCTCCCCTGATAGTTTTCCTATCCTTTATCCCTCTGGGAGTATGGACCCAGAGTCATTACCCATTCTTGGGCTGGCAAACAGAGGCCAAAAGGATAACTTTATAGAATTTAAACAACTGGTTCAGCAGGCCCGTTACCCCACAAGCTCCCTCCCTGAGGGCAGACACTATTAGCTGAGCTCCTCCAGAACTTTGTTGTGTGTGAGAAAGTGACGCATGTCATTAGAACTTTCTTGAGAGAAGAAACACTAATAGTCTCCTGATGATTTTTTTTTTTAATTTTAATTACTTGGGAACACATAGTGCTTTGTGTGTGGTGAAGAGTCAATGTGAAGCACTCTTTGCTCCAATCCTTGTGACAATGGGTGAGTGGTCTCTTCCTCTTCCTGTCTCATTTCCGCAGGAAGCCGCCCTCTGCAGACAGCTCCCCATGGAAGCTGAGACTCTGGCCACGGTTCAGCCTGCTGTCAACCCTCCTGCCATGACCCCAGACATGAGATCCATCACCAATAACAGCTCAGATCCTTTCCTCAACGGGTAAGTCAACATGTGAGGCCACTTAGTTTTATTTTCTTTGCCAGGCAGACCTAGAACAATAATGGGCCTTTGTTTACATTGAGAAAAACTGGGTAGATCAGGGTGGGACAAAGGGAAAAGTAAAGGGAGATAGCAGGAAAGGTCATGGGCAAGTCAAGGGCATGATCTACTTTTTTTTTTTTTTCTATTTGAGTAAAATGGGTCAATTGTCTTAAGGGCTGGAAAGTAGACTATTGGTGAACAGAGGGTAGTATCTTGTAGATTTCGATTTATAATCTTGCACATCTAAAGTCTGTGGAATGGTATGTTACTTTATTTTTTTTTAAATTCCCTTTTTGTTTGTATTTGCTTTGTTTTTTATTTTACTGAGAGAGATAGAGAGAAAGAAAAACCAGAGCACTACTCAGCTCTGGCTTATGATGGTGGTTCTGGCAATTTATGCCTTAGAGTCTCAGGCATAAAAGTCTTTTTGCATAGCCATTATGCTATCTCCCCAGCCCAGACCAATGCTGCTTTAATGGCTTTTATAGAATGTGGTGATCGGACATGGAGTCAGCTTTAGTCATTAATCTGAACATAGAGACAAATTTATGTAAATTCAGTGAGACAGCCCCGTGTAGTCAGTCAATCGTAACTGGACTTGGAAGAAATCTTACGGTCTTACAGAGCCAACAGGGAGTGGGGCATAAAAGCGTGTCAAATGGCAAAAAGAGAACGAAACAATTCAGAGATGATGCTTGTGGTGAAATGTGAATGAGGTCTGTAGTGTAGTTAATGGTATTATCCAATTTCCTGGTTTTGATCACTGGGTTGTGGTTATGTAAGAAAATGGGTAAAGGGGACAGGGGAACTAACTCTGTACTGTTTGTTTGTGAACCTAAACATTTCACAATAAAAAAAAATGAAAGCAAAGCGATAGCATTCTCAAATATGAAACACAAGAGTAGAAGGATAAGGAAATTAAACAGTCAACCTTAATCATAGCCTCTTAAAAGGCAGGACACTGTCTCCTGTGTCTTTTCTGTTCTTGCCGAGGCTTCTGGCCAACAAACAAATGAACTTGCTTGGGAAGTTTTTTTAAAAGAGGATGTTTAAAGCAAGCAATAAATATTCTAAAGGAAAGGGATTGTTTTATTAAATATTTTTATCGCTCCTGGAGGCCACCCCCCCATTTTTTTTCATGGGATATGACAAAGAAGTTGAGAGAGGAGGCAGAGATAGAGAGGGTGAGAGAAAGATAGATACCAGGAGATCAGCTTCACCACTTGTGAAGTGCCCCCCCCCACCCCCAGGCAGGAGCTGGGGGCTTGAACTGGATTCCTTGCGCTGGTCCTTACACTTCCTACTATGTGCACTTAACCCAGTGCGCTACCGCCCAGCCCCTTAAATATTTTTATTTATTTTATTTTAATTATATATATATATATAGAGAGAGAGAGAGAAAGAGAGAGAGAGAGCGCGAGCGCGAGCATAGCTCAGCTCTGGTGCTGGGGATTGAACCTGAGACCTTCAAGTGTCAGGACTGAGAGTCTTTTGCATAACTATTATGCTATCACCCCAGCTTTTTTTTTTTTTTTTTTTAATCCTGATAGGACAGAGAGAAACTAAGAGGGGAAGGGGAAGGAGAATGAGAGAGAGACACTATAGCATAGCTTCACCTTTCATGAAGTGCTTTCATTCCTATAGGTAGGGACTGGGGGGCTTGAACCTGTGTCTTTGCACACAGCATGTGAGCATGTGTGCTCAACCAGGTGTGCCACCACACCAAGCTCCAGTAGAAGATTTTTTTTTTTTTAAACCAGACCACTGGGCAGCTCTGGCTTTTGGCAGTGTGGGGGATTGAACCTGGGACTTCGGAGCTTCAGGCATGAAAGTCCCTTTGCATAATATAATTTGTATATAGCATGACCTTTATGCTATATATCTCCACCCCAGTGGAATTATTTATTTATTTTACCAGAGCACTGCTCAACTCAGGCTTATGGTGGTGTGGGAGATTGAATCTGGGACTTCAGTTGCCATAACTGTCGTTGTTGTTGTGTAGGACAGAGAGAAATTGAGAGAGGAGGGGAAGACAGAGGGGGAGAGGAAGACAGACACTTGCAAACCTACTTCACCGCTCATGAAGTGACCCCCCCTGCAGGTGGGGAGCCAGGGGCTTGAACCGGGATCCTTATGCCGGTACCTGCACTTTTCGCCATGTGTGCTCAACCTGCTGCGTTACTGCCTCGTCCCCATTATTTCTTAATGAGAGTGAGATGTTTGCACACAAGTGTGTGTGTGTGTGTGTGTGTGTGTGTGTGTGTGTGTGTGTCTGTGTCTGTCTGTGTGTGTCTGTGTCTGTGTCTGTCTGTCTCACCTCTGGCATATGGTAGACTCTTAATTTACTGAGCTATCTCCCAGCCCTCCAGTTACTGTTTAAAACCCACCCCCAACCAACAAAGTCTTTTTTCTTCTTCTCTCCTGGCTGTTGGTGGTGCTGGGGATCAAACCTGTGGCCTCTCCATGGAAGTCCTTTGTGCCACTGCTTCAGTATCCCCCTGGCTCCTACTGTATGCAGAACAGTGCAGAACAGTGTTCTAATGGTTAGTTTAAGATGAAAAGGAAATCCCTGTGAAGGACCAGTTTTACTGACTCAGAATCAATTTCACTGACACTGAGGTACATGCTTCAAAATTACAAGGAGGAGGGGGCCTCGCCTGGCTCACTTCATTTTGTGGAAAATTGGGTAGAACGACAGAGCTATAGTGGTGTCAGGCTTTCACAACCAAACTCTTTTATTTACTTAATTGAGGTCGTGTTGGTTTCCAGCTCTGTTACATGGATATTTCCACACCACACCCACCACCAATGTACTAAGCATTCTTTGCCACAGTCTATTAGACCCTCCGCACTCTGCTCCCACCCGTCTCCCTCAGGTAACCTCAATTCTGCAGCCAGAACCCAAGGATTAGTCTAGCTTGGCTTTGCCAGTTCTTCTGCTGTCTTTTCTTTATTTCTTTTTTCTTTTCTTTTCTCTTTTATTTCTTTCTTTTTAGTTTTATTTATTCATTATTGTATGGAGACAGAGAAATTTAGAGAGGAAGAGAGACAGACATCTGCAGCCCTACTTCCTCCTGCAGGTGGGCACCAGGGGTTTGAACCCTGGTCTTTCCACATTGTGGTGTATGTGCTTAACTAGGTGTGCCACCACCTAGCTTTTCTTTTTTTTTTTTTTTAAGTGATTTATTTATTTATTCATGAGAGAGAGAGAGAAGAAGAAGAAGAAGAAGAAGAAGAAGAAGAAGAAGAAGAAGAAGAAGAAGAAGAAGAAGTAGAAGAAGAAGAGGAAGAAGAGGAAGAAGCACAAGAGTACCATTCTGACACATGTGATCCTGGGAATCAAACCCAGCAATTTGTGCTTGCCATTCCAGCATTTAAGCCATTGCACCACCTCTCACACTTCCTTCGGTTTAGTTCCTTTATATCCCTGATGTGAGTGAGATCATTAGTATTTACCCTTCTCTTTCTGAGTCATTCCACTTAGCATGACCCTCCCACCTCCAGATCTGTGGGTATTGTTGTGGCTGAAGTTTTCTTTCTTTTTAAAAAATATTTATTTATTTTTCCTTTTGTTGCCCTTGTTTTTTATTGTTGTTGTAGTTATTATTGTTGTTATTAGTGATGTCGTTATTGTTAGATAGGACGGAGAGAAATGGAGAGAGGAGGGGGGAGACAGAAGGGGAGAGAAAGATCGACACCTGCAGACCTGCTTCACCGCCTGTGAATTGACTCTCCTGCAGGTGGGGAGCCGGGGGCTTGTACCGGGATCTTAGGCCGGTCCTTGCACTTTGTGCCATGTGCACTTAACTCAATGTACTACCGCCCGACTCCCGGCTGGCATTTTCTTAGGGACTCTGGGTTTACCTTTCTTCATCATTTGCTCTCCAGGGGGCCGTACCATTCGAGGGAGCAGAGCACGGACAGCGGGCTGGGCCTGGGGTGTTACAGCGTCCCCACTACTCCCGAGGACTTCCTCAGCAACGTGGATGAGATGGACACAGGTAGGAGCAAGGCCTAGCAATGCCTTTGCCTTTTAAAAACCGTCCTTTATCATCTCAGAAGTCTCACATGACAACTGAAAAGCCACTCGGGCTCCTCAGAAATGTTCTAGCTTAACATGTGGGTGTGACATGCTCTTTCCTCTTGTCTTTTTTTCCTTCCTTCATGTAGTCCCTTCTTCACAGTGACTTCACCAAACCACCTTCGGCACTGCCACTGTTTCTCTGTATGGAATCTTTTTTCTTTTCTTTCTTTCTTTTTTTTTTTTTTTTAACATTTATTTATTTATTCCCTTTTGTTGCCCTTGTTGTTTTATTGTTATAGTTACTGTTGTTGTCGTCACCCTGCAGGTGGGGAGCTGGGGGCTCGAACCAGGATCCTTACGCTGGTCCTTGCACTGTGCACCACGTTTGCTTAACCTACTGTGCTACCACCAGGACTCCCAATAAATACATATATACATATATTATTTATTTATTTATTTTTGAGAGAGATGCATAGAGAAACAGAGACAGAGAGAAACACCAGAGCACTGCTCAGCTCTGGCTTCTGGTGGTGCAGGGGATTGAACGTGGGATTTAGGAGCCTCAGGCATGAGAGTCTGTTTGCATAACCATTATGCTGTCTCCCCCGCTCTTTCTTTTTTTTATATATTTATTTATTTATTCCCTTTTGTTGCCCTTGTTGTTTTCTTATTGTTGTTGTAGTTATTGATGTTGTCATTGTTAGATAGGACAGAGAGAAATGGAGAGAGGAGGGGAAGACAGAGAGGGGGAGAGAAAGATAGACACCTGCAGACCTGCTTAGCACCTGTGAAGCAAGTCCCCCTACAGGTGGGGAGCCAGGGGCTTGAACCGGGATCCTTGCGCTTGAATCGGGGCTTGAACCGGGGTCCTTGTGCTTGGCACCACCTGCGCTTAACCCGCTGTGCTACCGCCCAACTCCCTCTTATCTTTTTTCTAACCAGAATACTGCTCAGCTCTGGCTTATGGTGGTGTGGGGGACTGAACCTGGGATTTTGGAGCCTCAGCGATGAGAGTCTGTTTGCATAGCCATTAAGTTATCTACTCCTGCTCCTCTGTGTGGAGTCATTATATTGTTATGGTCTCTAGTTAGGCCCCTTTTTCTTTGGTTTATATTAATAGTTTTACCAGCAAGCACTTTTTTTTTTTTTTTTTTTTTAATGTTTCTTGATACATTTGGGAAGCTGTTGGAGTGGGCATTTGGAAACTTGAGCAACTCAGAGGATTCCAAATTGTCAGTTCCAAGTCCCACATGGTAACTGGGTCCTCTGAGCTTGGCTTTTAGACTGAGCTTTAGCAAACCTCCAGGATACCTTTCCCTTCCTTTTCTTCTCAAGGAGTGAGAGAGAACTCCAAGTGGGGAGAAAACATAAATAAATGAAAGAATTAAGCTTTTTTTTTTTTTTTTTTTTACCACATCTGGACATAATTACCAAAATCTTAAACTCCCAAAAGTTATTCTTGAACCTCAAGTCATGGTAATAGAGGTGTTTACTGTTTATATAGTTAATCACTCAGGCCAACCTTCCATCATCACTGAAGATAGAAAACTCATTTTTGGGGGGCCGGGCAGTAGCACAGCAGGTTAAGTTTCAGCAATAATCCTGGAGGCAAAAAATATATATATATATATGAAAACTTACGGTTTTATGAAGAAAAATAAGAAAAAGAAAGAGTAGAGTTCTGTAAGAGGACAAAAAATTCATCATTTATAATTTAAAAATGATGAAAATACTTCCTTTCCCTGCTAGTGTTGTCCACAGTGTCTTTGTATATTCTACTCAGCTCTGGCATGACTGTTGTTCATCCTGTGAGTGAATGAGAGACAGAGACAGAGAGACACCGGAGTAATGCTCAGCTCTGGCATAAGGTGGTGCCAGGAGTGAACCTGGGGCCTGAGGCATGTAAGTTCTGTGGTCTAACAGGCTGAGCTATCTCCCTGCACCTAGGTCTCTGTGTGTTTTCTTGTTTTCTTTCCTGTGGGATATTTAGTTTGCCTTCTTTGGAATAAATAGCCTCATAAAGTAGCTTCTTCCTATGTTGAATAATTATTTGCTTTCTTGTTTTAAACACTAGGGATCCAGTAAAGATGCAAGGTAAATAGCAGTGGTCTCAAGAGATATAAATCTAAGTGTGGTATTAACAAAAAAATAGGTGCTCTAACTCCAAGGAGGTAGAGTGCATATTTCATATGAATGAGACCTCTGGCACAGTGCCCACCTTTCCTCCTGCCCCCTCCCCCCTAAAAACAAAAAAAGAAAAGAACGAGCTTCTATACAATGGCTTTTAAAAGATGACCTTGATGGATCGATAAGAAATGTTTTGAAGCCATAACTTGGGACTCAATAATGACCTGAAAAGAGCATCATCTCTCTAGACCTCTGTTAGATCTTTCTGGTAGCATCAGCCCTTTCTGAAGAGAGATGTAATGTCCACTGCAAGATGAGGGAGTCCTAAGGTCATGGCTAGAAAAGGTCCATTAGACTTGCTGAGCATACACGCTGACCACTTCCAGAGTGAGCGGGAACCAACTCTCTGAGCGCTTCCTGTGCAAGTGTACATAGAAATAACAGCTGGGTTTGGGGCGAGGATAAAGTACAGGAAATAATGGCAAGAGGAAACTGCCGAGAAGTCCTCTAAGCTTCTGCGATAATCCGCAATAATCACACCCCTTTGAGTATGACTTCCCACCCCACCCCGCCAGCCCCCTTCTCTTTCACTCTTTTGTTGTGCTTGGGATTGAACATGTGACCTCTAGATGCCGAGTCTGGTGCTCTAGCTCCTCAGCCCTCTTTCACTTAAATATATATATATGATTTATTGGATAGAGAGACATGAAGAAATTGAGAGGGAAAGGAAAGATAGAAATGGAGAGAGAGAGAGGTGTGAGGACACCTGCAGCAATGCATCACTACTCCTAAAGCTTCCTCCCTGCAGGTGGGAACCAAGGGCTGGAACCCAGATCCCTGCACTCTGTAATCTGTGCACTCAGCCAGATGTGCCACCACCCGGCCCCCTTCTCTCACTTTTTCAGTGGCTAACATGGCAAAGACCAAAAAAGATGACTTTGAGATTGCAAGGTTGCTCTGAGGAGAGAGATTTCAAAATGGTTTCACCTTAAATTGAGAGCTTTAACTTTGTTCTCCTTTCATGGGTCATGGCTGACGAGAGAGGTTGAGAGGAGTTTTTTTCAACCTGATCTGCTTGGCTGAAAAAAAAGAAAAGTACTCTGAGTTATTCAGGGTAATGATGAATCATTTCAACTAGAGATAAAGAAAAAAAGATACCTAGCACTTTAAGAGAGCAGGTGGTGGCACACATGCTGTCATGCATGAAGACCCTGGGTTCAAGCCCCCCATCCTCACCTGCAGGGGGGAACCTTCACAGTGAGGCAGTGCTGCAGGTCTCTCTTCTTTCTCTGTTCCTCTCTTTCTCCCCCTCCCCATTCAATTTCTCCCTATCCCCCCGGCCCCATAAACTTCCATGGCTACGAGCAACTCATTACTATGGTTTGTGAAGATACAGAGTAATGATGTGAATATCAACTTACAGAGAAATTCCAAGACTTGAGCACCAACCAGGTGTTTTTTAAAGGCAAGACCTCTCTACCCATTACGAAACCAGGGTGCATTTAAAAATGTTGACTTTTTAAAATTTATTTTTTAAAGTTTTTTTTTAAAAATATTTTATTTATTTTTTATTTTGAGAGAGAGATTAAGAGAGAAAGAGAAAAACACCAGAGCACTGCTCAGCTCTGGCTTATGGTGGTGCGGGGGATTGAACCTGGGACTTAAGAGCCTTAGGCATGAGAGTCTGTTTGCATAACCAGTATCCACTGTGCCATGTCCCAGACCACACAGAGTCTGCTTTTTAAAGTTTCCATTTAGCCCTGCCTCTGTGGATTTGGCCATCCTAAACCATGTCTACCAGAAACCATGCAAGGTCCACCAAGCATCTCTGTATCTCTCAGCCACAAGCATCACCAACTTAGTTTCAATAACATGGTAGCTGCAGTTTTTTAGAGAAGAAACACTTCGAACCCGTAGCAATGTAACCTTCCTCTTCAATATCAGCCCAGCATCCCTGAAGATAGTTAACCCTTAAAATGTGCCGTCTTTTGTTGTTGTTGTTGTTGTTTTTAATAAAGATTTTATTTATTTATTAATGAGGAAGATAGGAGGAGAGAGAAAGAACCAGGCATCACTCTGGCACATGTGCTACCGGGGATCGAACTCAGGACCTCATGCTTGAGAGTACAAAGCTTTATCACTGCACCACCTCCCAGACTATGAAATGTGCCTTTTTAAGAGCGCTTTTAAAGGACTTAAACTGATTTCCTTTCATTCTGGTCTAGGAGAAAATGCAGGGCAGACACCCATGAACCTGAATCCTCAACAGACCCGTTTCCCCGACTTCCTCGACTGTCTTCCGGGAACCAACGTGGACCTGGGAACTTTGGAATCTGAAGACCTGATTCCCCTGTTTAATGATGTCGAGTCTGCTCTGAACAAAAGCGAGCCCTTTCTGACCTGGCTGTAAGCTAAATCATTGTCACGTGGGTGCAGCCCTGACCTGACATTTCCTGGGCCTTTGAGGGAAAAGCCAGGGAGCAGAGAAAGTCTACGGGTGGACCTACTCCTACCATCATGACTCATGCTCCCAACTGTCTGTGTCGCCAATATAATCATTTCCTGGATTCGATTGACCTTCGGTTGACCTTCCGTCAATCTGGTTTTTCATTTTCTGCAAGTCTGCAGTCCTGCCCGGGATAGGCTTTGCAGCATGGTTCCTGCAGAATTGACTGTGCAGGATCACTTCTCCATTTCCCTCCCTTGGCTGCCCCATCACCATCTTTGGGGGTGGGAGGCCATTGAATTTTCACATCCATTGATTAACAGCCATAAAGGGCGGGGGTGGGGGGGGCAGTATCATTACAAACTGATCACAGGCAGTGACTTCTGACAAGGGCTTGGTCCAGGAAATGTAGCTACAAATGTAGCAGTTTTAAAAACTGCGTTGATGACACTAATACCAAATGCTTTAAACAAGCAAATATATATATATATATTTAACTCGAGCTTTAAAAATCATTGTATGGATAGTAGGTTTCTGCTGTATGGAATACAATGTAGTTTTAAATCCATGCTGGTTCTGATGGTTCTTGTTACTATGTATTTACACAGGTAATCTCTACGGCAGTTTCTCTCACTTCACTTTTCAGCAAAGCATCTTAGACAACTTGTTCTTCTAGCAGGAGAGAAATGGTAGCATTAGTCACAATTCCTTATTTACAAATCTTATGAAAGAGACCAGCCTGGCACTAATAGGGAGCATTTCTGAAACAAACCTCTTTGAAAATTGCCAGTTGAATTTGTTGTTTGTTTTTCTATTGCCACTTAGGGTTTGATGTTGATTTTTACCAGGCACTAGCATTTTGTAGCCAATGATAAAAGGCAACCAAATATGTTTTGGTCAACTGGGGGCAACTGTATTTTTTTTTATTATTATTATTGGAAACTATCCTGAAAGCATCAGGACAGTTGTACCTCCCCCCTTGAGTGTTGTCCACTCATAGCTGTTGCCGTTTGCATTCTAAACAATTTTTTTTCTTTACCAGAGCACTGTTCAGCTCTGGCTTATGGTAGTGCGGGGGATTGAACCTGGGACTTTGGAGCCTCAGACATGAGAGTCTGTTTGCATAACCATTATGCGATCTACCCTCCACCCCCGTTTACACTCTAGAGCCTCGTCATTGCTGTCAAGATTTCAAGTGTCTGAAATAACCTGACCTATGAAGCTGTTTGAAGGATGAAGCAGTTCTCTGACTAGTGGAAAACAGGCAAAGCAGTGGAGAGAGTTTTTTTTTTTTTTTCCATTCAGTCGAGTTGGTTGTTAAGTCTGTTAGCCTAACTCTCTTTGCTGCCTTTGGTAGACAAAGACCTGCCATATATACTCAATACCTCTTATGTAATCAAAACTATCCCCCCCCCCCCACTTCTGAGGACCGAGAGGGAACACTCCAGCATGCTGTCTGCCTGCATTGCCAATGAAGTCCTACCTGTTTAATAGTTGGAACTGACATTATTTATAATCTATGAATTGCATATATATTTTTGAAAGACATTGATAATTCAGGTCTCTGAGAGGAACTTCTCCATTCCCAAGGGGGTTGACTTGCTGGGAATCTGAAACCACAGATTTCCTTCCCATTGACCAGAATCTAGAGGGGATGGGATCCATTTTAATCTTGTTGGAAAGAGAGGCATGTGAAAAGGTCAGAGATGAAAGTGTGAAGCAATGGGGCTGTGCTGGGAAGGATGCTAGTTGAGGCATGAAATTAGACAAGATTTAGTACTCTAGGATGAAGACGAGCAGGAGATAGGTGAGGTGCCCTGAAAGAACAAAGCAGTAATTTTCTTCTTCTACAGACTTGATACCCAAAGGATCTTGTAGAAGAAAAGAAGGCTTTGGTGCACTTTAGGTGGGAGGGGAAACAGGCTGGGCGGCTGAGCGGCTGGGCGGCTGGGCATGGACCTGTCCGTATGGAAGCTGAGCTTTAAGTGGACAAGAGCGGAAACCTGCTGTTGTTTCCAACACAATGAAGTGGTTTCTTTGTTTCCCTGAAATAGTTGATATTCCTCTGATTCCATGTCTCTCTCCCTCTCCCTCTCTCATCAGCTCTGAGAGAAGGGGAGACAGGTGTTTGCGTCGCTACTAAATTCAGAGGAGTGCTCTCTTTCTTTTCCCCCTGTTAGCAGTAGGAACAGTTGCACATTCTAAGGAAAAGCAAAAAAAAAAAAAAAAAAAAAAAAAAAGCAAATATATATATATAACCAAACAAACAAAAAAAAATACAAAAAAAAGGGACCGAACAAAAGTGAACAGTGTTAACTGTATTTTTAAAAAAATATTTTTATAGACTCATTTTTCAGGTTTTTAAATGCAAAGGAAACATATTACCCACCCCCTTTTTAAAAATAGTTAAAACTATCGATGAATTGTAACAATCAGTTTTTAGAAGTAATTTCCTAGTAAGCTGTGGCCCTAGAGAATGATAGAACTTTTTTTTTTTTTTAGTGAAATTAGCTTGAACATTTTATTAATGACCATTACCAGATATTTTTCCAGAATGAAATGTGGACCCTGATGATGTGTTTACTAATAGATGAAGCCAGATATGATTTTTGTTTGTTTGTCTGTTTGTTTGTTTTTAAGGCATCAAATATGGTCTTCTGTAGAGAACCATAAAGTTAAACACTTCAAATAAAAACAACTTTTCGTAAGATTATTTTCTAGTATTAGACTGTTATAACCCCTTGAGGAATTCACGATAAGGTGCTATTTACACTAGGTTTCTTACTATAAAACAATCACCAAGATATCTAGCCTTTTTAGGTCTGAATCAATGCATAACTCTTACCACTTCTTGCAGTAGTCTTGCCATAAGAAGACATATGGGAATTGAAAACCAGCTTTGAGGTCTTTTTCTTAAGTTTTTGTTGTTGTTGTTGTTGTTTGTTTTTATTGTTTGCTTCTTAATAAAATGTGTTTTCTGGAGGTTAAATACATGGTCAAACACCTATTTGAAATTCCACGAAATCAAAGGCGTTGTCAGTGTTTCGCTCAAGTTATTTAGGATTTGAAATGTCACTTCTTTCACGGAATAGACAATCGGTGAGAACTATGAGACACAATTCAGGGTGCCGGAGTGCTGCCCCCCACAGCGTGGAAGAAGAGAATCCCTCTGTAGGAGAAGGTGGTTGCAGTGCAAATTGTGTTCTCATGACATAATTAAAATGAAAGTGCCACTTTTGTGAGAAACAATAAGCTGTTACAAAAAAAAAAGGACGGGAAATTGTAGGTTAGTTGGGAAAATGGGCCATTGACAGAGACCGTTCCCCTAACACACTACATCTACATGTTAGTTCTTTACCTTTAAACATGAAATTTTTACTTCTGCATTTTTTAATATGAAATAAGTGTGTTTATTTTTAATCTAGAATGCTATGTGTATGGAACAGATACAGCCAACTCAATCAGGTCAAACCATTTTACCCAGAGCTTGGTACTAGTTTTGACCTCTCTGATTCTGTATAGGACAAATAAATGCAATTGAATTTCCACTTGGAGCTGTGTCTTTTTTTTTTTTTCTTTTCTTTGTGCATGGTCCATTGGTTGAGGGCTTTGGGTGGTACCACTGAAAAGATAGCCCCTTATATCTCCTCACCATACTCCCCTCCCCCACAATGAAATTTAAAAAAAAAAGGCAAGGAAACAATCTTGACTCAAATGCACCAAATCTTCCTATCTGAATAGTCACAGTCTGTTTTTGGCTATATTTGAAGTAACCCACTGAGATTTATGGTGTGTGTGTGTCTGTGGTGTGTGTGTGTGTGTAGGTGTCTAATTCCAGTGTATTTACACACACACACACACTTTTTTTTTTTAACCAGAGCACTGCTCAGCCCTGGCTAATGATGATACGGGGATTGAACCTGGGATTGAACCTGGGACTTTTGAGCCTCAGGCATAGAATCTCTTTGCATAACCATTATGCTATCTACCCCCGCCCCCCCCCCACACACATTTTTTTTTTAAATCATTCGGTGCTGGCTTCAATGTGGTGCAGTGGACACAGTCAGTGTTGGACTTTCCAAGCATGAGATCCTAAGTTTGGTCCCTGGTAATGCATGTACCAGAGTGATGCTCTGGTTCTCTGTTTCTGTCTTATATCACTCACTAATAAATAAATGAAGTATTTAAGGGGAAAAAAACATAGGGGCCGGCACACCTAGTTGAAAACACGCACACACACACACTTTTTTTTTTTAAGAAACCACTTTGTTTTAATTTTTTTTTTTTTAAACAGGATCTTGATTTACTGTAATTGATTAAGGGACACCTCTGAGGCTCTCAGGAGTGCAGGGCCTGCCACTTGTCCAGGGGACCGCCGTTGGGGGTTAGGGATGTATTCGACTCCACAGCTGTCTGGCATGAGGCACTTTTCAGCCACCATGTTTTCAGATTCATCTGCGTTAAGCTTGGTGAAGCCCCACTTCTTGGAGATGTGCATCTTCTGGTGCCCAGGGAACTTGAACTTGGCCCTGCGCAGGGCTTCGATCACATGCTCTTTGTTCTGCAGCTTGGTGAGGGTGGGCATGATGACCTGGCTAATGTGGACTCTGGCCACAGTGCCCTGGGGCTTCCCAAAAGCACCTCCCATCCCTGTCTGGAGCCTAAGGTTAGGGACAGCAGGAGGTCAGGCATAAAATTAACACTGAGCAGGAAGGGCTGTCTCCAGGGTCCCTTAGGGCAGCCTATACAAGCAACAGGCTACATACACTACCCAGGAGGCTGCTGTTTGCAGCCACTGCACACCGGGCACCATGGGGAGGGCAGCATGGTTGGCTTAATTGGCTGCAGACACTTTTTTTTAAACTAGAGTCCTGCTCAGCTGTGTGTGTACGTGCTCTGCTCACATGCATTTGTGGTCATTGATCGGCGAATATATATGGAAGCTGTTAACACTATCCATTCAATAAGTAAGTCCTTGCTGAGCTGCTGCTGTGTGGAAGGTGCCAAGTATGCATTTGAATTGCACGGGCGAGGGCTGGGGAGAAGCATAAGGACTATGCAAAAGATTTTCATGCCTGAGACTCTGAGGCCCCAGGTTCAATCCCCAGCACCACCATAAGCCAGAGCTGAGCAGTGCTTTTTAGTTTCTCTGTATCTCTCATTAAAAATAAATAATTTTTTTTTTTTAAAGGGCTTGCAAGGGTGAAACTTCTTTCTCTAAGGGGCTTGTAGCTTAATGAAGGTCAGAAATGGGCTAAAAGTAATGGAAGCTCAGAGTAGGGAAAGAAGAAGAGTGAATGGTCTTAAGTGGGCCACTGTTGGGTTGCGTCACGGGGGAGAGAACTTGACCAGGGCCAACCTGGGCTGCTGCTTACTCAGCGACGCGGGAGAGGAACCAGGAACTGAGCGGCTGAGCAGGAACGTAATGCAATTCCTTTATTTATCAGAGAAACGCATTTATATCTTTTGAAACGGAAGTGGAAGGTCGGAAAAGGAAATGGCTAGGAGAGGAGGTGGAGAGAAAAAAAGCGAGAAGGTAGCAAGCTTCCATAGCAGCTGTTGCGGAAGGTTCTAATCACTGGGGATTAAACCAATACCCTGTAGGCAGGGCAGGTTTCAGGCAAAACAATGATTATGTAAATAGACCACAGTGTCAAGTCAAGCAATGCAGGGGACCTGGCGGAATGACCAACAGGCCATGTGTCTACACCCTGGCTTCAGTGAATTTCTCAGGCATTTCTGGTAAAGGAAAACAGAATTTGGAAAGAATGGTGAGAAAGGTCATGGGGGGTGAGGGGGGCATTGGCAATAAGGTAGGAAGTGAGGCTGATAAGGTAAGTGAGAGTAATCTTTGAAGGCGCTCCTAGGAACTAGCTCTGAGTCAAGAGCTGTGGGGACAGGAAGAAATTGGAATGATAGCATCTGGGTAGATGGCTCAGTTGGCGATGCTTAAGGCTCCTAGTTCAGTCCTTGTGTGCACCAGGGTGGGGCTCTGGTTCTTTCTTCCTCTCTCATGTGAAAGTCTCTATCTCATGAAATAAATAACAAGGGGATGGGATACAGAGTTCTGGTGGTGAGAATTGTGTGGAATTGTACCCCTCTTATCCTATGGTTTAGTCAATGTTTCCTTTTTACAAATGAAAAATTGGAAAAAAAATATTAAAACAAACAAACAAACAAACAAAAAAGAAACCATGAAGATAACTTCAGCTGTAGAACACAGGGCTTGAACATGACTCCTGTTATAAGTTTTTGTTTGTTTGTTTGTTTTTTTAACCAGAGTACTGCTAAGCTCTAGTTTATGGCATTATGAGGAATTGGATTTAGGACTCTGGAGCCTCAGGCCTGAGAATCTCTATATAACCGTTAAGCTATCTCCCTTGCCCTTGGTCTTTCACTCTTAAAAAAGAAAAAAAGGGGGGCGGGGCACAGAGGTAGCTTTATGCAAAGAACTTCCATGCCAGAGGCTCCAACATTCCAGGTTCAAACCCCCACACCACAAGAAGCCAGAGCTATGTACTTCAGTACTCTGGTCTCTTAAAAAAAAAAAAAAAAGAAAAAGAAATTCCCCTCAAACAAACAAAAAGAAAAAAGTAAGGGAGATAACATACTGGCGTGTAAAAGACTTCCATGCCTGAGGATCTGAACTCTCAGGTTCAGTCTCCCACACCATCATAAGCCAAAGCTGAGCAGGACTCAGGTAAAAAAAAAAAAAAAAAAGTGGGGGAGTCAGGCTGTAGCACAGTGGGTTAAGCACAGATGGTGCAAAGTGCAAGGACCGGCATAAGGATCCCAGTTTGAGCCCCCGGCTCCCCCCACTTGGAAGGGAGTTGCTTCACAGGTGGTGAAGCAGGTTTGCAGGTGTCTATCTCTTTCTCTCTCTGTCTTCCCCTCCTCTCTCCATTTCTCTCTGTCCTATCCAACAACGATGACATCAATAACAACAATAATAATAACTATAACAATAAAACAACAAGGGCAACAAAAGGAAATATGTATATATATACATATATATATGTATATATATATATATATATATATATATTCAGAACCCAGCCTATTGCTAGGATTTAGTGCCTACACAATGACTCCGTCATTCCTGGTGACTTTTTCTTTTCTGATACAGAGTAAGAGACCAAAAAACAGGGAGAGAGAAGAGAGACACCTAGAGCATTGCTCTACTGCTCATGAAGCTTCTCTCCTACAGGTGGGGTCTGGGGCTTTGAACTCCAGTCCTTGGGCATGGAAATATGTGTGCTCTATTTTTTGCTTCACCACTCAGCTTCTCACTCATAAGAAGTAAATAAGTCATTAAAAAAAGAAAAAGTATAGCATAATGGTTATGCAAAAACACTCATGCCTGAGGCTCTGAAGTCCCTGGCTCAATTCCCCACACTGCCATAAACCAGAGCTGAGCAGTGCTCTGGTCCATAAAAAAAGGGCGGTAACGTAGTGGGTTAAGCACACATGGTGGCGAAGCACAACGACTGGTGCAAGGATCCCGGCTCCCCACCTGCAGGGGAGTCGCTTCACAAGTGGTGAAGCAGGTCTGCAGGCCTCTATCTTTCTATACCCCTCTCTCTCTTCCCCTCCTCTCTCCATTTCTCTCTGTCCTATCCAAGAACAACAACAATAATAACTACAACAATAAAACAAGGGCAACAAAAGGGAATGAAGAAAGAAAGGAAAGAAGAAGAAAGGGAAAGGAAGGAAGGAAGGAAGGAAGGAAGGAAGGAAGGAAGGAAGGAATAGAAATTGAGGGGAAAATAGCATAATGGTTATGTAAACATTCTCATGGCTAAGATTCCCAGGTTTCACATTTAATCCCCCATACTACCACAAACCAGAGCTGAGTAGTGCTCTGGTAAAAGTAAATAAATGAAGAATAGAAAAATAAAGACAAGTGAAATCATGACTTCTATCTCTTAAGTAAATATACGTACATGTTTGCATGAAGCCTTATGTGTCTTAGGTATTTACATCGATACTTATTTCTCTGGCACAAATTGGATGCTCATTATGTCTCAGTGGAGAGAGATCTTCTAGTACTTGGTAAGGAGGCAAGATGAGGATAGAATATTGTAGGAGTGAGGAACCAGTAAACAACGGCACAGGAGCAGAAATGAAAGGGAAACAATACACATTGACTACTACTGTGTGTCAGGAAGCTAGCATCAGCAACTCCTGTGTCTTTGTGTATGTGATTGTTGTATTAAGATTAGTCTCAGCCACTTGGTCAGAATTGACCACTCTATAAAGAGTATTGAATCTTTTTCCTCAACATTTTCTCAAAACAGGAGACCTAAAGACAGGGCACCATCTCCCCACTCCCAACCTCAGTGTGAAGAATTAGGCAGTGGTACCAGATCCATCACAAAGTGTCATCTTTGGAAGTCCACTTAGCATTTCTGAGTTTCATTCCTTGTTCTCTGTAGCTCTAAAATGCTCACTTTGTCACAGCTCCCCAATTTTCCATTCTATCCATCTGTCTTCTGTTTGAATGGATTTTCTGTTTAGGAACTAGATGAAGTGTAAACACACACACACACACACACACACACACACATATTCTGGGTAATCTGACAGTTACACTATGTAATGTGAGGAGATACATTTTAGTCATGACTTTAATCCTCACAAAAGGCATCTTTCAGCAAGCCAAATGGCAAAGCAGCTTGAGCTCTTCCCAACCAGGAACCTGCTTGACCTTTCTACCCCTGGAATTAGGAACTGTTTCCAGAAGAAAGCCCCACGCACATATCTCCCCTGGGTAAGGATGCTGTGACTCATTGGGCTGTAAATGGAGTAATTTGTGGGGTTCTCAAGAGATTAGATTATCCCTTCACTCTAGAAGGATAATCCATTTATAGGTTCTTTATAGAGTCAAACAAGAGTTTCGGCAAATCCGAAGGGGAACCTCCTTGAGTTCTGGCACATTTCATGCCCACACACATTGAAAACCCCAGGGAAGGTGGGTGTGAGCATTCAAGAGGGGCATGTGTGAACAGTCTGCTTCAGAAAATTGCCCTGGGCTTCATTCCTCCATCTAGTTAAGTTCAGTGCCATCAACTTATTCATTAGCAACATGGCTACAGTGGAGTTTCTTAAAGTATTGGAATTTCAGTGTCTTTACCTGAACATTTGCTAATATAATAATATAATAATAAAAGGGGGGTGGTGTGCAAGGTGATAGCAGAGAAGATTAAGTGAGTTTTAGAGAACACAGCCTGCTTCACAAATAATCCACAAATCTTTCTCTTTTTCCTTCTCCTTTTTTTTTTTTTTTTTTGCAAGTCTTTTCCTCTCTTCTTTCCAGGCAACATTTCTCCTAAGACTTTATCACCAACTGATGGTAAGAGAACATTTACTTATTTAGGTCTCCCTGACAGCACTTTGAGAACAGGGATATTTTGTTGTTGTTGTTTGTTTTGTACCTAGCACTTTGAACAAAAACTAGTGAACTGTTCAATAATATATATATATATGTATATATATTAAATAGACAACTATATGTATGAAAATGTTGTCTTTCAGACCTCAACCCTTCCTTGATGACACTTCAACCCTTCCTTGATGATCTTTTCTTTTCTTTTTTTATGACTCCATCTTTGATTGATGTTTCCTCACATTTCCATGCCTTGTGTTAACAGCGTTTTTGAAAATGGTCCTTGATGGGAAAGGACATTGTTTAGAAAGACTGCGAAAGTTGTCTGAGGCATTATCTGAGCTCAGTTGCCTGAGCAACAGACTGACAGGCCAGGCTAGGGAAGCCAGAGGGGCATTGTAAGGGAAAACAAAATAAATGCAGAAAACTGAAGTAGACACACTGCATTTTCAGTCCAAGGGTACAGGAGAAAGAAATGGGGTCTGAACTCCTCCATGGACACAGCACAGTTTTAAGTGCCTACTGTGTGCTGGTCCTCACCTGCTTGGGGGAAGTTTCACAAATAATAAAACAGTGTTGCCTTCTGCACTTCAAAAAGAATTTTGGTCCATACTCCCAAAGGGGAAGAAATGAAGATGATGACTACAGGGCTCTTAAAAACAATTCCACCGGGGCCCAGAGAGGGGAGGGAGAAAAAAAAAAAAAAAGAAAAAATGACATTCAGAAGTAGTAATAGGTGTATGTGTGAATTAGAAATGAAGAGAAGGGAGAACCATAGAAAAAGTGGGGGGAAATAGACTAATAGACAGAGAATTATAGAAATAATAGTCAACCGGGGTCAGGTGGTGGCAACCTGGTTGAGCTCACCTATTACAAGGCACAAGGACCCGGGTTTGAGACCCTAGTCCCCACCTGCAGGGGGAAAGCTTTATGAGTGGTGAAGTTTGGCTGCAGGTGTTATTCTCCCTCTCTACCATCCTTTTCTCTCTTGATTTCTGGCTGTCTCTATCCAATAAATAAAGATAATAAAAAAATTTTAAAATAATTAAAAAAAGAAGTAGTAGTCAGCTTATAGCTGTGATCTTGAGAGAACTACTGCCAAGGAGGGAATGGAGACACAGAACTCTGGTGGTGGGAACAGTGTGGAATTATACCCCTGTCATTTTGTAAATCACAAATAAAAAAGTAAATAAATAAAGCAGTGTTGCAGGTGTTTCTTGCTCCTTCAACCTCAGTTTTGCTTTGTCTTATCAAATAAAAGAAATTTTAAAAAGCCCTGGGATTTTGTTTGTTTGTTTGTTTGTTTGATCAAAGGAAGCATTTGTAGAAAAGAGTTTTATTTATTCAATCTTTTTTTTTTTTTTTTTACCTCAACTCCTTATTCAATCTTTTGTCTCTCCTTCCTGAATACACAGGATTGCCACTATATGACCGCTGAATTCTGATTTTTACTTCATATGCACAAGGAAACTGTAGAATACATGGCAGGTAGCAGAGATGAGTGCAAGTAATTCAAACACATTAGCCAAAAAAGACACCAAATAAAAGTAGCTGTGACACATCAACCATTCTTATCCCCCCCACATAAATCTGGAAAACAAAAATTGGCCTCAGTTTCTCTTTTTTAAAATTTATTTTATTTATTTTTTAAAAAGATTTTATTCATGAGAAATGATAGGAGAGAGAAAGAAACAGACATTACTCTGGTACATGTGCTGCTGGGGATCGAACTCAGGAGCTCATGCTTGAGAGTCCAATGCCTTATCCACTGCACCACCTCCCGGACCATGGTTTCTCTTTTTTTTCCATTTTTAAAAAATTTTTATTATCTTTATTTATTGGATAGAGATAGTCAGAAATCAAGAGGGAAGGGGGAAGGAGAGAGGCAGAGAGACACCTGCAGCCCTGCTTCACCACTTGCAAAGATTTCCCCCTGCAGGTGGGGACTGGGGGCTCGAACCTGTGTCCTTGTACATTGTAACATGTGCGCTCAACCAGCCTCAGTTTCTCATTTTTAATGCACTTTCATTCTTTGAAATATGTAAAACTCCAAAGATATGAACATCTCTATATACAAAGAAGCATTGTAGCGGTAAGTGTGCCTTTATAACTTTTTCACTCTCAGAGGAAGAAACTGGAAAATTCATTTAGAAGCTGCTCTCCAGTTCTAAAAAAAAGGAAGCTAATTTGGAAGATTCATAATCTTAGTTTAAGTGGACACACTATTTTCTATTTGAAAATGAAATACCAATGAGCAAAACTTCCTGGAAGGAGAAAAAAAAAAGAAGCATGCATTTCCTACATTGTTAGGAAGCAGATAGAAGTTGACAGTCCTTCAAAAGAGAAATTTTTTAGCGAGTCTTCCTCCCCACAGGCTGTGGAGTTAGAGCAGGCCGTCAGAGTGGTTTAAACGGGTCCATCTCCCTAGAAAGAAAGAAAAAAAGTCAGTTAATTATGATGCCATTTTTTCTTCTACTTTGCATCATTTTTTATTAAGACAATTTTGATAAGGGAGCTGCGAGATAGTCCTTTAATAGAACACATCCCCTGATCATGTTTGAGGTCCTGAGTTTGAGTCCTGGCACCGCCTGGGGTGGGGGTGGGGAAGGCACCATGGACAGCATAAGAGGAGTTCCATGGATGGTGGAGTGATGCTATGGTGTCTCTCTCTCTCTAAGAGATAAAGGAAGGGGAAGTTAAGAGATAAAGACCAGGGTGGCTTCTCAGTGGATGGCATCCTGGATTCACTCTCTTGTGCAATATATATTTCCATATAAAACATTATATATATATATATATACATATATATATATATGCATTAAAAAATAAAGCCCACAACAACAACACAGTTTTAGTGGTATATCTGAAGTCACAGCTAAGAAAGAAGGAACCAAGATTGGAACTCAGGGATGCTGACCCCAAGGATTTGTCCCTTCTTTGAAGTCATGCTGCTTCACTGATTTTCCTGTTTTTCAGATAGGACAATTAATACAAGTGCTAGCCTTCTAATTGTTGAAACAGATGCATTTTAGTACCCCCATGTCGGACAGTTAGCAACCATGGGAAACAGGTTTAATGATCCCATTTGCAGACAAAGAAATAGTTAATGGCAAACTGCTCTGGCGAAGGCGACATAACTGGCATGCCATCCAGGTCTTGAAGCCTGTATTTGAAGGTGGGCTTCCTCTGATTACTCATTTGAATGAGTAGTTTAACGAGCCAGGTTCAGGGATACCTGCACAAAAGGTGCTAGGAGTCGGGCGGGTTAAGTGCACATGGCGCCAAGTGCAAGGACTGGCTTAAGGATCCCAGTTCAAGCTCCTGGCTCCCCACCTGCAGGTCACTTCACAGGCAGTGAAGCAGGTCTGCAGGTGTCTATCTTTCTCTCCCTGTCTTCCCCTCCTCTCTCCATATCTCTGTCCTATCTAACAATGACGACATCAATAATGACAACAATAATAACTACAACAGTAAAACAACAAGGGCAACAAAAGGGGGACAAAAAAGGGTGCTAACCTGCCTGCTCTCTGCAGAAGTCAAGCAGGAGACCATTGGGATAACTAAGACTATGGGAAGGTAGGTGTTCAGTTAGAAACTTCTAGAATGAGGCTGGAGCCCAACTCTCTCCATGATGTCTAACAAGAAGGAGTGAAATGGAGAGCAAAGTGACAACAAGAAATAACATTCAGGAGACTGAGTTTTTTTTTTAATTTATTTATCTATTGGATAGAGACAGAAATGGAGAGGGAAGAGGAGATAGAGAGGAAGAAAGAGACACCTGCAGACCTGCTTCACCACTCGTGAAGCTTTCCTTTTGCAAGTGGGAACCAGGGCCTGAACCTGGGTCCTTGTGCATTGTAGCATGTAGCATTGTAGCAGGTGCGCCACCCCTAGCTCGTTTTTTTTTTTAATGCATTTTTTTAATGCATTTCTTAGAGGGCTGCGTGGTGGTGCACCCAGTGGAGTACACATGTTGCCATGAGCAAGCACACAGGCTCAAGTCCCTAGTCTTAACCTGTGGGGGGTGGGGGTGGGGTGGGCAGGGGGGCTTCCTAATTGCTAAAGCAGTGGCACAGGCGTCTCCCATTTCTACCCCCTCTTCCCTTCTCAATATTTCTCTGTCCTTTCAAACTCAATGAGTAAATTTTTTTTTTAACTGAGCTCTTGTGAACATGGAGCTATTTAGCAGTGAAGTTCATGGCGACTGCAGATTGCTTGGACAGTGGTTCAGAAAATGAGTTGTACACATGAAGGATTTGTGGGTCTAGTGAAAGAATAGTTCTGCTTAACATTGTTTTTTCCTTCATACATCAATGAGAGCTTTTAAATGACTTTTTGTGAAACATTGATTTGAGTTGGTCATTAGAAAATTAAAAAAAAAAAAAAAAATATATATATATATATATATATATATATATATATATATATATATATATATATTACAACCATGCCATCTCAGTGCCCTTAGGTCCATTCATTTTTTTTTTACATTTTTGTTAACATTTTATAATCACATTTGGCAACTAAATTCTGAGTGATGATCTTCTTTTCCTCCTCTTCCTCCTCCTCTTCTGTCTTAAGAACCATTTCTCTCTTTTATATCAGAAATCTCATCAACATGTAGATTTTGCACTGGTATTCTTCTCCCCCAGCATGTTTCATCTGGAATCCACTGTCTAGATCTATTTAGGAAATGGAAAATTCTTGGCCAGATGCTGGTCTGTTGTTGCTGGTATGCCCACGAGACAAATGCCCACTTCCACTAACCATTCCCACCAACATTTATATCTGTGTGGAGACTTTTGCCTCCAAGGTCATGAGTAGCTGGGCACGAGACTTAAATTCTCAGTCCCTCTCAGCCTGGCTATGGCAGAACGTCCAGAGGGAGAAGTTCCGGGTCACTGGAACACAGTATCGTCACTTCCCCTGAGTGGATAAAAGGGCTGCCTGGGCTTTTCCATCCTATTATGCTTGCTGCCTATTGGCCTCTTCACACAGAAGAAAGCAGAGACCTCCACTTACCCCACAGCAGCCACAGCACTGGCAGTCGCCACACAAGGTCCCCAGGAGACCGTTGACTACCTGGATGGCACATAGAACCATCTGGACCCCTCCGATGACCAGCAGGATGGAGAAGAGGCTGAGGTTCCAGGGCACGATGTTATCAGGCTTCTGGCACTTGCTCCACAAGCTATTATCACTGAGGTAATCCCTGTTTGGGGCAGAAATGGAGACACTGATTCATGCACACAGTCCCCTACAATATCCTCGACTGGTCATTTTCCTTTTGTCATACTTTTGTAAGGGTTTTTTTTTGTTGTTGTTGGTTTTTATTTTTGAAGATTTAAAAATTTTCTTTTAATATTTATTTATTGTCCCTTCTGTTGCCCTTATTGTTTTTTATTGTTGTTGTTATTGATGGTGTCATTGTTAGATAGGACAGAGAGAAATGGAGAGAGGAGGGGGAGACAGAGAGGGGGAGAGAAAGATAGACACCTGCAGACCTGCTTCAATGCTTGTGAAGCGACCCCCCTGCAGGTGGGGAGCCGGGGGCTCCAACCAGGATCCTTACACCAGTCCTTGTGCTTTGTGCTTAACCTGCTGCATTACCGCCTGACTCCCTGTTGTTGTTTTACCAAAAAAAACACTGTTTAATGGTTTATGGTGGTGCTGGGAGACCTCTGAGTGTCAGGCATGAAGTCTACTGTGTAAACTCTGTGCTGTCTCCCCTGGCTGCTTATACTTGCCTGTCCTCCTCTCTCTCTTTTTTTTTTCCTCCTCAGGGTGCCATTTTTCTGAGACTTTCTAAGCCAAATATAAGCTGTAATTGAAAATAATCCCAAAACATCTCTTTCAAACTCACCTAACAATAACGGTGTCTATACTTTGTGACAGACCCTACTCTATTTTTTTAAAAACACATTTCCTAATAAGACTCTTCATTGAAACCTTATGACTATTTCCTTCCACTTCAGACAGAGAGACACTGAGACACAGGATGTGACAGTGGCGCATGTGTTACCATATGCAAGGACCCAGGCTCAGGCCTCCAGCCCCCACCTGGGTGTGGGGCTTACAGGCAGTAAATTAGTGCTGCAGATGTCTCTCTTTCACTCCCCTCTTTCTATCTCCCCCATCCCATTCTCTATCCTATCAAATAAAAAAAAAGGAAAAAAGATAATCTATTTATTTAGATTTGTTTATTATTCGAGAGACAGAGAGAGAGAGAAAGGGAGAGGGAGAGGGAAGGAGGGAGGGAGAGAGAGAGAGATGGAGAAATGGAGCTGTGAATAAAACTTGGGACACCTTTAGCACTCCCTAAACACTTTATTTCAGCACTTTTTTTTAATTGAGCACTCATCTTTCTATTTTTATTATTTTTTTTGCAGGTGGTCCTTTTATGTTTAGAATTCTTAAACGATCATTAGAAGAGCTTATAAAGATACAGTATTATTTCCCAAGCACTTCGTAGCCCTCATTCGTGGTGGTGGGGCAACAGCGCCTCCTGGTGGTAAGCTTCGAGAAAGTCACGGGACCTGGCGGTGGGTTTGGGTGCTGGGAGACCTTTCTCAGCATTCTCCTGCTGCTACCTCAGTGCCATAAGCCACCAGGAATGGTTATCCCTAGGCCTCCTTCTCTCTTCCCATCCCAGTCCTCATCTTCTGAGAATCTCATGTATTCTGATCATGACTGCCACTTCTGCAGCCTGCTTTGCAGCTAATGAGGCTTCCCTCTGCAGGTGGGGAGTAGAGGCTCAAACCCAGATCCTTGTGTAGGTCCTTGTGCTTAGTGCTATGTATGCTTCACCAGGTGTACTACTGCCTGGCCTCCACTACTGAGGAGTCTTTGAAGTACAAACTGGATGGCTTTAGCTGAACATCAGCTTGTGTGCAGTTCTTTCTTGGTGTGAATGCTTACACCCACCCCCTACTAGTAAACTCCCTCCCTGGGGAGGAGAGATGGTATAGGCTGGCCTTGCCCCTATCTGTCCCTGATGTGGGGACACTGGTGGCCTTTCCCTCCCTTGGTTATTCCCATGCCCAGTGCAAGCTGCTTCCATTTCAACAGCCCAAGGTCAAGGCTGAGGTAGCCAATTGTCTCAGAGAGGAAGACTACAGATGGGAGGAGGCCCTACTTCAAAAGAAACCAGGAGGGAGTGTCTCTGAAGGTCCCAGGATTCTTTTTCTTTCCAGAAGACTTTTTTAGTTTGGTTCTCTTGACAGGAAATGTCAGCCGTCCTTGCTCTTTAATCGAACTGCCAAGGAACATTTCTGAGGAAAATTGCATTGAATTCTAAGGCATTGAAGAGTTCTGTTTTATTTGTTTGTTGTTGTTGTTTTTGTGGCCTAATTTAGAACCCTCAAAGGCCACATTCATCATCTGTTTCTCCTTACATCCAGTCCTTGGGATTCCCCCTCAGATAATCTGTGAAATGTGTCTCCTCCTTTGGAAACCAATCTCATTGCTTTGAAGATGCTACTCAGCTTGTTGGGTGGTTGATCCCACCTCCCTGTTGCCCTGTTCCTCAGGCCTTCTGTCCACCCTCCATAGCATCACAACACCATTGCCTGAAGCTCCCGGTGGTCTTGTCGCGTCACCCTGTCATTGAGTTCGTTCTGTTGCTCTTGCCTGAGCTTCAAGGGCCATTACTGTCCTCACCTGACTTCACCTTAGCACCTCAGACTTGTCACTCCGTTCCTCAGGCCTTGCTGTTCTCTCTACCTGAACCCTCACCCCATCTCCCCAAACCAGCCCATGTCACCTCCTCAGAGAACTCTCCTTGCACTCCTCATTTCACCTCTTTCCACACTGCAGGGGTCTAGTTTATGTTTTCTTCCTAATGGCTGTGTGTTCGGCGGGGGGTAGGTGGTGGTGTGTTCGGGGAGGGGAATGGGTGCTGGAGGGGTGGTAGGGGGCTGTCCTTATGAGCTTTATGTTTGCAACAGCTTTGCACCAAGCAAGGCCAGTGGCCAAGCGGATTTATTTTGGTGGTGTGTGTGCGTGTGTGTGTGTGGGGTCTTACTACATTTCAAACCACTATGCAAACATTTAGATATTCAAGTCTCCCTTTAAATAGTTATTATCAGTGTCCTATAGCAAACAGGGGACAGGTGGAGAATTCTAAAATGTTTCTCATTGGGTCCAGGTGGTGGCATACATGTTACAGTGAACAAGGATCCAGGTTTGAGCCCCTGGTCCTCAGCTGCTGGGGGAAAGCTTCATGATTGGTGAAGCAGTGTTGCAGGTGTCTGTCTCTCTCCCTCTCTATCACCTCCTTCCTTCTTGATGTCTGGCTATCTCTATCTAAGAAATCAATAAAGATAATTTAAAAATAACAAAGTGTTTCTCCTTACCTTAAGCCTTGATTCTGTTTCGGAAAGGCCTCACTAGTCTGACCTCCCCGTGAAGGGGAGGGTTCATTGTGATAAAATAAGTAAGTGAAAGCACCTGCTGTACTGTACTGTTCACTCAAGGGCTAGGATGAGATAAAAACTTGCTGCCCAGGAAAAATACAACACAGAACACCTTGGAAAGCAGCTCCCCTTCCTACCTGGTCCATAAACTGCTGTCACTCCCCTGACCTTGGGGGCAAGTGCATCCATGGGGATGTTAGACCTTAATGTCAGGACATCAGACCCTTGTACCGTCTGGAAGCATGGCTTGACCTCCCTTGGGCTTTCTTCCCTATTTTATTTTATTTTATTTTATTTTATTTACTATTGTATAGAGACAGAGGGAAATTGAAGGGGCAGGGAGGGAGACAGAGAGGTGTCTGCAGCTCTATTTCACTGCTCATGAAGCTTTTCCTCTGCAGGTGGCTATCAGGGCCTTGAACCAGGGTCCTTGTGCACTGTAGTGTGTGTGCTTAACCAGGTGCACCACTGCCTGGCCCCCTCCATTGGGCTTTCTTTCTCTTTCTTTTATTTTGGTCATAGATATATTCAAATTAGTTTAAAAGTATATACTTATTAACTCATTTCTTTATTTTTCTTTTTTAAATATTTTTTTTCCTGTTTTGTATTTTTCTTTATTTCTTTTTTTAATGAAATAGAATTAAAGGGAGGTTGGGCTCTCAGACATGCAAGTGCTATACTGTAACTAACTGAGCTATCTTTCCAGGCCCCCTGGAGTCTGGTTTGATGAGTTCTATGAACACTAACTCTCACAAAGAACCTACACATTTTAGAAGAATTAAACACGTCTTACAAGATTGTTTAGTCATATACTATTCAGGATATAAGTCTTTACAAACCCACTGAGTCCCTTAAGCCAGTTACCATTTGCAGGAAATTTCTAGATTTTAGCCCCTGGATATGCTTATAATATGATTGTGATGTATTTGTAAGAAGGCCTCAATATAGGACAGAAAGGCTGAAAACATAATAAAGGGTTAAAAATGTGTAGACAGTCTACGATAGTGCAGGAGGTTAGGACAACAATGCAGGCTGGACTTCACTGGGTGAGCAAGTGATAAGAAGGAGAGAAGGGGAAGGTCAGACTGAACTGAGAAGGCAGCTTCTGTAATCCTGGCTAGCTTCTGCCCTCCTAAAAGGTCCTCCCTCTAGTGGTGTATCTTATGCCAAGGGTAAACTTTCCCAGACACAGCTATGCAGGAAAGATAACAGTAACTATGGCAACTAGACTCTGGGTAATGGGTACATGTTCCACCCCTTAACCTTGCAGCCTGCGCTTGTGTAATGTGCTTTGCTCTCAAGCCTGCATCCCCTATATATGTTCGTACTGTCCCTTTGTTCGGGGCCAGAGTTATCAGAATGACCTGAGCTCCTGGCTCATGAGTAAATAAAAGGCTGCTTTCTTCCCCCACCCACCTCCGCTTCAGTCATTTTGATTTTTGACAGAGGTCCTTAACACATTCTCATTTTCTACGTGAAGATCTGCAGTGAAAGCCCCGAGACTCAGCTTACTACTGTTGTCAGTAGTCTTGTGTCACTCACTGCCAGTGTTTAGATGTGAGTGATGACACCCCAGACCACTTTCCCTCAGGCCAACCGAGGTGCCTTCTTTCAGTTATTCCTCCTGGAGTCTGTTAAAAATGACATTGAAGGTGACATGTGGTGCCACTTCACTGTACTCGACTCCACAACTCCAGCTTGCCTCCAAGGAGCACAGGCCTGGAACTTGTCACAAGATGATGACGGACAGGGCCTGCAAAGTCTACCCACCCTTACCTCCATCATCCACCCGTGCGCCCCTTGTGACAACATCGGGTATTGCAGGGTGTACCTTACCCTTCTTTGAAGGGGTATATCCATGTGGTACTATTACTTTGTGTGGAACACTTAGGACCCTTGTTGATTGCGATGGCTGAGATGATAAAGGAGTACCCAGCCCCCAAGAATCCTATCACAGCAAATATCGTGGAGGTGAACATCTGAAAAAGAAGGAGAGAGACAGAGCTTACAGTCAGCACATCCAACTGTTCCGTTGAGCTTGCTGGTTACAGAGAAGTTATAGGGTGGAGGGGGTGGAATTTCTCTATACAGTTATGGGGGCGTGGAGGACCTCCTGGAATGAGTCGTGGTGTCTCGTCCCCATTCTTACCCTGTTTCCATATTCGTTCACCTAATTATTTATGACCACTTATTGTGGCTTGATATTTCTTTCAATCACATTAAAAATTTTTTTTTTTTAATTATAAAAGGGAAACATTGACAAAACCATAGGATAAGAGGGGTACAACTCCACACAATTCCCACCACCAGATCTCTGAATCCCATCCCCTCCCCTTATAGCTTTCCTATTCTTTAACCCTTTGAGAGTATGGACCCAGGGTCATTGTGGGATGCAGAAGGTGGAAGGTCTGGCTTCTGTAATTGCTTCCCCGCTGAACATGGGTGTTGACAGGTCGATCCATACTCCTGCCCTGCCTTTCTATTTCCCTAACATTGAGATACCATCTCACCCCTGTGAGAATGGCATACATCAAAAAGGACAACAGCAACAAATGCTGGAGAGGCTGTGGGGACAGATGAACCCTTCTGCACTGCTGGTGGGAATGTAAATTGGTTCAGTCTCTGTGGAGAGCAATTTGGAGAACTCTCACAAGGCTAGACATGGACCTTCCATATGACCCAGTAATCCCTATCCTTGGGGATATACCCCAAGGACTCCAAAACACCCAAACAAAAAGATATGTGTACACCTATGTTCATAGCAGCACAATTTATAATAGTTATCAATCACAATTTTTAATGTTCCTAGAAATGGGATGCTTCTCATAAGGCATCTATGGAAAGCTAGTCTCTTACAGAACCAAAGGCTTTTAGAATTTTAAGTGATCTGAACAATTTTTCTGGTCCAATTATGTCACGGAAACGAACTCATAGCCTGCAGCAGGTGGCTTCTGTCTACGAGAAGGGGTAGATGTCTAGAAGTTCTCCTCATTATTTCTACTTACATTCCTTGAAGTAAACAAAGAAAAGTGCAACCTCTCTTCCATGTGGAAGCTGTCTTTAAAAATAGGTGAAGGAAGGCAGGGGTGATAGCATAATGATTGTGCAAAGAGACTCTCATGCCTCAAACTCCAAGGTCCCAGGTTTAATCCCTCACACCACCATAAGCCAGAGCTGAGCAGTGCTTTGGTAGAAAAAAAAAGGGTGAATATACTTTTTATCTCACATATAATATTTTACATCTATGTCTTTTCAGCGCTTCTTCCCTCTGAAACTTTCTGCAAGCTATCCAAGGGTTCGGGTGGTGACTCACCTGGTTGAGCGCACATGTTACAATGTGCAAGGACCTGGGTTTGAGCCCCCAGTCCCCATCTGCAGAGGGAAAGCTTTGTGAGTGGTGAAGCAGTGCTGCCAGTGTCTCTCTGTCTATCTCCCCCTTCATTCTCAATTTTTGTCTCTATCCAATAAATAAGTAAAGATAAAAAATTAAAAAAACATACCCAATATTTCCAGCCATTTGAAATGTTATTTTTTTCCTTTATTGGGGGATTAATGTTTTACATTTGAAAATGAGTACAATAGTTTGTACATGCATAACATTTACCAGTTTTCCACATAATACAACCCCCACTAGGTCCTCTGTCATCCTTTTCCAGGACCTGTACTCTCCCCCTCACCCACCCCAGAGTCTTTTATTTTGGTGCAATACACCAACTCTAGTCCAGGTTCTACTTGTGTTTTCTCTTCTGATCTTGTTTTTCAACTTTTGTCTGTGAGTGAGGTCATCCCATCTTCATCCTTTTGAAATGTTTTTATAGAATGGAAATTAGCTGATGAGAAAGAGATTATACTAGCATATTCCTTTTCAATTAACTAAATTAATTAATTACTTCTTGTAATTAATAGTAGGCTTCAAGACTGTAGGGTTGTGTTGGGTAGTTGCCATCTCCCCCTGGCTTCTTCTTATCCATATGGCTATATAGGGATTTACTGATCCAAAGGTTTGGTCTATTTACATAAATCACTTTTACATAAAGCACTCCAGGGCATTGGTGGTTCAGTTATAGGATTCTCGCCTGTTCCGCCCCCTCCTTGTCACACTCTGATTTTCACCAGTCACTTTTCTCTCCACCCTCTCTATATCACATCCTGTTTCCACCCTACTTGGATAGTATAAAAACAGCTGCTCTTCTGATTAAAGACACTTGGAAATTGCTTTCCAGCTCCGAGAGTTCCAGAGTGTATCTCCTGCGGAAGTTGGTGCAGCACGCGTTCCTGATCCCTCTCCCACACAGCAGCCTAGATCAGCTCCAGTTGAGTTCTCTCCAACCCAGAGAGCACTAGCTCGGGAAGAAGTACCCTCAGGCTATCCCGGCAGGGTTGCAGGATATAATTCCACACCACCTGCTGCCAAAATTCTGTGTCCTCACACTCTCAATAGTAACTACTGTAGTTTTCACAAAGTCTTAGAGAGAGGTTTCTTTTCTTTTCTTTTTTTTGACGTTGTTGATCGTTTAATCAGCTCTGGTTTATGGTGGTTATTTGAAGCTAGAATGTGACTCTACTCCCACCAGCATCTGGAGTTTATCACATGCAGTGGCTAACTGATTTTTATTTTATTTTTGCTTTTTACTTTCGACAGCTGTGGTGTCAAAAATATTTTTTGACAGCTACTGGTGGTGTCAGGAACCAGAACTGAGGGCCGCTTGGAGGCAAGTCTTGTATGCGTCTGCTGCATTAGCTTCCTGCTAAGGCATCTTTCTTTCCCCCTTCCTTCCTTCCTTCCTTCCTTCCTCCCTTTCTTTCTTTCTTTCTTTCTTCCTTCCTTCCTTCCTTTCTAATGAAGTTGATTAAGAGAACCACTTCTTTATTTTTTTCAATCTTTATTTATTGGATAGAGACAGGTAGAAATTGTGGAGGGAAGGGGATGATAGGGATACAGAGTGGTAGAGAAGAAGTCAAACTTTCCCTATTTGCAGATGCCATGATAGCATACATAGAAAAATCTAAGGAATCCAGCAAGATTTTGGAAATCATTGGGCAATATGGTAAGGTGTCAGGCTACAAAATTAACATTCAAAAGTCAGTGGCATTCCTCTATGCCAACACTAAGTTAGAAGAAGATGAAATCCAGAAATCAATTCCTTTTACTATAGCAACAAAAACAATAAAATATCTAGGAATAAACCTAACCAAAGAAGTGAAAGACTTGTATACTGAAAATTATGAGTCACTACTCTTTCTCTCCTCCTCTCTGTCTTCCTCTCTTCTCTTGATTTCTCTCTGTGGTATCTAAAGAAAAAAAAAAATGGGTTAAAACATGTAGAAGAATGAAACCGAACCACTATATTTCACCAAACACAAAAGTAAATTCCAAGTGGATCAAGGACTTGGATGTTAGACCAGAAACTATCAGATACTTAGAGAAAAATATTGGCAGAACTCTTTTCCGCATAATTTAAAAAATCTTTTCAAAAGCTTTATCTATTTATGAGAAAGATAGGAGAAGGAAAGAACGAGACATCAGTCTGGTGTATGTGCTGCTGGGGACCAAACTCAGGACCTCATGCTTAAGAGACCAGTGCTTTATCCACTGTACCACCTCCCGGACCACTTCCACATAAATTTTAAAGACATCTTCAGTGAAACAAATACAATTACAAAGAAGACTAAGACAAGTATAAACCTATGGAATTACATTAAATTAAAAAGCTTTTGCACAGCAAAAGAAACCCATACGTAAACAAAGAGACCCCTCACAGAACTGGAGAAAAGCTTTACATGTCATACATGAGACAAGAGGCTAATAACCAAAATATATAAAGAGTTTACCAACCTCAACAAGAGAAAACAAATTACCCCATCCAAAAATGGGAGGAGGACATGGACAGAATATTCACCACAGAAGAGATCCAAAAGGCCAAGAAACACATGAAAAAATGCTCCAAGTCTTTGATTGTCAGAGAAATGCAAATAAAGACAACAATGAGATACCACTTCACTCCTGTGAGAATGTCATACATCAGAAAAGGTAACGACAGCAAATGCTGGAGAGGGTGTGGGGTCAAAGGAACCCTTCTGCACTGCTGGTGGGAATGTAAATTGGTCCAACCTCTGTGGAGAATAGTCTGGAGAACTCTCAGAAGGCTAGAAATGGACCTACCCTATGATTCTGCAATTCCTCTCCTGGGGATATATCCTAAGGAGCCCAACACACCCATCCAAAAAGATCTGTGTACACATACGCTCTTAGCAGCACAATTTGTAATAGCCAAAACCTAGAAGCAACCCAAGTGTCCAACAACAGATGAGTGGCCGAGGAAGTTGTGGTCTATATACACAATGGAATACTACTCAGCTATTAAAAATAGTGATTTCACCACTTTCAATCCATCTTGGATGGAGCTTGAAGAAATGTTAACTGGAATAAGTCAGAAACAGAAAGATGAATATGGGATAATCTCACTCTCAGGCAGAAGTTGAAAAACATGATCAGAAGAGAAACCACAAGTAAAACTGGAACTGGAGTTTGTGTATTGCACCAAAATAAAAGATTCTGGGGAGGGTGGGTTGTGGGGAGAGTACAGGTCCAGGAAAAGGATGACAGAGAACCTAGTGGTGTTGTATGCTTTACATTGGGTTGTTCTAGATCTCCCCCGCCAAGAGAATTGGATCAGTCCTGTTAGTTTCGTGGGCCTGCTTGGCCCCACCCCTGGGAACCCCGAGAGAGGGCCAGAGTTCCAGGGTTGCAGAGTTGCAGAGTTAGAGAGAGTGCTTGGCGCTGCCACGGTGGGAAAGAAGCAGCAGAGTTCTGTTTGGTGATTAGTTTATCTTAGTTTATGAATCGTTGTTCCTGAATAAAGAAATACAGCTTCTCTGCCCAGCCGTTGTCTCCGCGTCTCTGTTACCCGCCCGTGAAGCTAGCCCGGCCAGCTGGAGCCACCAAATTTTAACAACAAGTGGGGGTTGTGTTGTTATGTGGAAAACTGAGAAATGTTATGCATGTACAAACTGTTGTATTTACTATCAATTGTAACACATTAATCCCCCAATAAAAAATTACTTTGGCTATTTATTTCTGTATTCTTCTTATTTTTTTTTACCGGAACCTTGCTCAGCTCTGGCTTATGGTGGTGTGGGGGATTGAACTTGGGACTTCAAAACCTCAGGCATGACAGTCTCTTTGTATAACCATTATGCGATCTCTCTTGCCCTATTAAAATTATTTTGTATATGATTTAAATATGCATATGTCACTGCTAGTTTGAATATCAGTACTAGTCAGAGTTTTTCTGGAAACTTCCTTAAGGGTAGTTTCTGTTGGTTTTCTGTTCAGCATTGCCTCACATTTGGATATATAGTCAAATTTCTAGCTTTCTAGTTGCACTTCAATCTCTGTTTTTTTCATGGGTCCTTGCAAAAGCAGACTGATAAATGCTGTTGTAATTCTCAGTGAGAGCTTATCTGACTTGTTCTGTCGTGTCCATGCTCCAATCAAACTGCCGTCCACTCAGATATAGAAGGTGTAACTCTAGTGATGGTCACGATGCCCTAGAAGCTTCCAGTACAGCAATTGAAAGCTAGCACTCAACTTCGCTTCTTCTCATGCCAACTCGTTTCCTTTCAGAATGAGGCTCTGAGTGGTCTGGGAACTTTTGTTCGTATGTGATTCTTTGTGGTGAATTAGGTTACCCCTATGAACAGCAGATTCTATGAAACATCTCTCACATCTTAAATTAGATACACAACAAGCTGGTGAAATAGCTCACCTGGATAGTGTGCTACTGTGTCAGGTGTGCGATCCAGGTTCGAGCCTGGCTCACACTGTACTGAAGGAAGCTCTAGTACTATAATTTTTCTCTCTATTAAAAGAACTTTTTCTTTTTTAGGGGGTGGGGGATGTAGCATAATGGTTATGCAAAGAGTCTGTCATGCCTGAGGCTTCAAAGTCCCAGATTCAATCCCCTGCACCACCATAAACCAAGGCTTAGTAGTGCTCTGGTATTTCTGTATGTCTCTCTCTGTCCACCTCTCTCTCAAAAAATATTAAAAAGATTTTTTTAAAAAACGATCTTTCTTTATGGGATGGAGCCAGCCAGAAGTTGAGAGGGAATGGGGTGATAGAAAGGGAGAAAGACACTGGCAACACTGCTTCACCATTCACAAAGCTTTTCCCCAGCAGGTGGGGAGCCATGGGCTTGAACCGGGATCCTCACTCCAGTTCTTGTGCTTCGTGCCATGTGTGCTTAGCTGCCCGGCCCTGAAAGAGCATATTTCTAGGATAGCAACTCAGAAGTCTGCAGAGCCCTGGGCTCCTTCTTTGGCCTCCGCTAATTGTAGTAAACAGAAGAAAGGGGTGGGGTGGTTCCAGAAGTCTCCTCCAACTAAAACAAGCCAGGTTTCCATACTGCTGGCTGGTGGTGAGAAGACAGATATGCCTGAGTTATTCCTACTGTGGGAGCTGAAGGATGTTAAGTAGCTCTCCCAGAACATTTGTTTAAAAATACCAAGAGTGAGTGCAAAGGAAACACCCCTCCCTGTAGGCAAGTCTGATTAAGTGAAACAAATTTTCCTTTACCACAAAGTTCTCCAGTGTAAGCTCCTCTAAACCAGCACTGTCCAGTAGAAAAATAAAGTGAGCATACATGTAATTTAAAGCATGCAACCATGGAAAGGATTTTTAAAAGTGGCCTGGGGCGGGGGAGTGGTAGCGCACCTGGTTAAGCACACATCACAGTGCACAAGGACCCAGTTCAAGCCCTTGTTCTCCACCGGCAAGGGGAAAACTTCATGAGTGGTGAAGCAGGGCTGCAGGTGTCTCTCTGTCTCTCTCCTTCTCTGTCTCTCCCTCTCAATTTCTCTCTGTCTCTATCCAATAATAAATAAATAATCTTAAATTACAAAAATATTTTTTTAAAAAGTGGCCTGGGATGTGGCACAATGGATCCCTATTTCAAGCAACAGGTGCCAAGGGCAAGGGGGGTAGCATAATGGTTGCGCAAAAAGACTCATGCCTCCCAGATTCCAGGTTCAATCCCCCTGCACCGCCATAAACCAAAGCTGAGCAATGCTCTGGGGGGAAAAAAAAGGCATAAGGTGCCAAATTTGATCCCTAGCATCACTTGTGCCAGAGTAATGTTCCGGTTCCGGTTCCGGTTCCGGTTCTCTTATCTTTCTCATATATATATATGCTCAAGGAGCCGGTTTAAGCCCCCCCATTCCCACCTGCAGTGAGGAAGTTTCACGACCAGTGAAACAGTGCTGCAGGTGTCTCTCGCTCTCTTTCTCTATCATCCTTTCCTTTCAATTTCTGTCTCTCTCTATCAAAACCATATATATATTCCTAGAAGGCCAGGGGTGGGAGAGAAAGAAAGAGAATGCAGAAGGGAACAGAGAGCATATGGTTATGCAAATAGACTCATGCCTGAGGCTCCAAAGTCCCAGGTTCAATTCCCTGCACCATTATAAGCCAGAGCTGAGCAGAGCTCTCAAAAAAAAAAAAAAAGGAAAGGAAGGAAGGAAGGAAGGCAGATAGAAAGGAAATGAGAAAATGCATGGGTCCAGTCTGTTCTGGACTCATGAATATGGTTACTGTCAGAAGGGAAAGAGATAGAAGAGAGAAACATAGCAATTCTCAATAGAATCAGTAGTGTTTTAATTAATTAACTAACTAATTAATTAAAAATTATATTCATTCATTTATTTATTTTCCCTTGTGTTGCCCTTTGTTGTTTTTTATTGTTGTTGTAGTTACTATTGTTGTTGTTATTGATGTCGTCGTTGTTGGATAGGACAGAGAGAAATGGAGAGAGGAAGGGAAGACAGAGGGGGAGAGAAAGACAGACACCTGCAGACCTGCTTCACTGCTTGTGAAGCGACTCCCCTGCAGGTGGGGAACCAGGAGCTCGAACCAGGATGCTTAAGCCGTTCCTTGCGCTTTGCGCCACGTGTGCTTAACCCGCTGTGCTACTGCCCAACTCCCTTAATTAATTTTTTTAAATAAGTGCACTGCTCAGCTCTGGCTTTTGGTGGTGTAGGGACTGAACCTGGCACCTTGGAGCCTCGGGCATCAGAGTCTGTTTGCATAACCATTATGCTAACCCCCCCCGCCATGTTTTATTTTTTATTATCTTATTTATTTCAGAAACCAAAGCTGAGCTGTGCTCTGGTTTAAAAAAATAAGAGTACTGGGCAGAGGTAGATAGCATAATATCATAATAATCTTGAGTTGTAAGATTTTATCAAGAACTCAGGGACCAGACAGTGGCACACCTGATTAAGCACACACACTACAGTGCTTAAGGACCCAGGTTCAAGCCCCTGGTCCCCACATGCAAGGGGAAAGCTTCACAAATGGTGAAGCAGAGCTGAAATTGAGAGGGAAGGAGGAAATACAGAGGGAGAGAGACAGAGAGACACCTGCAGCCCCGCTTCACCGCTCGAAAAGTTTTCCCCATACAGGTGTGGACTGGGGTTCACCAGAAGCCAGAGCTGCACAGTGCTGTGCTCTCTCTCTCTCTCTCTCTTTTCCCCTATATATCTCTAAAAATAAATAAAAAAATATTAAAGAGAAGCCCCATGTTTGATCTCTGGCACCAGCAGTAGCCAGAGTAGTGCTCCGGTCAAAAACAAGCTAACAAATAAAATGACTGCTAATTGACCACCTGTCAGCTTGAAGACCTGCCTCTCTGGAGCGGAGAGGATGTGGGTGTCCTTGTTCAATGTGCACTGACCACTGCCAGAGCAGATGGAGGAGGTGACGGGGTGAGAAGGAAAGAAAAGCCGGCATTTGAGGGTCTTGGGTAATGTTGACATGCTGGGGAAACATCCTCGGTGGACATGGGCGGGAGTTGAGTTCCTTCCCAGGGGGTGTTTTAAGAGACAGGCCAAGATGATCTGAAATATATATATATTTTTTTCCTTTAGACATTAACACTTCGTGTTTGCTGCCTCAGTCAGGTGTGTGCGTGTGGGGGGGATTGATGGGGTAAAAACTTAACTCACTTGAGTTTTACAGGCCTTTAATGCTCCACTCAGAGAGTTAGGTAGAGGATGGAAATCACCAGAAATCCATCCAGAGGGAGTCTGTCCTTCGCTAATCCAATAACCTTTATGGAGGTCCTGTGTGTCCTTGGTACCCTGGGGCATTTGGACTTCCTCCCTCCCCCTCACACTAGTCTTGGCAACAGCTCTCACACCACCTGCAATGTCCTCATCAAAGATAGCACCTACCATAGTTCATCTGACAGCAGAAAATAATATTGTTATTATCATTATTATTATTATTACATTATTCCAGAACACAGCTCAGCTCTGGTTTATGGTGGTACTGGGGACTGAACCTGAGGCCACAGGTGTGAAATCATTACACTACCACTGGTTCTAGCTCCCTAGCTCCAGAGGATTTTGAAATAGAGAAGGTTTAGTGAAGAAATGGAGATCTATGTCCTATCAAAATAAATCAAAATAAATGATTTTTAAAGGCCTTTAATTTTTTTCCTTTGAAGGAGATCTTTCTTTTTTTTTTTTTTAAAGATATTATTTATTTATTTATGAGAAAGATTGGGGGAGAGACAAAGAAAGAGAGGGGGAGCCAGACATCACTCTGGTACCTGTGCTGCCGGGGATTGAACTCAGGACCTCATGCTTGAAAGTCCAGTGCTTTATCCACTGTGCCACTTCCCAGACCACAGGAGGCTTTTCTTTAGTTTATGAGACAAAGAAAAGGAAACAGAGGAGTACCATCCCCATTATATGCAGTGTGGGGGCCTCACACATACAATTTCCACTTACCTACCCAGCTCCCTGGCTATAAGTACTCTTCATTTTTTGGCCACTTAAAAAAAAAATATTTATTTAATATTGGGTAGAGACAGTGAGAAATTGAGGGGGAATATACACCTGCAGCCCAAGCTTTCCCCCTGCAGGTGGGGACTAGGGACTTGGAGCTGGGTCCGTGCACACTGTGATGTGAGTACTTAACTAGGTGTGTCACTGCCTGACAACTCCCACTGGGATTTTTTTTTTTTCCATAGCACTGCTCAACTCTACCTTAATTGAACCTGGGACTTGGAGCCTCAAGCATGAGAGTCTCTTTGCATAACCATATACATTGTCTACCATTTATACACTATCTACACCCCACCCCAGTCCTCTATTTTTTCTTATTTTTTTTAAAAGTTAGTGATTTAATACTGACTTGCAAAATTGTGAGGGGTATAATTGTAATTTTTTAAATTTATTTTCCCTTTTATTGCCCTTTTTATTGTTGTTATTGATGTCATCGTTGTTGGATAGGACAGAGAAATGGAGAGAGAGGAAGACAGAGAGGGGGAGAGAAAGATAGACACCTACAGACCTTCTTTACCTCTTGTGAAGCAACTCCCCTGCAGGTGGGGAGCCGGGGCTCGAACCGGGATCCGTATGCGGGTCCTTGAGCTTCGAGCCACCTGCTGCGCTTAACCCGCTGTGCTACCACCCGATTCCCCCTTTAATTTAACTTAATTTAATCTAATTTTTTTTTTGTAATTTTTTTTTTAAACCAGAGCACTGCTCAGCTCCGGTTGATAGTGGTGCAGGGGATTGAATCTGGAACTTTAGAGCCTCAGTCAACAGAGTCTCTTTGCATAACCATTATGCTATCTACCCCTGCCCAGTACTCTTATTTTTTAAAACCAGAGCAGAGCTCAGCTGTGGTTTCTGGCGATTCTAGGGATTCTGGGGGTTGAACCTGAAACTTTTGAGGTCTCAGGCATGAAAACCTATTTGCATAGCCAGTATGCTATCTCCCTATCCCCAAGAACTATCTTAAAGCTTCCCTCCAAAGTAGGCAGAAGTAGCTTAACCAGCTGTTGACCTCAGAGGTGCTCTCCCAATAGACCTCCTGGGGGCATTAGTGAGCCAGCCACAGAAGCACCAGCGGTTCCTCTCCCATCTGTGAGACTGCCTGGGACTCAATCTTATTTCTCACCGGCCCGCTGAACATCTGGCCCTGCCTGTGGGTGGGGTCTGCCCTGATGTACCCGATATGCCTCCTGAAAGTTGGAAGCTGAAGTGTGTGCCTGCCCCAGGCCACCGCCTTTATCTATTGCCTTTAGTCTCTTTATTGAAGACACTCCTTTGAGTCAAGGCCAAGGTTGTCAAAAGGCTCTTTTTAAAATATATATATTTTTAAAAGCCCTTTAAAAGTATATACCAGTGGTACCTGGGAGATTCACTTTCAGAAAGTGAATCTTTTAAAATTCAGAAAGGGTTGGAGGGCAGGGGACCCTGCCCAGCTGTAGTAGGGGGTGTGAAGAGGTTGAGACCTGAAAACAAAGCCAGGCCAGGCTTTCAAAGTCTACCTTGAAGTTTTCTGCCTGAAGGTTTCCCTCAGGCTCCCTCTTCTCAGGTCTCATTTAGCCTGGTTTATTTAAAAGCACAAACCCTTCTGCCAGGCTTTCAGAGAGCTCGCTGTTTTCACCCATTGGCTGGTTTTGAGATTTCTCCCCTTTAGTTCATTGTCCTTTCTTTAAAGCTAAAGCTGCCACATGATGGTCTCTTATCAGTTCTTCTGGTTTTATTGCCTAAGGAAAGGGGGTGGGAGGGGGCAACTAAGGTAGTTGGCTTCTGGAGATCTTTCTAGAAGGCCACACATATAGCAAAGGAAGGACTGAAGCCAGGAAGCAAGTAACAGAGAGCAAGGGTGTTTCTCCCAGCTGCCTCTGGCCAGTCTGATTCTGCCTCAAGGGTCTCTCTACGCAGCAGGGTTTATTTTCACAGTGTTCCCCAAACACCTGAAGGCAAATGCCATGAGTATTTGAAAAAGAATCACCTTTGTCTACAACAAATGTACTTCAGTTTTTCTTCTGATTGCTTTACAAAAAAAAAAAAAAAAAATTGTGAATACTTTTAGTCAGAGCACTGCTTAGATCTGGTTTAAAGTGGTGCTGGGGATTGAATTTGGGACTCTTAATGTCTTTTTGCCTAACCATTATGCTATTTCCTCTACTCAACACTTTCCTTTAAAAAGATGTTATTGGGGCTGGATGGTGACTCACCAGGAAGAGCACACACACCACCGTGTGCCAGGACCTAAGTTCAAGCCCCTGGTCCCCACCTGCAGGGAGGGAAGCTTCATGACAGAGGAGCAGTGCTGCAGGTATCTCTCCTCTCTGTCTTTCTCTCTATCTCTCCTCCTACATATCTTTTTGTTTCTTCCCCTCCTCCTCCTCCTCCTTTGCTATACGCTATATATGCTTCTCCTCCTTCTCCTTCTTCTTCCTCCAGGATTATCACTGGGGCTTAGTGCTTGAACTACAAATCCACTGCTCCTGGAGGCTATTATTTCCCTTTTGTTGCCCTTGTTGTTTTTATCCTCATTGTTTGTCAGTCAAAGTTCATGGCGCCAGTATGAAGGGCTAGCTTCGCGGCAGGAGACGGACGACCAGGGACACATGGCTGAACGGAGAAGCTATATTTCGTTATTCAGGAGCCAATGATCACCACACAATTCTGTCCTCCATCTTTCTCCTCCGGGGGGCAGTGTCAGGAACCCCGGAAGTACGTAGGATAGGGGGTGGGGAGAAGCAACAAGCGGGAAAAGGCAAAGACTAAACCAAAATCTCCCGGAGGCAGGGGGAGTGAGACCAAACCAATGTAACAGAATGACCATGTAAATAGACCACAACATCAAGCAATGTAACAGAAGGGATCCCAGAAGCAGAACCAGAAGCATACCAACAATTGTTGCCATTATTATTGTTGTCATTGCTGTTGTTGGATAGGACAGAGAGAAATGGAGAGGAGGGGAAGACAGACAGAGGGGAGAGAAAGACAGACACCCACAGACCTGCTTCACTGCCTGTGAAGCAACTCCCCTGCAGGTGGGGAGCTGGGGGGCTGGAACCAGGATCCTTATGCTGGTCCTTGTGCTATGTGCATTTAACTTGCTGTGCTACCACCTGGCCCCTATCTCTTTGCTTTTTATCCTCTTAAAAAATGGCCACAGGAATGGTGGAGTTGCACAGGTGCTGAGTCCCAGTGACAATCCTAGTGGTCATAAGTAAATAAACAAGTTATTGCTGGGTGGTCTAGTGCCTCAGAATATCCAAAAAGCATGAATCTACAGCAGGGGGTAGGTACTCAGTGGACATAAGGGCAGGCCAGTGTCCCCAAGGAAGGTCAGCCTTGCTGGATGCAGGTCACTGTCCCAAAATGCAGCCCCCAAGAGTGACAGTTTCTCTCCCTCCCTCCCTTCCTTTCTCCCTCCCTTTTTTCCTTCCTTTCCTTCCCTCCCTCCCTCCTTTTTTCCTTCCTTCCTTCCTTCTTCTTTAAAAAATATGTCTAGGATCTGGGTGTTGGTGCACTCAGTAGACGACAGCACATGTTAAAAAATGCACAAAGAACGGTTTCAAGCCCCCAGTTCCCAACTGCAAGGGGGAAGCTTCGTGAGCGGTGATACTCGGCTGTAGGTATTTTCTTTTCTCTGTCTCCTCTTTTTCCTCTCGGTTTCTCTCTGCCTCTAGCTCAAAAATAAAATAATTATGTAGAAAGATGCCTGGATACTATCTGAGAAACCTCTCCATTATTCAAAGCTGACAACTGATTAGAAAACAGAGCAGTGGTCAGACAGCGGTCTGCCTTTTTAACTACACACATTACCATGAGGAAAGATGCAGGTTCAAGCCTCTGCTCTCCACCTGCTAAGAGAAGCTTCCCAAGCAGTGAAGCAGGTCTGCAGGTGTCTCTCTTTCTCCCTCTCTATTTTCCCCTCCCTTCTCAATTTCTATCTGTTGTATCCAATAAAATAGAAGGAAAAAAAGGGGGGGGGGATGACCACTAGGAGTGGTGAATTCATTGTGCAGGCACTGAGCCCCAGTAATAGCCCTAGTAGTGGTAATAATAATAGTGATACAGCAAAAGATACACTTTTTTTTTCTGCTGAAAGTGGTGGTGTCTGGTCTGAGGGCATGTGGTGGTGGTGGCGGCATCTGGTTTGGCTGGCCGTATAGTGGATACTCCCTTGGGATAGTTTCTTTCAACTCACACCAAGAGCAAGTCCCACCTGGAGTTCAGATGGTGCCCAGACAGACATGTTGAATCAAGCAGGTGAAATGGGTCAGGTCACATGAACTCAACTGTGCTTGTACAAACAATTCTATTCCTTGCTCTTAGACCTTACCTAAATCTGCTTTCAAAATCCAGTTTTGCATAATATTTTGAATACTATTTCACTTCTCTCTGTGGTTGCACAGGAGCTTAGAGACAGAAAAATAATTGAACAAACAAAACTCTTGTTTTCTACCGGCTGGTCTTCAGCCTTCTCTGCTCTGATAGACCATGGCTAAGGAATGACAATTTTTTTTCCCCACCCGATTTCTTTACTTGCTAGTTATTTTATTTCAAAATTTCGTCTCCACCTTAGCTAGCTACCTGCATCCAAATTCATAAGGTAAAGTAGCATTACATTTCAAGGGAAAAATGAGCTTATGTACTTTCTTCTTTTCAGTTGATGCCATAATATAGTTAACACATTTTCATAAATACAGCAAATAAATGATAGTTAATTTTCAGACCTCTTGGTAAGTGATGCTTTAAAATATTAAAATAATAGTTGTCAATTATTGGGGTTCTGCCACTTTAGATGAATAGTTCCCACTTAGGAGATCTGGGGGGGGTCTGTTTTGCCTTGCCACCCCCAGTAATTCTAGTTCTTCCTTCTTTGTTGTTGCTGTGCCAGTGTGTCTGAATTCAATACCTTTCTTTCTGTCAACTCCTTATTTTATTTATTTATATAACCATTATGAACGGAAAGCTGGGATCATTAGTAAACAGAAACACAAACTTGTAGGGATATTTAATGTTGGTTGCGTTACTGGAGCCCAAGCTTTTTTGCAAAGGGAGATAATGAAGGGTTAAAGAGTGAAAACTTATTTCCACCTAAAGATTTTCAAGGACCGGGTGGTGACACGCCTGGTTGAGCACACCTGTTACAACGCATAAGGATCTGGGTTCAAGACCCCAGTCTCTACCTGCAGGGGGAAAGCTTCATGAGTGGTGAAGCAGGGCTGCTCTCTGTCTCTCCCTTCCCTCTTGATTTCTGGCTATCTCTAACCAATAAATAAATAAATATAAACCAAAAAAGCTTAAAAATAAATAAAGACTTCTCTACACAGCACTGAAAAGGCTGGAAGAAAATTGCTGAGGGGAAACCTTTCCATTTTATTGAAAGATGTAGTAGGTCTTAGGGGATATCTTGATTTTTTTTTTTCTTTTTGCACCAGGATTATTGCTAGGGCTCAGTGCCCACACAGTGAATACACCACTCCTGGTAGCCTTTATTGTTATTTTCTTTTATTTTCTATTAGATAGGACAGATAGAAATTGAGATGGCAGGGGGGAGATAGAGATGAGAGAGAAAGAGAGACACCTGCAGCACTGCTTCACCTCTAGTGAAGCTTCTCCCCTGCAGGTGGGGAGCAAAGGTATGAACCCAAATCCTCGTGCGTGGTAATGTGCATGCTCAACTGGGCGTGCCACTGCCCAGCCTTGGCATCTTGACCCTGACAGATGAGCAAAAACAGTAGCACAGCTACAGAAAACCCCAAGTCTCAGAAATCTGCTTACCTCACCTGTGAGCAATGAGGTTTAACCTTTCTAACTCTCCTAGTTGAAACTGGGTAGATGCTTGAACCCAGACCAGAAATGGAAATCCTAAAACAAAACCTGACAAGAAGTTCTAGTCTCTGAGGAGGAGTCTGGCTATGGTGTGGATGGAGCTATGAGGAGCTCTTGGAAAGAGGGGGGTCACTGTTCAATGTCTTCTCCCAACTTTCCTTTATCCATGAGGCAATGCAGGGCCAGGAAGGCCAATGACTAGCCTAAAGAAGACTCAGAGCCTTGGGTGACAGAGGGAATGACAGGCTCACCTCTGCCTTCCAAGCTGTATCCTTCACCGACACCCAGCTCCAGCCTCTGCCTGTCTGTAAAATCTACAGTGGTCCTCACGTCTTATAAGCACCAGCACTAAAGCTCTAGTATCCGAAGTACTTGTCGTCATCACTTTTTTTTTTTTTTTGTACAGGCAAGAATCCTGACTTGGTCCCTGCACCAGCTGCCCCCCAGAGTCCTGTATGGCTGAGAACTCACCCAGCTTCTAGATGCCAGCCCCTAGAGAAAGTGCACCTGGAGGAAAAGGTGGTGGTGGCGGGGTGCCCACCAACTTACCGCAAAGCGTTTCCCGCAGCCCTCATTGCCGCAGCAGCCACAGCAGTCATTGTTCTTCAGGCCCAAGAACACGAGTGCAGGGAAGATCATCTGCCGGAGAGAAACACCTCAGTGCCGGGTCACAAGTGAGGGGCCTGGGGGTGGGGGTGGGGGGGTTTGTCCAGCTTCCTAGGCTGACAGGTTGTAACCGGGGCTCGTGGTCCAATGACGTGACAAAGACAAGCAGGACATGGTGGGTGGGATAAGTGAGATTTGAAGGGCTGTGCACCCTAACTGCAGTTTTTGAGAATAGATATTTTATTTTAGGGGCTGGGTGGTGGTGCACGGGTTGGGAGCACACACCATCTAGTCCAAGGACCCAGGTCTGAGCCCAAGCTCTTCACCTGCAGTGGGAAGTGGGGACGGGCACTTCATGAACAGTGAAGCAGGTCTGCAGGTCTCGCTCTCTCTTTCTCTTTCTCTGCCCCCCCACTCTCACTTTCTGTTTGATCAAATGAAACAGAAGAAATATTTTGCCTAGAGAGATAGATACATAGGGGAGCACTGATCCTTGAGCATGGTGAGACTTATGCTTTATCAGGTGAATTATCTCACAGCCCCACCCCTCAAATAATGGAATTCTAAAAGCCTGTTATCAAGGGTCACTGATTCCTGGGTGGTGGGAGAAGTGAAGGAAAGAAGGCATGAGGGGGACCTGTTACCTGCATGATGTTACTGTCGGACTCTGGATTCTGATTTATGGGGTGCTGGGACTTGAACAAGAGACCTCACAGCCTCAGGTATGAAAGTCTTGAACCATTATGTAGAGCCATTATGCTATCTCCCTGGCCCCACTAACTGCAGGTTTTTTTTTTCTTTCCAGATCACTGCTCAGCTCTGGCTTATGGTGGTGTGGGGGATTGAACCAGGGGCTTTGGAGCCGCAGGCATGAGAGTCTCTTTGCAGAACCATTTTGCTATCTACTCCCCACCCTGAAAGTCTTGAGCTATTATACAGAACCATTATGCTATCTATCCCCCTAAATGCAGCTTTAAGGAGGCAAGCATGCAGGATCTATAGTATATCTACGGCCTTAGAAGTTCTAGTTTCAAACCCAGGTAATGCCACCTGTCAGAACTGAACAGTGCTCTGGTCTTTCTCTCATAAACAAAAGCAAATACCTTGGTCTTATAAAAAGAGTGCTGACACTCTGAGTTTTCATTTCTGTGTGAGGCTAGGACAAAGACAAGAAACATCCTCTGACTGGGAAGGGAGCGTGGTCATAAGGTGTTGAGTTCAATTCCAGTCATTCCTTGAGCATACCACAGACAGAGACAAATAGAACGCTATGGCTGGTGGAACACAACTTTGGTCTCTTTCTCCTTTCCTCTCAATAAACAGAGAGTAAAAAACCAAGGAGGTGCTCAGGGCTTCTACAGAAGCATGAGGCTTTGAGTCTATTTGCTGGCATTGGATTTTATATTAAAAAAGAGAAAGAGAGAAAAGAGGAAAGAAAGAGAGAGAGAGAAAGAAAGGAAGAGAGAGAGAAAGAAAGAGAAAGACAGAAAGGAAGGAAGAAAGAAAGAAAGAAAGAAAGAAAGGAAGAAAGAAAAATAAAGAGAGAATGAATGAATGAAAGAAAAAGGTGGGCTGGGGGCATGGGAGATAGCTCACTCAGTAGACTGCATACCTTACACATGCCTTGCATATGTAAGGGTTTGAGCCCCTGAACCGCATGGGATCACCGTGGATAGCACCAGAGACACTCAGTGGAGAGGTAGAGGGGTGCTCTGTTTGTTTCTCCCCCAGCCCTGTCTCCCTCTAAAATAGTGGAATGAGAAAACTAGACCAGGTAAGGCAGTGAAGCAGTGACCCTGGGCACTGCATTGAATACAAAAGGAGTCATGACCTCAGTGGCCTCAGTGGTTATGAGAGTAGGTCTCCCTTCTCTCACCTGGAGCTTCTCAGCCCCTGTGGGAATTGTGGGGTTTGCTAGTACAGGAGGAAGAGGACTTCACTGACTTCTGCTGCTTCTTCTTTTAAGAACAAGTTTGTTCTATTTCTCCTCCCAAACCAATATGGCTATTTATTTATTAGTTATCTTATTTTATTTATTCATTTTTTAAATAGAGAGAAACTGAGAAGAAAGGGGGAGACAGAGAGGGAGAGGGAAAGAGAGACACCTGTAGCAAGTTTTTCACCACATGTGATGTTTCCCCCTCTGCAGGTGGGAACCAGGGGCTTGAACCTGGGTTCTTGCTCATGGTAATAAATATACTCTACCAGGTATGCCACTGCTTGGCGTTCCTGCTTCTTTTGGTGGTTTTCAGTGGAAGGATTTGCCAGGACATGAGTGTGCCTCTGTTCTGTCCCCTCACCTACCCTTCAGCTCTGTCTTGTTGAAATAAAGGAATTATGTGGCCCTCAACCAGTTCATGGATTGAGCTGACCCACAAGCTGAGTTTGGAGGAGCAAGCTTATAGGACTGTCCCCTGGCAAAGTCTAATGGAGAAGGACAGCACTTAGACTCTGACTTGCCCCCATCCAAATCTGGGCTTTCTCTAGCAAGTAAACATCTTCTTGTTAGGACAGAATCTAACTTGAGAAAGATGCGATAAAAATGCCAGACCTTCTACCTTCTGCAACCCACAATGACCCTGGGTCCATGCTCCCAGAGGGATAGAGAATGGGAAAGCTATCAGGGGAAGGGGTGGGAAATGGAGATTGGGTGGTGGGAATTGTGTGGAATTGTACCCCTCCTACCCTATGGTTTTGTTAATTAATCCTTTCTTAAATAAAAAATAAAAAAAATTGAAAAAAAAATGCCCTGTTCCTCAGGAGCTGGGGAGTGAGGTGGGTAGAGGAGGTAGTGGTGTTAAGGCTTCTTACTCACCAAGACGCCACTTCCTAATATTCCTCCGAAGTACCAGACCTCTTCAGTGATCTGCTCCTTTTCGATCACATTCCCTCCAGGGAAAAACAACAGGATGTTGGCCAGGACACTGAGCACTGCCAGGGGGATGAGCGTGCCCCCCAGGCACTTGGCACAGCCCCCAGTACACATGCCAGCAGGGGAGAGTTAGGTCTTCAGTAAAAGGACCCTCGCTGCCTCCTTCCCTGCGTCTCTGCAGAGCCACTGGGCAGAGCGTGAAGGGGAAAGTTCCTAATTCAATTCGGACTGAGTATGGAGCGTGCCTGTGACCCTTGTCCTCGGAGGTGCTTCAGCCAGATACAACAGAACCCAGTGACAAGGGCCATTTATACATCTTCCTTGACCTGTAGTCCTTCCTTCCTTCTTCTTTTTTTTTTTTTTCCTCTACTTCATAAGCGAGATTCTGTTCAGATCATTTTTTTTTTTTTTTTTACCATGGAGACTAATAACCTCTGTTAATAATCCACCAGCACAGGGGGCGGGGAGGGAAGACACATAGCCATCAAATAATGGGCCAGAGCAAATGGTGTTTGGAATGACTGCACTTTTAATCCAACAATGTCCCTGCCCCAATAAAGTTGTAGTTCCCCAAGCGATTTATAAACTACCGTGTAATTGAGTTACGTCCATCATGAAGCCCATCTCCTGGATACTTAATGGTCTACAGTATGTTGCAGATTGTTGTTTCCCCTGAAAGCCTTGGATGTGAGGACTGTTCAGAATAGCTTTTGTTTTCTTCAGCTTCAATCAAAGAATTTGAGGGGCTAACTGGGTATTGCTGAGGGCAGGTCTCCAGGAATTGTTCAAAGGATATAGTCAGAATAGCTTTTCATTTTATTACCTGATTTTTGGATTTCTATACTTACAAAATATTTCATTAAACTATTTTAATGAAAGAGAGAGAGAGAGAGAGAAACACTATGGGGCTGGGTGGTGGCATACCAGGTTGAGTGCGCGTTACAATGTCCAAGCACCCGGGTTCAAGCCTCTGGCCCCCGCCTTCAGTGGGGAAGCTTTGCAAGGGGTGAAGCAGTGTTGCAGGTGTCTCTCTGTCTCTCTCTCCTCTCTCTTTTTCTGAAGATTTTATTTATTTACTCATAAATAAGATAGAAGGAGAGAGCGAAAGAAGCAGACATCACTCTGGTACATGTGCTGCCAGAGACTGAACTCAGGACCTCATGCTTGAGATTTCAGTGCTTTATTCACTGCATCATGTCCCAGACCACTCTCTCTCCCTATCACCCCCTTCCCTCTTAATTTCTGGCTGTCTCTATTCCAATAAATAAACAAGGTAATACAAATTTTAAAAAAGAGATACAGTAACCAGAATACTGCTCAGCTCTTGCTTATGGTGGTACTGGGGATTGAACCTAGGACTTCCGGGCATAGCCATTATGCTATCTTCACAGCCATATATTTCTATACTTGTTACCCTATTAAGCTCTTTCTCTTTCCTGACCAGGTATGAAGGAATTAGCAGCAACAGTTCGCTCAATCCCCTTGTTCAGCTATATCTTTCTCATAAGAATATAATCCTTTACCTTCACACAGGGTAAAGAGAAAAGAAAGTTGGTATTAGGTAGAAGAGAAGAAAAATCTCAAGAAATCCACTGGAGGTGGAGTGGAAAGTTGGAGGAGTTAGGGCAGGAGACAGAATCGCTCTCCAATGGATAAGATGGACTGCTATTCAAAAATTTGCCAATGGCTAGGTTCATGACTGAGTTACTAGTTTGCCTCATGTTACTGAGAAGCTCTCCACAATGCTTAGATCTAGCCCTAAACAGGTCAGTGACCCAGCTTGGCATTGGTGGAATATAACAGCTGAAGGATTATACATTGAGAGAGGCAGTCTTCTGGTTCTCTGTTGAATTCAGTGTTAGAATTAAGACCAGTTGGTAGAATTTTTTTTTTTATTTTTATTTTTATTTATTTATTTTTATTTTTTATTTAAGAAAGGATTAATTAACAAAACCATAGGGTAGGAGGGGTACAACTCCACACAATTCCCACCGCCCAATCTCCATATCCCACCCCCTTCCCCAATAGCTTTCCCATTCTCTATCCCTCTGGGAGCATGGACCCAGGGTCATTGAGGGTTGCAGAAGGTAGAAGGTCTGGCTTCTGTAATTGCTTCCTCGCTGAACATGGGCGTTGACTGGTCGGTCCATACTCCCAGTCTGCCTCTCTCTTTCCCTAGTAGGATGGGTCTCTGGGGAAGCTGAGCTCCAGGACACATTGGTGGTGTCTTCAATCCAGGGAAGTCTGGCCGGCATCCTGATGATACCTGGAACCTGGTGACTGAAAAGAGAGTTAACATACAAAGCCAAACAAATTGTTGTGCAATCATGGACCCAAAGCTTGGAAAAGTGGAGAGGTAGTATTAGGGAGGTACTCACTGCAAACTCTAGTATACTTCTGCTTTCTTACTTTGGTGCCATACTCCAAACTCAGTCAATTTCTGCTTTGCGTTTCTACTTCTTTTTTTTTTTTTTTACATGCATAACATTCCCCAGATTCCCATTTAGCAATACAACCCCCACTATTTAATTCATCATTTTTCATGGACCTGTATTCTCCCCACCCACCCACCCACCCCAGAGTCTTTTGCTTTGGTGTAATACTCCAATTCCATTTCAGGTTCGACTTGTGTTTTTTTTTTTCTAATCTTGTTTTTCAACTTCGGCCTGAGAGTGAGATCATCCCATATTCATCCTTCTGTTTCTGACTTATTTCACTCAACATGATTTTTTCAAGGTCCATCCAAGATCGGCTGAAAACGGTGAAGTCACCATTTTTTACAGCTGAGTAGTATTCCATTGTGTATATATACCACAACTTGCTCAGCCACTCATCTGTTGTTGGACACCTGGGTTGCTTCCAGGTTTTGGCTATTACAAATTGTGCTGCCAAGAACATATGTGTACACAGATCTTTTTGGATGGATATGTTGGGTTCCTTAGGATATATCCCCAGGAGGGGAATTGCAGGGTCATAGGGTAGGTCCATTTCTAGCCTTCTGAGAGTTCTCCAGACTGTTCTCCACAGAGGTTGGACCAATTGACATTCCCACCAGCAGTGCAGGAGGGTTCCTTTGACCCCACATCCTCTCCAGCATTTGCTGCTGTTACCTTTTCTGATGTGTGACATTCTCACAGGAGTGAAGTGATATCTCATTGTTGTCTTGATTTGCATTTCTCTGACAATCAGAGACTTGGAGCATTTTTTCATGTGTTTCTCGGCCTTTTGGATCTCTTCTGTGGTGAATATTCTGTCCAATTCCTCCCCCCATTTTTGGATGGGGTTATTTGTTGTCTTGTTGTTGAGTCTGGTAAGCTCCTTATATATGTTGGTTATTAAACTCTTATCTGATGTATGGCATGTAAAGATCTTCTCCCATTCTGTGAGGGGTCTCTTGATTTGGGTAGTGGTTTCTTTTGCTGTGAAGAAGCTTTTTAATTTGATGTAGTCCCATAGGTTTATACTTGCCTTAGTCTTCCTTGTAATTGGATTCGTTTCGTTGAAAATGTCTTTAAAATTTATGCGGAAAAAAGTTCTTCCAATATTTTCCTCTAAGTATCTGATAGTTTCTGGTCTAACATACAAGTCCTTGATCCACTTGGAATTTACTTTTGTATTTGGTGAAATACAGTGATTCAGCTTCATTCTTCTGCATGTTTCAACCCATTGTTTCCAACACCATTTGTTGAAGAGACTCTGCTTTCCCCATGTAATAGTCTGGGCCCCTTTGTCAAAGATTAGATGTCCATAGGTGTGGGGCCTCATTTCTGGGCTCTCAGTTCTATTCCACTGGTCAGTGTGTCTGTTCATGTTCCAGTACCAAGCAGTTTTGATGACAATGGCCCTATAATACAGTTTGAGATCTGGCAGTGTGATGCCTCCGGTTCTGTTCTTTTTTCTCAAGATTGTTTTGGCAATTCTAGGTCTTTTCTGGTTCCAGATAAACATTTGTAGCATTTGTTCTATTCTCCTAAAAACTGTGCTTGGTATCTTGATGGGGATAGCATTAAATTTGTAGATGGCTCTGGGTAATATATTCATTTTGATGATGTTAATTCTTCCAACCCATGAGCATGGAATATCTTTCCACTTCTTTGTGTCTTTTTCAATTTCTTTGAGTAGTGACTCATAATTTTCAGTATACAAGTCTTTCACTTCTTTGGTTAGGTTTATTCCTAGATATTTTATTGTTTTTGTTGCTATAGAAAAAGGAACTGATTTCTGGATTTCAATTTCTTCTAACTTAGTGTTTGCATAGAGGAATGCCACTGACTTTTGAATGTTAATTTTATAGCCTGACACATTACTGTATTGCCTGATGATTTCCAAAAGCTTCTTGCTAGATTCCTTAGGTTTTTCCATGTATACTATCATGTAATCTGCAAATAAGGAGAGTTTGACTTCTTCTCTTCCAATCTGTATTCCTTTAATTCCTTGCTCCTGCCTGATTGCTATGGCAAGAACTTCCAACACTATGTTGAATAGTAATGGTGATAGTGGGCAGCCCTGTCTAGTACCTGATCTGAGGGGAAATGCTTCCAGTTTTTCACCATTGAGTATGATGTTGGCTGTAGGTTTGCTATATATAGACTCCACTATCTTCAGGAATTTTCCATCTATTCCTATTTTTTGTAGTGTTTTGATCATAAAGGGATGTTGTATTTTGTCAAAGGCTTTCTCTGCATCTATTGATATGACCATGTGGTTTTTGGTCTTGCTTTTGTTGATGTGGTGGATCACATTGATTGATTTACATATATTAAACCAACCTTGCATGCCTGGGATAAACCCCACTTGGTCATGATGAACAATCTTTTTGATATACTGCTGTATCCGGTTGGCTAGAATTTTGTTCAATATTTTCGCATCTATGTTCATCAGAGATACTGGTCTGTAGTTTTCTTTTTTGGTTGTGTCCCTGTCTGCTTTTGGTATCAGGGTGATGTTGGCTTCATAGAAGCTGGCAGGGAGTATTCCAGTGTCTTCAATCTTCTGGAAGACTTTTAAAAGTAGAGGTATTAGTTCTTCTTTGAAAGTTTTGTAGAATTCATTTGTAAAACCATCTGGTCCAGGACTTTTATTTTTGGGAAGATTTTTGATAACTGTTTCCATTTCATTAGCTGTGATGGGCCTGTTCATGTTGTCCACTTCCTCTTTACTTAGTTTTGGAAGTTGGTAGGTATCTAGGAAATCATTCATTTCTTCCAGGTTCTCTAGCTTGGTGGCATATAGTTGTTCATAGAAGCCTCGCATGATATGTTGAATTTCTGCAGTGTCTGTTGTGATATCTCCTCTTTCATTTACTATCCGATTTATTTGGGTCTTCTCCCTTTTTTGTTTTGTGAGTCTGGCTAAAGGTTTGTCGATTTTGTTTACTCTTTCGAAAAACCAACATTTACTTTCATTGATCTTTTGTATGGTTTTCCTATTCTCAATGTTATTTATTTCTGCCCTAACTTTAGTAATTTCTGTCCTTCTGGTTGCTTTAGGGTTCCTTTGTTGTTCTTCTTCTAGGTCTTTAAGATGTGCAATCAGGCTGTTTATTTGTGCCTTTTCTTGTTTCCTAATGTGTGCTTGTATAGCTATGAACTTCCCTCTTAGGACTGCTTTAGCTGTGTCCCAAATATTTTGATAGCTTGTGTCTTCATTTTCATTGAACTCTCGAAACATTTTGATTTCTTCCTTGATTTCCTCTTTGACCCAGAAGTTGTTAAGAAGTGTACTGTTTAGCTTCCACATTTTGGCACTGTTACTAATCTTTTGTTGATTGTTAAGTGTTAGTTTAATTCCACTGTGGTCTGAGAAGATGCTTGGGATGATTTCAGTGCTCTTGAATAGGCTGATGCTGTCTTTGTGGCCTAACATATGGTCTATCCTTGAGAATGATCCATGTGGATTTGAGTAAAATGTGTATTCCAGTTTCTTGGGATGAATGACTCTGAAAATGTCCAATAGTTCTAGTTTATCTATCTCTTCATTTAGCTCCCTTATGTCTTTACTGATTTTCTTTCTGGATGATCTGTCAAGTTGAGATAGTGGGGTGTTGAAGTCCCCTACTATGATTGTGTTACTGTTAATATATTGCTGTAGCTCTTTCAGTAGAAGTTTGATGTATTTAGATGGCTTCTCATTGGGTGCATAGATATTAATAATTGTTAAGTCCTCTTGATTGACTGATCCTCTCAGCATTAAGTAGTGTCCATTCCTATCTTTTTTAATCTTATGTATTTTAAAGTCTATCATGTCAGATATGAGAATAGCTGTTCCTGCCCTTTTTTGTGGGCCATTGGCTTGAATGATAGTTTTCCATCCTTTCACTTTAAGTCTGTGTTTGTCTTGTTGCGTTAGGTGAGTTTCCTGTAGACAACATATTGTTGGGTTGTGTTTTCTGATCCATCTTCCTACTCTGTGTCTTTTAATAGGTGAATTCAGGCCATTCACATTTATTGATATCAAAGATTGAAGATATTTTAACGCCATTCTTGTAGAGTTTTAGAGTGTTTTGATATATGTTCTATTTGTGGTGGTCTGGTTGTTTATAGGAAACCTTTCAGAACTTCTTTCAAGGCAGGCTTGGTGATGGTTGCTTCCTTCAACTGTTGCTTGTCTGAGAAGGTTTTGATGCTTCCATCTAGTCTGAATGACAATCTAGCAGGATATAGTATTCTTGGCTGAAAGCCTTTCTCATTGAGCACTCGATAGATATCTTGCCATTCTCTTCTGGCCTGTAGTGTTTGTATGGAGAAGTCTGCTGCTAATCTTATGGGTTTTCCTTTGTAGGTGACTCTTTGTTTTTCTCTTGCAGCCTTGAGGATCCTTTCTTTATCCTTATTCCTTTCCAATCTAAGTATGACATGTCTTGGTGTCTTTAGGTCTGGGTTAATTCTGTTTGGGACCCTCTGGGCTTCTTGAATCTTTATGTCTTTGGTGTTGTCTAGACTAGAGAAATTTTCAGCTATTATGGCCTGGAGAACGCTTTCTTCCTCCCCTTCTCTTTCTTCCTCTGGTAAGCCAATAATGCGTATATTGTTTCTTTTGAAGTCATCCCATAGGACTCTGTTGTTGTTTTCAGCATCTCTTAATCTCTTTTTGAGATCTCTTACTTCTTCTTTAGTTGTCTCTAATTCATCCTCAATCTTGCTAATTCTGTCTTCAGCCTCATTGATTCTATTCTCTCTGCCCTCTACTGCTTTCTGGAGTTCATCTATTTTGTTGCCCTGCTCTGATACTGTTTTAGCTTGTTCAGCTAGTTGCCTTCTTAGCTCAGCAATTTCAGCTTTCAGCTCTCTAATAACCATGAGATTATTAGAATTTTCTTCCATATTCTCATTTGTTGTTCCTGCAGTTCTGATTACAATTTTTTCAAATTCTTTACTCACTCCTGTTATTATTTCCTTAGCTAATGTTTGGATGTTGAACTCGTTGTTTTGTGCTTCGCCCTCTGGAGGACTTTTAGCTGGACTCTTGTCCTGGTTCGAGTCTCCATTATTTTTTCTTGTTGTTTTAACCATTTTATATAAGTTATCAGTTTTTTCAATCCCTGAGTTGGAGTTCAGTGGTGTAAAAGCCTTTTTTTTTTTTTTTTCCCCTGTAGGCTATGGTAGCCTGAGGGCTTTTAAACTATCAATAGGCTTCTTGGCTTAATCAATGACTCCTGACCAAGAGATAAAGCAGGGTGTGGCAGAGATAATCCAGTGGTTATGCAAAGAGACTTTCACAGCCCTTCAGCTATGCCACCGAGGTATAGGTCTTCTGCTGAGTTTCCCGGTTAGATCTCTGTGCCCTGGTGTCCCTCCCTGTTGCTGCTCCAGATTCTGAGGGTAGTAGCAATGGAGACTCAGAGTTGTACTTGGTGAGTCTCTGGGGAGTCCTTTCCTCCCTTCAGCTGTCCCCTTGTTGGTGGAGCAGACTGGAGGTGGTGTCTCCACTGACAGACTGTCGAACTGTTAGCAGTCACTTAATCTCTCCTTAGGCCCCTCTCTCCTCTCTGTCACCAGCCACATGTGTTTGTACTCACGGGTGATTTACTGGGTTTCTGTGGTCATTCTAGTCCTGTCTTGTTTCGGTCCGGGTGGTCTCCTTTGGTATTCCTTGTTGATCCGGGAGAGGAGAGGAGAGGAGAGAAAGCGATCTGCTGCTCGTAGCTCCGCCTCCGGAAGTCGAATCCCCCAGTTGGTAGAATTTTATAGGGAGCTGGATTTTAGTGAAATGAAACATGACTTGTATCATCATCCTGGTGCCACCTGTTGTATTGTTGTCTCTTGATCTGAAGGAGGTGGCGGACTGTGTTTGGGCAAAGCTCGGAAAACCTCAGCCACAGGGATGCTGTGGACAGGCTTCCAGAAGAGTCAGACTGGACGGACAGTGAGGTTCTTTCTAGATTCTGTGGAATGTGAAAGAACTGGTCACTTGGTAGAGGTGCTTTCTGATCTCTTGGAGTTGGAGTGAGAAGAAAACCAGCAACACACATAATTTAGTACAAAGCACAAAGAAGCTCTTTCTGTGCGCCTCACCCTCCTATGAGGAAGGAACCAGGCCTCTCTCCTGGGGAAAACATTCTGATTCCGAGAGGTTAATGCCGTTTTGTAAGGCCAGCTTGCAAATCAGGACTCAGAGACACAAAACCCCGGGCCATTATTTCCCAAAGAGATCATCCCTTTTATAAATTAAGAAGAAAAGACAAAACAGAAGAAAAACAAAAACCAACAACAAAAAAGAGGAATGGACCCATCTCATCAATATAAACTGGGATGGTATTGTGTGAAGTATGTATATACAATGGGACTTACTACTTTTTTTTTTTTTAAGTTTTATTTATAAAGTTGAAGCACTGACAAGACCATAGGATAAGAGGGGTACAATTCCACACAATTCCTACCACAGGAATTCCATATCCCATTTCCTCCCCTGATAGCTTTCCTATTCTTTAACCCTCTGGGAGTATGGACCTAGAGCCATTACGGGGTGCAGAAGGTGGAAGGTCTGGCTTCTGTAATTGCTTCCCCACTGAACATGGGCATTGAAATGTCAATCCATACTCCCAGCCTGCCTCTTTCTTTCCCTAATGGGGCAGGGACCTGGGGAGGTGGGGCTCCAGGACACATTGGTGGGGTTGTCTGTCCAGGGAAGTCCAGTTGGCATCATGGTAGCATCTGGAACCTGGTGACTGAAAAAGAGTTAAGATAGAAAGCAGAGCAAGTAAGGCAAGAATATTGTGGATGGAGATTTGGGGTCTCCATTTTGGAAAAAGGTACTAGGTCTATTTTAGGTACATTCCAAGGGGCTCATGATCCAACTACTTTTTGCCTGCACCTGACATCCAATATGCAGGTGACCTAAGCTATTGTCTGGGGGGATGTTGTCACAGTTGGAAAAAGGACCAGAAAGCTGGGTCAGGGAAGAGAGCAGCTCCCAAATATGGGAAAAGTATATAAATATTGTTGACTGTAAACCCTATCGATCTGATCTGGGGCCCATAGTCAGCACAGGAGCCCTTTGGAGAATGGAACATTCCCTACCATTCATTGTTGATTCACATTGAGGGCCAGGCCTGATAGGGGCCCACAGAGTGGCCCATTATGTTGTTCCTGATGGAGATGACCAGTTACAGTGGTGAGAGGTATCTGTTAGAGGTCTAGGCCCAGCATGTCTGTGGGGGAATCCCAGGACTCCCCGGGGGGACTTACTTCTTTCTGAACAAGTAATTTGATTTTTTTCCTATTGCAAAATAATAAAATAATATAGGGACCAAGTGGTGATGCACCTAGTTGAGTGCACACATCACCATGTACAAGGACCCAGGTTCAAGCCCCCCAGTTCTTACCTGAAGGTGTACCTCTTTCTCTCTATCCTTTGTTCCTTGTCTCAGTTTCTCTCTGTCCCATCAAATAAAAAATAATAAATAAATACATTTTTAAGAGGATAAGGAAGTGGGTAAGGGAAATAGCATCATGGTTATGCAAGAAGATTTTTCATGTCTGAGGATCAGAATTCCCAGATTCAATCCCCTGCACCACCATAAACCAGAGCTGAACGGTGCTCTGGTGAAAAAGAAAAAAAAAACCTTTTGGGGTTAAGGGATAGGAAAGTCAGATATGTAGGAGATGGACAACTCAACCTAGTAATGGGCCTGCATGCTTTTGCCCCAGATTTGATTCCCAGCAACATACGGGAATGTCACAGCCCTGGAGAAACTCAGGTCTTATGGTTTCTCTCCCTGTCTCCTCTCTCTCTTTCTTTTATTTGTTTCTCTCTCTTTTTTTTTTTTTTTTTTTTAAGATTTTGTTTATTTATTCTGTCTCCAGGTTTATCACTGGGGCTTGATGCCTGCACTATGAATCCACTGCTCCTGGCAGATGTTTTTTCCATTTTATTGGATAGAACAGAGAGAGAGAGACAGAGAGACACCTCCAGCCCTGCTTTGCTGCTTGTGATGCGTCCTCTTGCAGGTGGGGAACCGGGGTGGGGGCATGGTGGTGGTGGTGGTTCTTGAACCCAGGTCTTTGCATGGATCTTTGTACTTAGTGCTGTGTGGGCTTAATTGGGTGTACCACTGCCCAGGCCCCAGATTTTATTTATTTATTCATGAGTAGGATAGGAGGAGAAAGAGAAAGAACCAGACATCACTCTGGTACATGTGCTGCTGGAGATTGAATATGGGACCTCATGCTTGAGAATCCAATGCTTTATCCACTACTCCACATCCCAGACCCTCCCTGTCTCCTCTCTACCTGAAAAACATGACTAGGAGCAGTGAAACTGTGCATGTGCAAGACTATAGTGATAAAATAATTAATAATAATAATAAAATATACAGCTAAGCAAACGAAAGAAAAGTGAAAAAGCAGTTTTGTCCCCATCTCAAGCAGATAAGACTGTTATCTCTTCTGATAGTTATTGTCCAACATTTCAAGTAGGTGCAAAGGAGCTTTATTTATTAATTTCTCCTTCCCTACTCCCCTCCCCCCACATACTGCTACTACCCAGCTCTGGCAGAGACTGCTGGAAGTAACCCCTAGGGAAGTCAAGACCTTCTAGGCAGGTTCAAGTGTTGAATTAATACTGTAGAAGCCATTTTGAAAGCAGGAAGCTCTCACTCCATGGGAGACTGGACAGCTCTTTGCTCACTTCAGGATTTTCACCCTAAGATGTTTCCATCAAGACACTGGAATAACACAGGCTAAGGTCACCTCCACAACTCAGACTTTTCAGACTAGCCCCTATATCTGACCATCTCCACCATCTGAATGAACAAGGAAAGTGAAGCATCTAGTTGACCACACATTCAGTCTTCTTCTAGGATTTTACAAAAATGGGTACAGGAGTGACCAAATGAGGCCATATTTTCTGTGTGGAGAAAGGGAAACCCTGGAAGGCTGTCAGCCTTCTGAAATGTTTTGACCACTGGAGACTTCAAACACTTGGAGGATAACTAACATATTTACCATTCAACTACTGACTGATCTCTTTAGATCCCAGTGCAGGAAGTGGGAAACCTCACCGTGAGAGGAGGTGGTAGAGAAGGTGACTTAGTCAAACCTCCCCTTCAGGATGGGGTGGGGTGGCCAGCAGGCTGTGCAAAGCCTGCAGAGACATTCTGTGTAGTTCAGAAGCTCCCTGCACTACCTCACAAGCGATTCTTGATGCTCAAACTCTGCTCCTGTGGATGTTTAGCAGTGCAGTCCTGAAAATGAAAAGGCTGGAGCCCTTAAGTTCAGGAGCTGTAGGGAGGGGAAGGATAAGAAGGTCCACCACACTGGGTGCAGTCTGTAGGAAGAAGATCTCAGATGGCAGACAGGAAAGGAAGAGAAAGTCTGATGCTTGTAGCTGAGAGAAGAGGAGAAGAAAGTGAGTAATGTCCATCCTCCTGAACTTTACTCCCTGGCATGTTTATCCAAAAGAGGATAAGCAACAGAAGTCCAGGGGTTCCTCCCTCCCTTGAATGTAGGAACTTCATTCCTGAGCAAAGATCACAGGGGTGGTTGGTGTTTTCCAGGTGCCTCTGGTCACCTGCAAGGGATTCACACAGTTCTTTGGTGATAATACTTTTTCTTTCTTCCTTCCTTCCTTCCTCCCTCCCTCCCTCCCTCCCTTCCTTGTTTCCTTCCTTCCCTCCTTTCTTTCCTCATTTCTTCCCCTCCTCCTTCTCCTTTTATAATTTTTATTTATTTATCAGATAGAGACAGAGAAACAAAGATGGGTTTTGGTGTATAGCAAATGACTCTGGGATGAGGGGGAGGGAGCATTCAGGTCCTGGAAAATGATGGTGGAGGAGGACCTAGGTGCGGGGTTAGACTGTTATGTGGAAACTGAGAAATGTTACACATGTGCCAACTACTGTGTTTTACTGTCAGCTACAAACCACTGATCCCCCCAAATAAAGGGGGGAAAAAGAGAGAAAGGGGGAAGGGGATATTGAGAGGAATAGAGAAAGAGAGACACCTATAGCACTTCTTCACCATTTCTGAAGTTTCCCCCCTTGCAGGTAGGGACTGGGGTTTGAACCTGGGTCCTTGAGCATAGTAATGTGTGCACTCAACCCAGTGTTCTACCACCTAGCTTTATACTCCTATTTCTTAGTTTGCTAAACTACTTCACCCCACGATGGATGAAGAGTCACTCGGTGCAATGCAATGACTCAGTAGGTGTGCTTCAGTTCACTGCAATGTATCCATGATTGTGTCAGCTACTTCTGTAGTTAATAAAATAAACCTGACTTATTTTCTGTCCTTGACAGTGTGCTAACTCCTCACTTTTGACTAGAGAAATCACACACAAGAGGTTAATTGACACATTGATGCTTAGCAAAAAATTAGCTGTAGGTTATGCTGTTCATCTTTAAGGTGCTATCACTCACTGATTTGCTCAGCTTATCAAGAAAAAGAGAAGACTTGGTACATTCTTTTTGAGTGTTTAGAAGTTCAGGTTTGTGTCTTTGCTTGCCTATGTTATGGAAGTTACTCAAAAGTGGGTTCTGAAGAAGGAAAAGGAACAGAAAATATCAGTGGACATTGAGAATAATAAGAATAAGAGCCATTTTATTTTACTTTTTTAAAATCATTTTTATTTATTTATTGGATAGAGACAGCCAGAAAATGAGAGGGAAAGGGTGGTAAGAAGGGAGAGAGACAGAGAGACACCTGCAGCCCTACTTCATCACTTGTGAAGCTTTCCTCCTGCAGGTGGGGACCAAGGGCTTGAACCCGCATCCTTGCACACTGTAGTGTGTGCGCTCAGCCAGGTGTGCCAGGTGTACTGCCTGGCCCCTGCAACATTATTTATAATTGTCAAGATCTATCTGGAGACAATAAAAGTGTCTGCTGACAGATGAATGGGCAAAGAAAATGTGTGTCAAGTAGAACCTGAAATGGAATTGGCTTATCACACCAAAGTAAAAGACTCTGGGGTGGGTGGGTGGGTGGGGAGAATACAGATCCATGAAGGATGATAGAGGACATAGTGGGGGTTGTATTGCTATATGGGAAACTGGGGAATGTTATGCATGTACAGACTATTGTATTTACTGTTGAATGTAAAACATTAATTCCCCAACAAAGAAATAAAAAAAAAAGAAAGTGTGTGTGTGTGTGTGTGTAATGATACTACTTAGCTTTAAAAAAATTCCTGCTGTTGGGGATATGGATCAGTCAATCTGCCAACGGTCATGCCCAGTGGAGAAGAATTACAGAAGCTAGAACTTCCACCTTCTGCACCCAGTAAAGAATTTTGGTCCAGGGCAAGAGTAGATAGCATAGACAGCATAATGGTTATGCAAAGAGACTCTCAGACCTGAGGCTTTATAGTCCCAGGTTCAATCCCCTTTACCATCATAAGCCAGAGCTGAGCAGTGCTTGGTTAAGAAAAAATTTTTTTTTTGGTCTATACTCCCAGAGAGGGAGAAATGTTAAGGGAAGGACACTAGAGGTCTCTGAAACCAATTCTACCAGGACCTAGAGAGAGAAGAAGAAAAAAGGAAAGACATATTTTCTTTTCTTCCTTCCTCCTTCCCTCCCTTCCTCCCTTCCTTCCTTCCTTCCTTCCTTCCTCCCTCCCTCCCTCCCTCCCTTCCTTCCTTCCTTCCTTCCTTCCTTCCTTCCTTCCTTCCTCCCTTCCTTCCTTCCTTCCTTCTTTCCTTCCTTCCTTCCTTCCTTCCTCCTTTCCTCCCCCCCCCCTTTCTCTTTCTCCCTTTCTTAGATAAAGACAGAGAGAAATAAAGAGAGGAGATGGAGGTAGAGATGAAAAGAAACAGAAGGACACTTATAGCACTGCTTCACCACTTGTGAAGTTTTCCTGCAGGGGCTTGAACCTGGATCCTTACACATTGCAACATGTGCATTCAACCAGGTGCACTACCACCTGGCCCCTGGTTTCTTATATTTTTAATTTAAACTATTATTTAAGTCATCATTTTATTTTAGAGAGAAACCAGAGCATGACCCGGCTTATGGAGGTGCCACAAATTGAACCTAGGACAATGGAATTTCACACTTGCAAGTCTAATGTACAACCGTCAAGGTGGTGGTTTCTGAAGGCCCTGGCTGGAAGCTGGGATTGAGTCACTTTGATCCTATTTTCTTACTCAGAATTGTCAACAGAATCAAGGTGAGGGTACTGACTTCCCCTTTCTGTGAGGAAAATGTCAAATAACCAGTTCCTGTATTTAACCCACCATAGTGATAAGGGTAGGATTTGAACTCAGGAAGCTAGTTGCAGAGACCAGACTCTTAACCAACACAGCATAATGTCCCTGCAAACCCAACATGGTGTCTACTCTTTGATCTGAGCAGGGAAGGTCTCCTGCATACACATATAGCTTCCAATCAAGGGCCATTCTCATGCACAGGCTGAAGAGATGGTCTGAGTTAGAGTTTGCATTCAGGATCTTTCAGACACTTGAAGTCACTTTGTCCGTTTGTTTTCAGAACCACAGCAGGCACACACAAGCACCCACTGCCTCAGGACTCAAAGGGGTGTCAGGTGGCCATGTCACAAGTGGGGCTCAGTGCAAAAGGGCAGAGCCCCACCTCACAGAGAGGCTCAAGACCTGGCTGACAAGTCATTCGCTGAGGACCTGCCCAAATATTGATTTGTTTTTAGCTTTCTTGCACGTTGCTATGGGTAAAGGTGAAATGTTAACTTAGCCTTCACCTGGTCTCCAGACAGCAGAACATCTCAGGAACCAAACTGCCTCCTCCTATTTGCAAAATTAAACCCACCCACCCATGGGTTCGTCAGCAGACTAAGTGTGAAAACTGTTGGTGTTGTAAAAGGTGGGGCAGTTTTGGCACACTATTTTTCGTATCTGTGACTCCGATGTTGAAAATCAGTATTATCCTTTGGGTCTATGCTTTTGCACAGGGATTTTCTCAGCTTTTATTATTAATGATCACTAGGGCTTCACTATTTCCGGTTGACTTTTTCAGCTAGAGACAGACAGAAACACAGAGAGACCACAGCATTAACCCTTCCATCAATGTAATAAGGTCTCGACTAGAATCTGGGTCACATATGTGGATGGCAAAGCCTGCAAACTATCCAGGCGAGCTGGATATTTTGCTTACCACTCCTAATTATTATTTCAGAAGCTAATTTCTCCCAATCATTGTTGCTTTAAAAAAATTCATGAGCAATAAGTCAGAAACAGAAGGATGAATATGGGGTGATCTCACTCTCAGGCAGAAGTTGAAAAAACAAGATCAGAAGAGAAAACACAAGTAGAACCTCAACTGGAGTTGGCGTATTGCACCAAAGTAAAAGACTCTGGGGTGGAGGGGGGGGCAGAGAATACAGGTCCAAGAAGGATGACAGAGGACCTAGTGGGGGTTGTACTGCTATATGGAAAACTGAGAAATGTTATGCATGTACAAACTATTGTATTTACTGTAGACTATAAGACATTAATTCCCCAATAAAGAAATTAAAAAAAAAGAAAATATCACACACACAAAAAAATTATAAGTAGGAAAAAAAATCACAAGCATTAGGGGTGGAGAGAAAATTTGCCTACTAAGGTACAAGGGAGACACTAGGGTGCTGTGGCATCTCTCCCTCTCTCTGACTATCTGGATGGAAAACACGACTCAGAGATTTTCATTCCATAAGAGAAGGATGAGGAGGAGAAGAGGGGAGAGGAGGAGGAGAAATGGAAAGAGGAAGGCTTTCTAGCAACAACCCTGACAATTAACCTTGAAGGTAGAGAATGTTCCAGAGATCTTCAGTGGCTTTTATAGAACATAATGTGAGGTGTATCATAGAGGTCAATATGTGTACATTTAAGGCACATTTTATTCCTCTGAGACAAAGAGAAGAGAGTTTCCAATGAGAGAGCGAAACCCCAGCACCACTCATTGCTCTAGGTACTTTGAATGGAACCAGGACCCTCATGCAGGCGAGTTCTGAATTTACCAACTGAACTATTTCCCTTGTCCCAAAGCCAATAATATTTATTAATATTACCATGAATACCCATACATATGTCAACATTCATATATATATTATATATATATTTTAAAATATTTATTTATTCCCTTTCGTTGTCCTTGTTTTATTGTTGTAGTTATTATTCTTGTTGTTGATGGCTAGGACAGAGAGAAATGGAGAGAGGAGGGGAAGACAGAGAGGGGCAGAGAAAGACAGACACCTGCAGACCTGCTTCAACGCCTGTGAAGGGACTCCCCTGCAGGTGGGGAGCTGGGGGCTCGAACTGGGATCCTTATGCAGGCCCTTGCGCTTTGCGCCATGTGCGCTTAACCTGCTGTGCTACAGCCCGACTCCCCCATATATATATTTTTTAACTTGATTTTTTTTTTTTTTTTTGCATAGGACAGAGAGAAATCGAGAGAGGAGGGGAAGACAGAGAGGAAGAAAGATAGACACCTGCAGACCTGCTACACCACCTGTGAAGAGACTCCCCTGCAGGCAGGGAGCTGGGGGCTCAAACCAGGATCCTTATGCTGGTCTTTGCGTTTAGTGCCATGTGCGCTCAACCTACTATGCTACCTGCCCGGCCCCTATATATTTTTAATCAGACCACTGCTCAGCTCTGGTTTATGGTGGTACTGAGGATTGAACCTGGGACCTTTCGTGCCTCAAGCATGAAAGTCTTTTTGCAAAACCATTATGCTATCTCCCTCAGCCCCATATGTCAACGTTCTAGCAGAGTTAGAGATCAGGGCTTTCCAATTTTTGATGTGTATTTTGAACCAATTATGATTTTGTTACAAAGAAAATTCTCAATTAGAAGATTTGGGTGGTGCCTAGGATTTTTCATTTATTTTATTTTATTTATTTATTCCCTTTTGTTGCCCTTGTTTTTTTATTGATGTAGTTATTTTATTTTATTTTTTAAGATTTTATTTATTTATTAATGAGAAACAGGAGGAGAGAGAAAGAGCCAGACATCACTCTGGTACATGTGCTGCCTGGGGTTGAGCTCAGGACCTCATGCTTGAGAGTTTGATGCTTTATCCACTGAGCCACCTCCCGGACCACTATTGTTGTAGTTGTTTTTGTTGTTATTGATGTCATCATTGTTGGATAGGACAGAGAGAAATGGAGAGAGGAGGGGAAGACAGAGAGGGAGAGAGAGACAGACACCTGCAAACCTGCTTCACCGCTTGTGAAGCAACTCCCCTGCAGGTGGGGAGCCGAGGGCTGGAACCGGGATCCTTCTACTGGTCCTTGCGCTTTGTGCCATGTGCGCTTAACCCGCTGTGCTACTGCCCCAACTCCCAGATTTTGCATTTTTAAAGATAATTTTTGGAGCCAGACTGTGGCACACCTGGTTGACCACACACATCACCATGTGCCCTTGCCTGGGAAAGCTCCCGGTCCCCACCTGCTGAGGGGAAGCTTCACAGCTGATGAAGTGGTGGTGCAGATATTCTCTTTCTCTCTGCCTCTCTGTCTCTCCTCTCTCAATTTCTCTCTGTCCTGCCAGATTAATTAAAAATTTAAACAAAAAAATTCAAAGATTTACTTTCTTTTTTTATAATGTGTCATATGAGACAGATGGACAGATGAGGGTGCGGAGAGAGAGAGAGACAGAGAGAGAGAGAGAGAGAGGGAGAGGGAGAGGGAGAGGGAGAGGGAGTAGGAGAGGGAGAGGAAGAGGGAGAGGGAGTGGGAGAGGGAGAGGGAGAGGAAGCCAGAGAGAGAAGCCAGAATACTCAGGTACATGTAGTGCTATAGATTCAACTGGAGCCTCAGGCATGCAAGTCCTTCACTCTACCCGCTGAGCATAGAGTTTGCATTGCTATCAAGTGTAGTAGCTGAGGACAATTACCTCCATGGATAACACATATGGATTTAGGACCTTACAGTGAATTTGTATATGATTATTATGTTACCAAATTCAGGCCAACTGGGTATCCTCCCTTAAACTTTCCAGTGGGTCTGCTTTCCAGAGGGCAGGGTGGGGGGATGTTTCAGACTGGAGACTTGCTCTAACAGGTTTCTATTCTTTTTAAAAAAATTTTTTTATTGTCTTTATTTGTTTATTGGATAGAGACAGCCAGAAATTGAGAGGGAAGGAGTTGACAGAGACGGAGAGAGAAAGAGAGACACCTGCAGCACTGCTTCACCACTTGTGAAGCTTTCCCCCTGCAGGTGAGGACTGGGGCCTCAAACCTGAGTCCTTGTGCATTGTAACATGTGCGCTCAAACAGGTGCACCACCACCCGGCTCCCAGGTTTCTGTTTTTTTTTTTTTTTTAAAGATTTTTATTAGTATTTATTTATTTATTCTCTTTTGTTGCCCTTGTTGTTTTATTGTTGTAGTTATTATTGTGGTTGTTACTGATGTCGTCATTGTTGAACAGGACAGAGAGAAGTAGAGAGAAGAGGGGAAAACAGAGAGGGGGAGAGAAAGACAGACACCTGCCTGTGAAGCAATTCCCCTGCAGGTGGAGAGCCGGGGGCTCCAACTGGGATCCTTCCGCTGGTCCTTGCGCTTTGTGCCACGTGTGCTTAATCTGCTGTGCTACAGCCCGACTCCCCAGGTTCCTGTTCTTGAGACAGTCACTGTTGAACTGGGCATTTCAGAAGGCTCTGGAATTAGAAGAAGCTTCTCATCAGTCTAACTTGCTGCTATCCACCTGCTTAAGAGAATCTTCAGCTTATTCTTCTCCCCACTTCCTTGATTCATTCCCCACTGCTATCCACATTTGTTATTTCAACCCTGCCTTATCTCCCTCAAGCCTTTCCTCCTGCTCCCTCTTTGCATTTTATAATCTCTCCTACTTCACGGAGGTGGAGGCCTGAGGTGCTTCCACCATCTTCCCTTTAGCATTGTAATATCTTTTTCAACTTTTTATTAGTGATTTAACACTTGCCGGGCTAGCTTCGTGGGCGGGAGACAGACGACCAGGGACTCATGGCTGAGCTGGGAAGCAGTATCTCTTTATTCATGTGAAACACAGCGCAATCTAAGCCAAGCTATCTCTAATCACAATCCTATCCTTATATACACTTGCCAAGTAGGGTGGAAACAGGATGTGAAGTAGAGAGGGTGGTGGAATCAGGGTGACTGTGAGAGGGGGCGGAGCAAAAAGACATCGTGAACCAGTGGGGATTAAACCAATGCCCTGCATGCAGGGTGGTGCTTAGTTAACAGTGGTTATGTAAATAGAATACAGTGTTAAGCAGGGGGATTAGACCAATGAAACAGAAGGGGTCTTAGAAGCATACCAACAAACACTGATTAAGAAAACTGTGGGATAAGACGGTACAATTCCACACAATTCCCACCACCAGAGTTCTGTCTCCCCTCCGCTGGAAGTTTCCCAATTCTTTATCCCTCTGGGAGTATGGACCAAAGATCTTTAAGAGGTGCAGAAGGTGGGAGGGAGGTCTGGCTTCTGTAATTGTTTCCCCACTGAACATGGGCGTTGACAGGTCAATCCATACCCTCAGCCTGTTTCTATCTTTCCCTAGTGGGGTGGTGCTCTGGGGAGGTGGGTTTCCAGGACACAGTGGTGAAATCATCTGCCCAGGGAAGTCAGGTTGGCATCATGGTAGCATCTGCAACTTGGTGGCTGAGCCAGCATTTCTTCTTTAACCCAAATTTTGCCCTCAGTTTTATGATCTCTCCTTTTTGGGAGTCTAACCCCCTTACCAGTTCTCATTTCCATCTCAATACAACACCTCTGTTGTGTCTACCACCCACCACTGCAACTCTCAAAGATTTAGTCTCCTCCTTTGGCCCTTTTCTCTACCTTCTGATGCTCAGTTTCCACTTTTCTTTTTTTTTTTTCAAATTTATTTATTTGTTTATTTGTTATGGGATAGAGACAGAGAGAAATGGAGAGAGAAGGGGGAGATAGAGAGGAAGAGAGACAGAGAGATACCTGCAGACCTGCTTCACCACCTGTGAAGCGACTACCCTGCAGGTGGGGAACCGGGATCCTAACCAGTCCTTGCGCTTTGTGCAACATGCACTTAACTCACTGCATTATGGCCCAACTACCAGTTTTCACTTTTCTTCTCCTAGACTTTCATTAAGGAAGTTAATAAAATCTCCATCAATTAGAAAGAATTATATTCTGTTGCAAGTGGATCAAGGACTTGGATGTTAGACCAGAAACTATCAGATACTTGGAGGAAAATATTGGCAGAACTCTTTTCTGCATACATTTTAAAGACATCTTCAATGAAACGAATCCAATTACAAAGAAGACTAAGGCAAGTATAAACCTATGGGACTACATCAAATTAAAAAGCTTCTTCACAGCAAAAGAAATCACTACCCATACCAAGAGATGCCTCACAGAATGGGAGAAGATCTTTACATGCCATACATCAGACAAGAGTTTAATAACCAACATATATAAAGAGCTTGCCAAACTCAACAACAAGACAACAAATAGCCCCATCCAAAAATGGGGGGAGGACATGGACAGAATATTCACCACAGAAGAGATCCAAAAGGCCAAGAAACACATGAAAAAATGCTCCAAGTCTCTGATTGTCAGAGAAATTCAAATAAAGACAAAATGAGATACTACTTCACTCCTGTGAGAATGTCATACATCAGAAAAGGGAACAGCAGCAAATGCTGGAGAGGGTGTGGGGTCAAAGGAACCCTCCTGCACTGCTGGTGGGAATGTCAGTTGGTCCAACCTCTGTGGAGAATAGTCTGGAGAACTCTCAGAAGGCTAGAAATGGACCTACCCTATGATCCTGCAATTTCTCTCCTGGGTATATATCCTAAGGAGTCCAACACATCCATCCCAAAAGATCTGTGTACACATATGTTCTTAGCAGCACAATTTGTAATAGCCAAAACCTGGAAGCAACCCAGGTGTCCAACAACAGATGAGTGGCTGAGCAAGTTGTGGTCTATATACACAATGGAATACTACTCAGCTGTAAAAAATGGTGACTTCACCGTTTTCAGCTGAACTTGGATGGACCTTGAAAAAATCATGTTGAGTGAAATAAGTCAGAAACAGAAGGATGAATATGGGATGATCTCACTCTCAGGCAGAAGTTGAAAAACAAAATCAGAAATGAAAACACAAGTAGAACCTGAAATGGAATCGGCGTATCACACCGCAGTAAAAGACTCTGGGGTGGGGGTGGGTGAGTGGGGAGAATACAGATCCAAGAAGGATGACAGAGGATCTAGTGGGGGTTGTATTGTTATATGGGAAATTGGGGAATGTTATGCATGTACAAACTATTGTATTTACTGTTGAATGTAAAACATTAATTCCCCAATAAAGAAATAAAAAAATAAAAACACTTGTAAAAAAAGAATTATATTCTGAACTTTAACTTACCTACCCAATAAATTCAACCACTGTCAACACCTACCATTTAAAAAATAAATAAATAAATTTATTTTGGGAAAGTCTTTCCCCATCCTTTCCTTTAGCCGCCACTCTTACTCCTTGGTTATGGTTTGTGTCCTAGTCACTTTCCCCAATTCCTGGTCCCCTATGACTTGTTGGCCTCTGCTGCCCAATTCCTGTTCTGGTCTCACCACCATGACATCTGGCATGGCAGAGCCCAGGCCTCCTTTTCCTGCCCTTTCTGCAGCATTCCATTCTTTCTGAGGCTCCCCCCATTCCACAGCTGGTCATCATCCTGGTTATCTGTGAAAGGACTTTGGAAGTCAACAATCAGGGACATTCAGGGATCCATGTATTTTCCCAACTCATATCAAAATATACAATCTCACCTCTGCACCAGAAATGGGGATGGGACAGGGATTGTCTTCCATAAAGTCAAGTCCTCTGTGGTACCTAGCACGGTGCCTCCACTGAATCAGGAGCCCATAAAATCTGACTGATATGCTGATGGTCATGATAATGACTGCCACTCCCACATGACTATAAAACTCAAATTGTGACAAACACAAGATAGGTCTGCCAATCTACTTATTTATTTATTTATTTATTTATTTTTGACCAGGACACTGCTCCCCTTTGACTATTGGTAGTGCTGGGGATTTGAACCTGGGATCTCAGGCATGCAAGTGTTGACCTCTAAGACACCAAGCTATCTCCCTGACCTCCCTCCTTATTGAGTTAGTAGTTAGCCTAAATAATCTATTTATTTGGTGTATTGCACCAAAATAAAGAACTCTGGGATAGGGTGGAGTGTTTAGGTCTTGGAACATGATTGGTAGAGGAGGACCTTGGTGGGGGGTTAGATTGTTATGTGGAAAACTGAGAAATGTTACACATGTATAAATTACTGTATTTTACTGTTGACTGTAAACCATTTCCACCCAGCAAAGGGAAAAAAAGAATCTATTTATTTTATAAAAGAGAGACATCATTCTGGCATAGGAAACACTAGAGTTAATAGGAAGAGATGTGGACTCAAGGTTGTTTACATTCCCAGATCTTTCAAAGGAAGTTGGAAACCATTCAAAATATTTCCAACTTGAGAATGATTAGAAGTCAAATAAAATACTCCAAAGATGCTTTAGAGGAAGACAGGGTCTGTGTATGAACTTTGGAACTAGGATTTGAAGTTCCAGTGATTATATGTGCTACAAGGCAACTGGTCGTTGTATTTCATAGTTTGACCCAATGTGAAATGAGAAGACCTTAAAAATCAACACCCAGCCAGTGTGGAGATGGCTCACCTGGTGAAGGGCGCACCCTGCTGTGCTCAGGGTCTAGGTTTCAGCCCCGGCACCAGGCATGTGGGAACACCATGGGCGGCACTACGGGAGCTCCATGGATGGTGGAACCGTTCTTTCTTCTCTCTGTCTTTCTAACCCTCCTTTATCTCTTTTCCTTTCTAAAATAAAGAATGAAAAACAGAGAGGGGCTGGGTGATTAAGTGCACGCATTACAGTGTGCAAGGAAGGACCTCGCTAGCAGGGGGAAAAGCTTCACGAGTGGTGCAGCAGGTCTGCAGGTGTCTCTCTGTCTCTTTCCTCCATATCTCCCTCTGTCCTCTAAATTTCTCTCTATCTCATCAAACAAAATAAATAAAATTTAAAAAATAAAATAAGGGAACTGTGTGGGATTATACCCTGTTTAAAAAAAAAGGGGGAGGAGAACCCAAGGAACTTCACTCAGTGATGGCATCACACAGGCTCAAGGGCCTGAAATCGTATTCAAGTGAAGGAGGAGAAAGAGTGAGAGGAGGAGGGGGCTGGATGGTGGTGTGCCTGGTTAAGGGCACATAGTATTAAGCACAAAGACCCAAGTAAGGGTCCTGGTTCGAGTCCCTGGTTCTCCACTTGCAGGAGCAGGTCTGCAAATGTCTATCTTTCTCCCTCTCTATCTCCCCCTCCTCTTTCATGTCCTATTCAACAATAATAATTTTTTAAAAATGGAAAAAATGGCTGCCAGGAGCTGTGGATTTGTAGTGCTGGCACTGAGCCCCAACAATAACCCTGGAGTGGGGGAAGGGAGAAGAAGAGGCAGAGAAGGAGACACTTTACCAGCTTATATGCCCTATAAAGCTGTAGGCCAACAGCAGTAGGATGGATTCGAGGCTCATAACTAGATGTAGCATTATTATAGGCCGCTTGACACTCACAGCATTGTGTTCTTCTGGGTAGAAATAATCTTCCGGAATATCTACATCAAAGGAGGTCAGTCTCAGACTATGATCAACTGAGACAAGCACAAGATCACTAAGCAACAGAGAGTATCAGATACTCTTCTAGTTTGCTGAATGGGACCTCTTCACCAAAGACAGAATCAACTTCTCTAGTCAGGCCTTTCTCTGGAAAAGAGCAGGAAATAGCCAGACATAGATTGGTCATTAATATTATTATTATTACCTCCAGGGTTATTGCTGGGGCTCAATGATGCCTACACTACAAATAGCTCCTGGAAGCTATTTTTTCCTTTTTTTTTTTATTGTTGTATAGAATAGAGAGAAATTGAGAGATGAGGGGAAGATAGAGAGGGCAAGAGAAAGGTAGACACCTGCAGACCTGTCTCACTGCTTGTGAAGCAATCCTCCTTTAAGTGGGGAGCCGGGGGCTCAAACCAGGATCTTTGAACCGGTCCTTCAGCTTCATATTATGTGCGCTTAACCAGTGCACCACTGCCCAGCCACCCTGGTCTCTCTACTTCTTAGCAATAGCCAATCTAGAGGAAGCCTCTACTTCTTTAGACCCCTGGGCCCAATTACCCAACCCAAACCCCAATGCTTAGTTAGCTTCCTCCTGATTCTTTCTTTCCTTCCATCCAACCATCCTTCCTTTATTTTTTTCTCTTTCCTTTCTAGAGAAAAAGGAGAGAGAGAGAGAGAGACCACAGCACTGAAGATTTCATCAATGCTGTGGGGCTGGGCGTAAAGCTGGTCACACACACGGCAAAGCAGAGCACTATCCAAGTCAGCTATTTTTTTTAAATAAAAAAATTTTATTATTTTTTACAATTTATTTTTATTTATTTCTTGGATGGAGATAGCCAGAAATCAAGAGGGAAGGGGGTGATAGGGAGAGAGACAGAGAGACACCTGCAGCACTACCTTACCACTAGCAAAGCTTTCTCCCTCTAGGTGGGGGCTGGGGACTTGAACCAGGGTCTTGTGCATTGTAACATGTGCGCTCAACCAGGTGCACCACCACCCAGCCCCTTCAAGTGAGCTATTTTGTTGGTCCAATCTCACCTGATAGTTTCTTATTGAGTAGTCTATGCCTCCCCTCTACCAACAGCATGTCTTCCCTGCACATAAAACCAACAACAACAACAAGAACTAGTTCAACCGCAGGCATCCTTGGTGGCCTTTGTCTCAGAAACTAAACCGTTAGTGTCATATCTTACGTGGGATAGAAAAGATGACTTCAGAAATACGCGACTCTCTGTACTTTAAAGTCTGTATGTCTTTGTTTGGCACTTGGAGAAGGCGGCAGCAATAGAGAAGATACACTATGGAGTTGTAGCTTTCAAGTTAACAATTATTTGTTATTAATAGTTTGGAGTGTCCAGGTCATCTTCAGGCATGGTAACACATTTTAGTTGTCTTCCTTCTTTCATCCCTTCCTCTCTCTCTCTCTCTCTTTGCCTCCATGGTTATTGCTGGGGCTTGGTGCCTGCACTACAAATCCACTGCTCCTGGAGGCCAATTTTTCCCTTTTGTTGTCCTTGTTGTTGTTATTATTGTTATTGTTGTTATTGGGGTCATTGTTGGTGGATAGGACAGAGAGAAATGGAGAGAGGAAGGGAAGACAGAGAGGGGGAGAGAAAGATAGACACCTGCAGACCTGCTCCACTACTTGTGAAGCGACCTCCCTGCAGATGGGGAGCTGGGGACTTGAACTGGGATCCTTACACTGGTCCTTGTGCTTAGCACCATGTGCGTGAGCTTAACCCGCTGAGCTACCGGCTGTCCCCCTTTCTTTTGTTTTTTAAAGAGTTTATTTATTTATTCATGAGAAAGGTAGGAGAGAGAGAGAACCAGACATAACTCTGGTACATGTGCTGCCAGGGACTGAACTCAGAACCTCATGGTTGAGAATCCAATGCTTTATTCACTGCACCACCTCCCTCTAGTCGCTAGGGCTCAGTGCCAGCACTATGAATTCTCCACTTCTGGTGGTGTTTTTTTTTTTAATTCCATACAATAGGGCAGAGAAATTGAGAGAGGAGGGGGAGATAGAAAGGGGGAGAGAAAGACAGACACCTGTAGACCTGCTTTACGGCTTGTGAAGTGACTCCTCTGCTGACGGGGAGCCGGGGCTGGAACCCTGGTCTTTGTGTATATCCTTCTGCGTAGTACTATGTGTGCTTAACTGGGTGTGCCACTGACCAGCTCCCTAGTGGTGTTTATTCAAGTGCTTATTTATTTATTTATTTATTTTTAGAAACAGATACTGAAATCTGTCCAGGAGAGAGGGAAAGTGGGTGGAGATGTAGATAGATCAAGATTTGTTTAATTTCTCCCCTGAGCTCTACCCCACTAGGGAAAAGTAGAGGCAGGCTGGGGCTATGGACTGACCTGCCAATGCCCATGTCCAGTGGAGAAGCAATTACAGAAGCCAGACCTCCCACCTTCTGCATCCCTTAGAAATCTTTGGTCCATATTCCCAGGGGGATAAAGAATAGGGAAACTTCCAATGGAGGGGATGGGATATGGCACTCTGGTGGTGGGAACTGTATGCATAGTATCATTCTTATCCCACAATCTTGCCAATCATTATTAAATCATCAACAAAAAAAAGAAGTTCAAAGACACGAAACAGAACTTGGACTGGGTTTGGTGTATTGCACCAAAGTAAAGTACTCTGGGGTGGGAGTGGGAGGGGAAAGTTCAGGTCCTGGGACATGATGTCAGAGGACCTAGAGGAGGTTGAATTGTTATGTGGAAAGTTGAGAAATGTTATATGTGTACAAACTACTGTATTTTGTTTTTGTTACTGTATTTTACTATAGACTATAAACCATTAATCCCCCCAATAAAAACAAAGAAAAAAAAGATTAGCCTTAATTCGTTAAGTATAAAATCTTGGTGATGGGGGGAGGCTGCAAAAATTGCTTACCTGGCTAGTGCACCTGCTTTGCCATGTGTGCTATCCAGGTTCAAGCCCTGACCTTGACTGCACTGGAGGAAGCTTTGGTGCTACAGTGTCTTTCACTCTCCCTCTCCCTCTGTTTCTCCATCTCTGTCTTTCTATCTGAAAAAGTAAACCTGGATGGTAAAGCCATAGTGATAACTCTGATGGGTCTGTCAGAGTTATTCTAGCATTTTCTTTACCTTGAAGATTTTTCTTAATCAAAAGAAAGATTAAGATCCCTAGAGCTCAGAATGCTCATCTGGGTTTCCAACAAATGCTTGGGAACAGCAAAACAAGGCCATGTCTGAATATGTTGGGAATCACTGTATTGGAATTTAGTGGAGGATTCCGGAGTTACGCATGGCTGTGGAGGTGAGATAGGCAGGCTTTTGAAAGATGTTATCCAATAGGGTCACAAGTTTGGGGAGATCTGAAGCCAAAAGGAGGCACAATTGTTACCGCCATCACACAGGGTTAGGTAAGCAAGCCTGAGGCAACTGGAAGGAACTGGATACCAGAACTCAGTGAAAAGTTCTGGAATGGAAAGTGGAAGTTGAAAGCCAAAAATATTCTTTTTAGGAGAGACTGAGATCATGTCTGCTGCTGTAGAGGAGGCTCTTCAAGATGACTTCATTTGTGTTGCTTGAGTGACAGAATCAACTCTCAAGTTAGATGCCATGATTTCTAAGGTCTAAGGCATGCACTTTACCTGCTAAACTACCTCCTGGGCCCTTAAGACACTCTTAAAAAAAATTTTTTTTTTATAAGTGATTTAGTAATGATTGACAAGATTGTGGGATAAGAGTGGTATAATTTCATACAATTACCACTTCCAGAGTTCCATATTCCATCCTTTCCATTGGCAGCATCTCCATTTTTTATCCCTCTGGGAGTATGTACCAAAGATCTTTATGGGGAACAGAAGGTGGGAGGTCTGGCTTCTGTAATTGCTTCTCCACTGGATATGGGCATTGACAGGTGATTCATACCCCTAGCCTGTTTTTATCTTTCCCTAGTGGGGCAGGGCTCTGGGGAGGTGAGGTTCCAGGACACATTGGTGAGGTCCTTTGGATGTCAGGCTAGCGACTCGAGAGAGAGATGACCCAGGAACCAAGCACGTGGTGGCGAGGTGATTAAAATCTTTATTCATCCGGACACCCCAGAGTTGGGCAGTAGCACACCTGGTTAAGGCATGTGACACAAATTGCAATGGCCAATGTCAGCCTCCCAGCCTGCCTGCACTCTCTGACCCACCAGAAAAATGGAAGAGCCAAGGCGGACATGGAAGTGGCTTGACAATACCATACATGGTTAGGAAAGAGGCGGAGACAGGTGAAAGGGGGCTGGGCAAGGTAGGGACTTTCTTGGCAACTGTTGCTAGGGGTTTAACTGGTAGGATTAATAATACCCTGCGGTCTTGAGGGTAGCAAAAGAATATATTAAATGCACAGAATGGGTGGGGGAATAGGGTGGAGGCCTTAGGTAATTTGTTAGACAAAACAGAAGATTGATATGTAGATAATAAAAGGACAGGCCATAGTATCAAGGAATGCAGGGTGGAGCAGGGGGAGCTGGCTTAATGTTTTAAGGAATGCTGGGCTCCTGAAGGCAGAAAAATGCAGGGTGCTTTGTGAGGCAGGGAGTCTGATAAGATGAGGCAAACCTTTGGGGTCCTTGTAGCCTTCCTCGCCCAACCTCTCAGTAGAGAGAAAGACTTTCAAGATAGATGCACCCCTCAGGTCAAGCCTTGTCAAGCTCTACCACATCCTCACAATTTCCCTACACTTTGTCAGGGGAAGTCAGGTTGGCATCATGGTAGCATCTGCAACTTGGTGGCTGAAAAGCATTAAGATATAAAGCAGAACAAATTGTTTAATAATTAGGAACCTAAGGCAAGAATATAGAAGAGGATATTTGAGGTCTTCATGTTGGAGGAAGCTAGGAAGTCTATTTTAGGTATATTCCAAGGGGCTCATGACTTTACTGATTTTTGCCTGAGCCTGACAGTTAACATGCAGGTGGGCTAAAAGTATCATCTGGGAAGATGGTGTCAGAGTTGAGAATAGGACTAGAAAGCTGGATCAGGGCAGAGAGAAACTCCCAGATGTGGGAGTTTATAAAGTAAATAAATACAGTTAGCTGTAAGCCCCATTATCTGACCTAAGGCCCATGTCTATTCATATTTAGCACAGGAGCCTGTGTAACCTCTGCATCCCTGTCAGTCTGAGCTTGCTTTCCATGGTCACAGATAGGAACATTCTAGGCCACACTCATTTCAGGATCAGTCTTCCTCAGATAGCAGAGTATGTTGACCCAACTTCCCTTCGGATAGTAGGGCAATTTCCATTTTGTAAGTAAATGTAGATTAAGAAGTCTATTCATTTCCAAGCAGTCTTTGGTAGTTCTTCAATTATCTTTTCCAAAGATTGTATGGTGTTTATTTTGACTTTGTATTTCTTCTTGGGTTGATTTTGGTTGTATATATTTTCTACAGATTTTTTTAAAACACTGTCATAAGCTTATTACTACTATTTGCTTTGGGAGTTTTTGACATTGCAAATCAATTTAATTGAGGTATAATTGGCCTCTTGTAAACTGTATCTCTATATCTAGCTCAAGTATATAGTTCGATGAGTTACAACAAAGGTATACACTCATATATTTCTACTGACACAATAAACATATAGAACATTCTCATCAGCCCAGAAAAATTCCTTAACTCTTTTGCAGGAACCCTACCTCCTGGCCCTGAGTGGCCAAAACCCTGCTATCTGCCTA